>NW_028230438.1:15213838-15538118 GCF_043228905.1 Azolla caroliniana
CCCACGTGGCCCATCACATGGTTACGTCATTACGAATGCCTTTCGTAAGAATGATCTCATGGTGGCATCGTATCCATGTAATGAGGGTCAAGCCCTACGTTCTCAACATCATTGTGGCTATGAGCATTTTGTTACGCAACGAAATCAAAGTGACCAATGGGGATGTCAACAAAAAAATTGTTGAAAAAAGGATGGTGACTACGCCATTCTCACAAAAATGTGAGGATGGCCACCAAGATACTTTCCCCGAAAAGGAAACATTCGATATAGAAATCACGTAAAAACTAATATACACATGTATATTTATCACATATATATGATCAAATACGTATACACGTGACCACATATGCATATATTAAAAAAAATTGTAACATCAAATAGCCAACATATGATGAAATCGAGACAACGTAATCAAGGCATATAGCCTCTACGCACATGAAACATCCAAAAATAAGGGTTAATCATAATATGAGGTCAAATGTAACATATGTATGTGAATGTAATACACAATTGAGATATTGACTTCGTAAGAATACGACACAAATCACATATGAAATATATGTCAAATGAGGTATTGACCTCATACACATATGTAAATGTTTTATACAACCAATTAATTACCACTATGCCATCATTGAATCAATAAAAAAAAATACATATTGACTGTATACATGATTAGATAGGAGAAGAAAAAATAGAAAACTAAAAAACAAGAAAGAGTTACCGAAGATCACCATCCATCAAGAACTCAAAAACAAATAAAGGAAACATTAGAAACATAAGCTCGGATACCAACTGTCAAAGTTATGATCTAATGTAAGCATATGATAAAGATAAAAGATATAAGAAATAAGAAAGGTGAGAGAGAAAGAAGGGTGCCGATCCACCTGACCACCCCCGAGCGAAGGGATTGAGATGGACCCGAGCCTCGATCAGCGTCCCTTACCACCGTCGTGGCGTTGAGTCGTACCTGGTGTTTGGGTGCTCATTACAAGAGTTGACCCACCACAACGTCAAAGTCTCGACGTAGTGAAAAGATCATGAAATGAGGGTAGCTAGGCCTCATATTTATAGCGATACCCAAGGTCCCCAGGCAAGTTCACACTTGGCCTAATGGGTTGTTTTTGTCCGCCGAAATTGTAATCGTCAGACATGGTGTGTAAAATATATTAGAAACGTTACGAAATGTATGTAACGGTTCACGTGAGGAGCATGACCAACTAAAAGCCTTGTGTATATAAAGGGCAGAAATCCTTTGTAAGAGGGAGCGTGTAATTTTTGGGAGTGAATCTTTTGTAATAGAATCCTATCTTCTCTGATCTCCTTGTATGTCTGTGTAAGTAGTCCACTATCGTGGCGTTGCATTCTAATTCGTAACTATGGGTTGTAAGTGCAAGGTAAGTGCGTTCTCCCCTTCACACCCAGATGATACGTTTGCTTAGTATCCTGTTACGACTCACGCCCAACACAGACTTGTTCCTTGTAAACACAATTACCTTGAATTCTACCTCGAAGGACTGAGCATAGACAGTGTTCCTAATCGGTAACACTTTTGGCACGCCTGGTGACCTGTGATTCCTCGCAAACTAGCAGCAAGGAATGGATGTCTAGCCGTAGACGACCCAGAGAACCGACCCGACAGGATCAACCACTGACGATGTCTATCACTCGCTAGAAAAAAGAGCGCGCTAAGTGAAAACCTCGTCTCAACGACCACGATGTTTCCTTTCAGGAGTTCAAGATCGACCCCACGCTCACCGAACACCACGACGTCAAGTAGGAAGCCCTGCCACCACAAGAAAACCGTGGTCTTCACTTGCCGACAGTCACCATAGCGTCCTGAATGGCTTTCTCCTACCCACGCTTCAATGGTGAAATAGACATTGCAAGCCACATCCGACTGTTCCTGAATGTTTGGAATGCTAATCATATGGCGTAGCGGTTTCCAGCAATAGAAGTGCACGAATCGAAGAGCGTAGAGTTCGGGTTAACTCTAGATGGTAGAGCGGCGTGTTGGCATTCTCAGATGGACTTGGCAGCAATCACAACCTTCGATCAACTGCAATAAGCATTTTTGCGGTTTTTTCATCGGAGGGTACCGCAACGTGAGGTCATCGGGCAATTCTACACCATTAAGCAATTGCCAACAAAATCCGTAGCGGATTTCTGCCGATAGACGAAGAGACTAAAGAGATGTTTTTGGCAACTTTACGACAACCTATCCGGGCGACGCTTAACACGCATAGTGTGAAAGGGAAAACAACGGATATGGTTATGGAACGAGCATTACACCTCGAATTAGAGGAAGAAGATGAGAGACTGCACATGTCATCGTTACAACAGGCATTGCCTCAGTACGAGGAACATTGATTCCTCCAGGCTATATAGTGCACAATCTGTTTAAATTCAGGGCATTCTGCGGTAGAGTGCAATATGAGAATTCATTGTCCGATATGTCACTCAAGGGCACACACGGTAGAGCAATGCGAATACATCATGCTTAATAGACCTACACCCGTTGTGCAACGCATAGAACCGCAACGACAACCTCCCAGGAATGATAAAGGGTGACAAGAGGAACGGTTCAGATATGCGGAACGGAATCAGCAGGAAGAGCGTTAGTACCGTAATCGCCGTAACAACAAACTCTATTCCGACGAGGAAGAATAGGAGGATGAAGACTATCGGAATACCAATCGATATAAAAAGGAGGGCCTCATTATGGCAATCGACGTTCGTCCACTAATTGTGGAGGGTTCAATGGACCCCGACCAAATGCACACAATAGACAATATAGGGACCAACGTCGCTATGACGAGAGTTCGGAAGATGAGCGGCGTCAGGAGCCACACCAGGAACACCGACAACCACCACGACATAACATGAAACTTCAGCAAAATCAGGAGGAGCAAGCCATACCTGCAGAGGCAGCAACACCGCCAGGAGGAGAGAGAGGTGAGACCAGTGTCCATTGTTTCGCAACTCAGTGTCCACATCGCAAAGGCAAGGAACCCGTTGTAAATACGATCACGACGGAAGTCCAACAGGTGACAACACGTTAACAAGAAAAGAACGCGGATTGGGCTATGCAAGATGAGATACGCAAAGCAGCCCAAGCAAGGGTAGAAAAAACAAATGCGGCAAATACGGAGCATATGAGGCAGGAGTCCAGAAACAACAGTTTGTCGATGGAGGAGAACACATTATCACCGGATCCCATATGGCAAGCACTGGCAAATTGTGAAATAACAATGACCATGGAGAAGCTCCTCTGACTGGTTCCACGATTCCGGCAAGTCGTGGAGAATTGCATCAAGGGCACACCCGGATTAGATGTCTCAGCAAATTTTGCGGAGACTAGTGTTGGTCCATCAGTAGTGGATCACCATAATCCAACCATTCAGTTGGTACTACAAGGACAGGAAATCTTGGGATGTATAGTCCATGGAGGATCCGACGTCAATATCACTAATACAAAGACGTGCACACAATTGGGAATTTCAGATTGGGAAGCCTACCCTTTTTGGCTCCACATGGTAGATACCCGTTCTGTCAGGCCCTTAGGGTTGATCCGAAAGTTAGGCATTATCCTTGGTGGCCATCATTTTGACATCTCTTCAGTGGTACTCGCACTGGACGCTCCGAGAGCATCCCCAATATTGCTCGGTAGACCGTGGCTACATTCGGCGAACATCAAACAGAACTAGCAGCATAACTGTATCAATTTTAGACGGGGATGCAGCAAAGTTCGCGTACCCACTCAGGAAATGGTGGCACAATGGAAGGGGATAACAACATTATATGCAGAAGACATAAATATGTTGGAAGGAGTAGACGATACAGAGCTGGAGGCATATCTTGATGATCACCCATGGATCGTTCCATTGTTCAAAATTGATAAAATAGAAACTGTTGCGGATTACGCCCCCACTAATATGCTTCAGGAAGAGGCATACGAACTGGACCCAGAAAAAATAATGGAGTTACACAGAGCACGTGCACCATTCGAAAGGGAAATGGAAATCTCACGGAGAGTCACCGCCTCGGCATTGGAAGAAGTCAATGTCGGAACGGTGGGAGACCCTTGACTACTCTCGATTGCGAAAGACTTACTTCCAAGTCAGAAGGCGGCGATGTTGGAATTGCTCAAGGAATATAAGGATGTTTTTGCATGGTCACACGAGGACATGAAGGGGTTGGAACCAAAGTTTTATCAGCACAAAATCAACTTATCTACCGATGCAAAACCTGTACAGCAGCGTCGGTATCGAATGAACCCGAATTACGCGGCTCTGAACATTTAGCCCATCTTCGACTCTGTTTGGAACACTGTCGTACTTCACGTCTAGGCTTGAATCCAGCAAAATGTGCATTCGGTGTTACCAGTGGAGCTCTCCTTGGCCACATCGTAAGCAAGGAAGGGATAGCGGTGGATCCTAAGAAAATTGCAGTGATCATTGAAGCAAAAACTCCGACTACTTCCAAAATGCTCAGCCATTTTCTAGCACAAATACGTTGGCATAGCCGTATGTTACGGTATTTGGCGGATTTCGCTACCCCAATACATGCCGCCATACATCGCCGTCGTATATGGGATGCCAAAACAGAAGGCAGGTATCATCATTGATACCTTTGAGGGGCGCGCAGTAGATTGGGGTGTAATCAAGGGACCAACACTATGAGAGGGCATGCACGCGTACCAGGCCGGTAAAAAGCTAAGGCCAATTATACAACAGTACCTTACGATACTGTTTCCGCCTTGAGGTCTGCCCACACCACAGTCTAGTAATGTATGCCGCTACCATGATCCGCAAAACGATGGTTAGTAGAACTGGCAAACATAGAATGGGAGGAGGAACCACAACCTTCCCATCCCGTAAAGCAAACAACGCAGCCGGAACAACCAGCAAGGGTAGAAGAAGCCACGAATGAGCAACAAACGGAATAGCACCATGAAAGCCTGAGGCCGAAACAACGTAGATTGGACTGAAAGGATGGTCGTGGACTGGTCAAAGACACAACCAGCCCGATCGACACTTCCGCCCCTACGAAGCCCGTAACTACATTAGAGATAATCTAGGAACCACAGCCGATCATTACAGTTCAGTCACAACATGGAATACGAGTGCTCACGGCAGAAAGTGAGGTTCTGAAGTACCCAGATATCCCAGATACGGCCCACGAGTTTGGCACAATATTATAGTTTGGAACAACGTACGAACTCATGGAATTTTTAGTGACGCAACATCAAGGTATCCCAGAGAATGGCAGAGGAGCACGCGAAACAACAAATGATTGAGTGTGCACTCACACAAACAACGGAAAGCGAAGATGAGGGGGCCCTTGCCAAGGTGGGCAGGCAACAGAACACGGGGATTCGCCGCATGGGCATTGAATTACCCCCATTGAATACAACCCTCATTGAAATGCATAGGGAATTAGCTAAAGTTAGTATGGGCGCCAAGGACATGGCGATCAAAAATAAAAATGTCTGGAAAACAGTCAAGCAGACCCAAGCCCAACTACAGAAGGCTGAAGAGCGCATGGCAGAGTTAGAACGCGGCAAGGCTACGGCACAACAAAACCCTAGACCCACATCTAGTAATGACATGTCAAAGACCTTACGGGAGGAGGTCGAAGCACAGACCACCATTGCCGCAAAAGCAAAAAGAGCTACACAGATAGTGGAGTACGAGATTGACTGCCTCCACGCGGAACTCCGCCAATCATCAGACAGAGAAACAGATATCCAAGCAAAAGGATGAAGGGCGGTGAAAGCACTAGAGGACAAGTTCGAGGCAAAGGCAACAACGCACAACAGTACAAAAGAGGAAAATAGGAAGCTGCATGAGGAAGCCCAAAAGACGAAAGCGGTGGTGATAGACTCCGGGAGTTATTAGAAGAGAAGAAAGCATGGTACGACGAACAGCTCGTATGGGAACTGGAACTGACGCATCAGGTAGAAGTCTGCCTGAATAATGAAATGGGCCGGCTAGAAGAACTACACCTGAAGGAATCCCAGATATGGGCGAAGGTAAAAACCCATTATAAGGAAGTGGCTACAGCCAACAAGCATAAAATCGAAAACCTCAAGAAAGCTCTGGATGAAGCCCAAAACCGCTCCCAAACGATAGCCGACAATGCATGCATTCTTCTCCAAATAAATCGCGAGAGGTTCACGACGCAATTGAAAACGGCATTGGACAAAGGTTGGACGGCGTGGGCAATGCAAGCAGCGGAATTCCATACCTATCGAGCGGACTGGGAGAACCGACGAAAAGAAGGCCGAGGCATCTACAAGCTCAATGAGGAAAGCATCAACGACAGTACGAGAGGACCTCACATAGGATTATTGCACGCTAGCAGACTAGCACTCCGAGGAACTCGTGTAGCTGTTGGAAGATTTTGGGGAAATTCAGGAAGATATTTTTCACCGAAAAATGGAGATCAACAACACATAGCAAAGGGCGGAGCCAATTGCGATACCGGACAGTGATTTCGCCGAACAAGATGAACCTTAGTCTAATTCGAATGAACCACCAGAGGTGACCACGGCACCTATCAACGCTACGGAAGATACAGATAAGGAAGGACCTCGTACACAGACGAAAGAGCCAACACCAAACCAACGAGGAATGAGCCGAATTGCGAACCAACTCAGCTGGTCTTGATCACACAGACAGAAGACGACAACACGGAGACTCGCACACCTACCGAGCACGACGAAGAAGGAAATGCGGAGCTACATAAACCGGTCGAGCAAAATAACGAAGCACTTATAGATGTCACGCTGTCTCCAGACTACGGCTTACGGATGGAACCAAATATCCTGGACATTTTGAATGATGAATAGAGGGATGGGTCCGATGAGCCATGGCTCTGTCCCATAGGCGTGCCAAGTGTTGTCCGCCGGAATTGTAACCGCCGAACATGGCACGTAAAATATATTAGACGCGTTAGGAAATGTATGTAACGGTTCACGCGAGGAGCGTGACTGACTAAAAGCATTGTGTATATATAAAGGGCAGAAATCCTCTGTAAGAGGGAGCCTGTAATTTTTGGGATTGAAGATTTTGTAATAGAATCCTATCTTCTCTGATCTCCTTGTTTGTCTGTGTAAGTAGTCTACTATCTTGGCACTGCATTCTAATTCGTAACTGTGGGTTGTAAGCATAGGGTAAGTGCGAACTAGACGATAGGTTTGCTTAGTATCCTGTTACGACTCACGCCCAACACGGACCTGTTCCTTGTAAACGCAATCACTTTGAAGCCTACCTCAAAGGACTGAGCATAGACACTATTCCTAATTGGTAACAATTGTCTCAATCCCAAGGATTAAAAGTAATCCTCCCCTTCTTTACACTCTCATTTAACCCTCACACTTATCCACATGTATAGAATACTACGGTAAATTCTCAACACGGGATATTATATGGTCATGCCTGTAACATAAGTTGTATTTCGGGCGGAAGCCAAGCTTGAGGCACCTTAGTATATTTGGTAGCATAGCCTTTGTGCATGTGCCGGATGAGAAGCGGAGAAAGCTAGATCCGAAGTCGGAGAAGTGCATCCTTGTCGGCTACTCACATGAGCAAAAGGGTTATAAGTGTTATAACCTCTGAACAAAACAATTTCGAGTGAGCCGAGATGTCGAATTTGATGAATCGGCATCATGGTACTCTCTATCGGCTCCGATGTTCGACTTCGACCCGATTCCGGAGAATGAGGCTAGTGAGCCCGAAACGATTCAGGCAGAAGATGAAGAAGAGTTTTGTACTCTAGATCAGAGTTTGATCTCATTCCGGCCAAGTGGGTCGAATGAGCGACTTAGTCGGCGAGTAGTGGAGACTCGGTCGTGCTTTCCTCGTGCAAAGAATCGAGGAGACGGTTCACACGCAAAGAGAAAGGGAAGAAAAAGATGTTGGAATAGAACATCGACAATGAAGAGCCAGATCAGAGCGACTCTGACTCTGGAAAGAACGAAGACGGACCTTTGAAAACAACGTTTGAACTACCTAAGAAGGTTCTCAAACCGGAGAACGAGAAGTTACATTGATCAACCCACCAAAGGAACCCCGTAAAGAGGTACGGATACAATGAGTACATGGCGCATCACTATGCGTACATGACCAAAGTGGCGGAAGTGTGTGAGCCGGAGAACTACGCAAAAGCGGCAAAGGTCGCAAGTTGGCATGCCACTGTGGAGGAAGAAATGCGAGCACTTGATGCCAACAACACTTGGGACCTGGTTGACCCTCCCCGACTATGTAAACCGATCGTTTGCAAGGGGGTATACAAGGTAAAGTACAACGTTGACGGTTTGGTCAACCGGTACAAAGAACGGTTAGTGGCAAAGGGATACACACAGACCCACAGAATCTACTATGAAGAGACCTTCACTTTGGTAGCGAAGATGAACATGGTTCATGTGGTACTAGCGATTGTTGCGGCAAGAGGGTGGCATCTTCACCAAATGGATGTGAAGAATGCATTTCTTCAAGGTGGTATGGAAGAACAGGTCTATAAGATCCAATCCCCTAGTTTCCAATCAGAGATGAACTAGTCGGTAGTATGCCGACTCAAGAAGTCGCTTTATGGTCTTAACCAAGCCCCCTGAGCTTGGAATGCAAAAATTACGCACCAATTGCGTAAGATGGGGTTTGCAGCCTCAAAATCCGACTCTTTAATGTTCATCCGGAAAGGGCCCGACGATCTGGTATGTATCCTGCTATATGTAGATGATCTAGTGATCACCGGACCCGGACTCGAAGAAATCAGCCATGTGAAGTCCCAATTGCTGAACGCATTTCAAATGAAGGACCTGGGGGAACTTCATTATTATCTTGGGATCGAGGTGATCTGGACTCCCGAAGGCATATTTCTCTCACTATGTGTGGAATATGTTGTACAAGTTCGGCATGACTAACTGCCGACCAATCTCCACACCCCTGGACCAGAACCTGAAGCTATGTCCCAACTCCGAACCGGCCTGCAACCAGAAATGATTCCGAAAAATTGTCGGAAGCCTTATCTACTTAACAATCACCCGACCCGACATCAGTTATACGGTTGGACTGATTAGCCAATTCATGCAGAAACCGACCGTGGAGCACCTTCAGTGCGCACCCCGGATACTTCGATATATTAGTGGCACTAAGGATAAGGGGTTGTTATACCCACGCGGTATAGCTTGGAAGCTAGTCTGATATACAAATGTCGATTGGGCTGGTGATGCATCGGATTGCCGATCCACCTCCGGATATATGTTGTCTCTTGGTAGTGCAGCTGTTGTGTGGAGCATCAAAAATCAGCCAGTAGTGACTCTATCGAGCACTGAGGCTGAATATCGAGGGGCTACCATTGCCACATGTGAAGCCATCTGGCTTCGGCGACTGGTGCAAGACCTCCGGATCGAGATGCCAACCCCGATCATGATCTATTGCGACAACATAAGCATGATACAAATCGCTAAGAATCCAGTATTCCATGCTCGGACAAAGCACATAGAAATGCATTATCACTTTGTCCGTGAGCGGGACTTGAGCGGTGAAGTTGAATTTTGATATGTTCACATAGATCGGCAGGTTCCTGACATCTTCACCAAGCCTCTGAGATCGGCCAAGTTGCAACACTTTTCGAAGATGTTGAGCATTCCGCGTCTCGACGTGCCGCACTTGAGGGGGAGAACGGAAACAGATAATGGCACTGGACAAGGAGCCAGAGAGAAAGAGAGAACCAAGATAGGGGAAGATAAGAAGAACAAGAAAGTCAAGGAACAAGTCCGAACAAGCGGCGGCAACGGCAGAGTCAAAAAGGACAGAGTCGACTGGAAGGAGAAAGCCAAGTCCCGGACATGGTCCGATGTTGTTAAAGGGCTTGAAACGGGAGACGAGTTGGAGACTACAACCTCAGACAAGAGCTAGAACAAATCGGAGGCAGCCGATTCGGTTCAACAATTTGATTCAGATGATCCGGGTCTACTAAAGGCCAAGCGGACAAGAAGGCAACAGAAGTCGATACCGATATGGAGGAAACGACGGGTTGACATGCGCCAGAGTTGCAACAACGAGGAAGCTGAGAAGGGCCTGTTGAGTAGACATGTCGACCAAGAAGGTCGAGGAGTGCAGAATCAGACGGGTCGTAGAAGGAAGAACTAAACCGGAGGAGGAGCGTGAGCGAGGCAGGAGGATGCAGGAAGGGGTCGAACGGAAGAACCAGCTACCACAGATACTGAAACCACGATCGGACCTCAAGTTGAGCTTGAGGGGGAGTCTTGAGTGAGCATGCTCAACTAGAATAAGCCAGAGCCAAATCGGTATCCAGAATGGAGAACCGGATCGGTGTCCGGATGGTATCTAGAACTAGGAGCTGGATCGGAGAGCCAGATCGGATTGTAATCTGTAGGCCGTTAGAGGCCTACGAATCTAGCCTAATACGTAGGCATATTTTTGGGAGTCAGTATCAGTCGCTCATATGAGCATTGAAGTACTTGTCAGTACTTCTGTCAGTCCTTAAATGGACTTGTATAAAAGTGCTCTCTGAGCACATTCTATGTACAAAGTGCTATTATTTGGTGTGTCTGTGTTCTGCTGTTATTGTCACAGACACACCAAGCACAAACTCGGACAGAGAATGGATGATGGGGCTATGAACTAAACGTGATGAGGCTAGAAACTCAAGCAGTGGGGGAGCGATGATCTGAGGAACTCAAGACACTAGAAACGGCACAAGAGAATGAAGACAAAGATGAAGATCAAGGAGACAAGATGGGGCGAAACGAGAATCCTATATTGATGTGTCAATGACTGGTGTTGAATCCCTTGAAAGGGACCAAGGAGGTTACAAGTATTTATACAATGAGTCGAAGTACATGCATTAGAATATTCAGGAGAATGTTCTAGAACCCTCTAGAACATTCTAGCTCTAAAAATTTCTAAAAACTAGAAATATATAATCTACTAATAATCTATTAAGATATATATAGCATGACCATATATGTGGATGTGTTGGTTAGAACACAACACTTGACTATATATAAGAGGTCAAGAGTTTGTTGGGAATCGACGCTTCGATTCACCTTCACCACTCGGCCACAACCGAGTAATCGCCAATCAATGCAGCAGAAAATAGGAACCAAAGAGAGAAACACACGAATACACAGGGATTAACGTGGAAAACCCTAGATGGGAAAAACCACGGGAGTACAAGACTCCAAACCAACACTATACAAAGAGAAGTATACAATGGCGAGCTGCAAGGCGACGACCTTGAGCTCGCTGTCCTCGCCACAGACGGCGGAAATACACAGAGGCGTCGTCCTCTTCCTCTCTCGCGCTCTATCTCTCTCTCTCTCTCTCTCTCACGGCTGCTCCCTCTTCACTCCTCTTGAGTGGAAAAACAGAAAAATGATCAGCAACACTAAAACTATTTGCCCTAAGTCATATTTATACATATATGACTTTGGGGCTATTTACAACCATAGCCTCAGGGGCCCTTAGCAGACATATTCACGGATATGTCCCTGCATCCGGATCTCTCTCTGGGTACATTCGTCATCCGGCTCCGAAGTCGGGGTCTTCATCATCCGGTTCCGAAACCGAAACCGGGCTTGTCGGCATTCATCTCCGACATCCGACCATCCCATCCGAAGGGACCGTAATCCCAACAAACTCCCCCTTCACTTCGGCATGGGATGTCTCTCCAATCCGATCCTCTTCCGGCATGCTTCCAGCTTGTCGGGTGTGAGCACCTTGGTCAGCATATCCGACCCGTTCTCGTCTGTGTGGATCTTCGTCAGCACGAACTCCTTGTCTTCTATCCTTTCCCGGATCCAGTGATATCTTCGCTGGATGTGCTTCGTCCGGGAGTGATAGGCCGCGTTCTTCGCAAGGTGGATTGCACTCTGACTGTCGCAGTAGAGTCGGTACTCCTCCTGCCGGATACCGAGCTCTCTAATGAAGTCCTTCATCCATATTATTTCCTTGCCGGCTTCAACAGCCGCCATGTACTCCGCCTCCGTGGTTGACAACGCAACCGTCTTCTGCAGCCTCGACTGCCATGAAACAGCTCCCCCTGCATACGTCATCACATACCCTGATGTGGACCGGCTGGTATCTGCATCAGCCGACATATCCGAATCGGTGAAGCCGTTGAGTTCGGGCTTACCCGAGCCGAATCGGAGGCACACGTTTGCCGTGCCCTTCAGGTATCGGAGTATCCACTTGACTGCGTTCCAATGCTCTTTGCCGGGATTGCTCATGTACCGGCTCACCACTCCGACTGCATATCCTATGTCCGGTCTCGTACACACCATGGCGTACATCAAGCTCCCGACGGCTGAGGCATACGACACTTTCATCATATCCTCCTTTTCAGCCTTTGTCTTGGGACTTTGCTTGCTGGACAGCTTGCAGTTTGCCGGGAGGGTCGATCCGACCGGTCTTGCTTCCGACATGTTGAACCGGTGAAGCACCTTCGTCACGTACTTCTCCTGTGACAGCCACAACTGCTTCTTCTTCCGGTCCCGGATGATGTGCATCCCTAGTATTTGCCTCGCCGGACCCAGGTCCTTCATTGAGAAGGTTCGGTGAAGAGCCTTCTTCAGCATCCGTATCTTGACCTGGTCCCGTCCGACGATCAGCATGTCGTCTACGTACAGGAGGAGTATTAGAAAGTCTCCTCCTTCGAACTTCTTCACAAACACGCAGTGGTCGGACTGCGTTTTGAGGTACCCTTCGTCGGTCATGAAGGAGTCGAACTTCCGGTACCATTGCCGGGGAGCCTACTTCAGTCCGTAAAGGCTCTTCTTCAACCGGCATACCAGGTGCTCCTTCCCTTTCTTCTCGAATCCTTCCGTTTGCTGCATGTAGATCTCTTCTTCGAGGTCACCGTGAAGGAATGCCGTCTTCACGTCCATCTGTTCTACCTCGAGGTCCATGCTTGCCGCTATGCTCAGCACCGTCCGGATGGAGGTCATCTTCTCTACCGGGGCAAATATCTCGTCGAAGTCGACGCCCTTCTTCTGCTGAAACCCCTTCACCACGATCCTGGCTTTGTATCTCGGGGGGTTTCCGGCATCTCCCGGTTTCAGCTTGAACACCCACTTGTTTCGAAGTGCCCGCTTTCCTTTCGGCAACTCCACAAGTTTATATGTGTGGTTCTCATGCAGGGAATCCATCTCGTCCTGCATGGCACTCAACCACCTGCGGCTCTGGGTGTCATGCTTTGCTTCTTCAAAGCTCTCCGGCTCCCCTTCGTCGGTTAGCAGCACATGCTCTGGTTCCGGAAATCTCCGGGGGGCCCTTCTCTCTCTTAGAGGATATCTCCGTTCGGGAGCTTCGGTAACCGGTTCTTCCGATTCTTCTTCTTCATCCGAATCCATTTCGGGATCGGGGCCGGTTCCGGTATCGTTTTCATCTTCTTCGGCCGGTTCTGTTTCTTCACCGTCTTCGGCCGGATCCTCGAGTGCTAACCGGTCCCTTGCCGGTCGGGACTGCTTCTCGTAGAGTTGATCCTCACCGGTCGACTTGGAGCTCTTCATCTTCTTCTCCGACTCCCAGTCGGCGAGTGTCTTGTCCTCCATGAAGATGATGTCTCGACTCCTGAATATCTTCTTGTCGACCGGGTCCCATACTCGGTAGCCGAACTCATCGTCGCCGTAACCGAGGAATATGCATGGCCGGGTCTTTGGATCTAGCTTTCCTCTCCGGTCCTTTGCCACATGCACGTATGCGAGACACCCGAACACCTTCAGATGCCGGTAGGATACTTCCCTACCGGTCCACACTCTCTGCGGCGTGTCTCCGTCCAAAGGTACTGAGGGTGATCTGTTTATCACGTATGTCGCCGTCGACATTGCCTCAGCCCAAAACCCCTTGGGTAATTTCGCATGCGCCAGCATACTCCGGACCCTCTCCATTATGGTCCGGTTCATCCTCTCGGCCAGCCCGTTCAGTTCCGGCGTCTTCGGCACAGTAAACTCGAGTCGGATTCCCTTCGAGCGACAGTACTCCGCGAACTGCCCCCGGTATTCCCCTCCGTTATCCGCTCGTATCGCTTTCAGCTTCTTGCCGGATTCCCTTTCCACTCTCGCGTGAAGTTCTTTGAAGACGCACAACACTTGGTCCTTTGTCTTCAACGGTGCCGTCCACAGCTTCCGGCTGTGGTCATCAATGAATGTCACGAAGTACTGGGCTCCGCCATGTGACTTCGTTTCTACCTGACACACATCAGTGTGCACCAGCTCCAATGGTGCACTACGTCTCGTCGGTGGCCTTGAGTGGAAGGAGGTTCGGTTCTGCTTACCGGCCAGGCAATCGGTGCACTTCTCCAGGTGCACATGCTTCACTGGAATGAGGTTGTCTTCTGCAAGCCTCTTCATCCCCTTCTCACTCATGTGACACAGTCTTTTGTGCCACAGCTCACCGGCAGTGTCGGCTGCCACATTCAGCTCTTCCGAACATAACCGGGCATTCATCAGGTACAGTGTGTTGACCTTCCGGGCCCGAGCCACTATCAGGCTCCCCTTGCTGAACTTCATGACACCGTTCCGGATGCTACCCGTGTAGCCTTCATCATCTAGCCTCCCGGCCGAGATCAGGTTCAATCGAACCTCCGGAACGTGTCGGACATCCTTCAGCAGCATTTTGCATCCGGTCGGGGTTGTCAACCACACGTCTCCTATGCCGGCAATCCGGCACGTACCTTCATTTCCCATCCGAACACAGCCATGCTCACCGACTGTGTAGGATGAGAAGTATCTTCTCTCCGGGGTCAGGTGGAACGATGCTCCGGAATCGACCACCCAGGTCGTCTCATCGCCGGCAATGTTTAGTTCACCTTCTTCGGTGATGAGCATGATTTCTTCCTCACTTGCCGCGAGTGCCGTTGTTCCTTTCCGGTCCTGCCCTCGCCGATCCGAACCTCTCCGGTCCGTGGCTCCCCGGTATGCACCGTTTCTCTCCGGTGACTTCTTCGAATCGGTGTCGTCGGCTCCGTTGTCTTTTCGGTAATGCCGACAATTCTTTCGGAAGTGCCCCGGCTTCCCACAGTGGAAGCATGTGGGCCTTCCTCTTGACTGCGACCGGGTCCCCGACTTCTCCCGTCTTTGCGGACTCCGGTTCCATTGTATTCCCCGATCCGATTCGGTAAGCAGCGCCTTCGAGTCGGAGGCCGGTTCTTTGTCTCTCCGACGCGCTTCTTCGTTCAAAATACTTGTCTTTACCGTTTGTAAGGACAAGTTATCTTCGGTGCAGGAGGTGCTGAGAGTCACCACCAAGTTCTCCCAGCTTTCCGGCAATGTACACATCAGGATGATGGCTTGCATTGCATCCTCCAACGGGAACTTGATCGCCGCAAGCTGGTTCACGAATCCCATGAACGTGCTTACGTGTTCCACCATACTCTCGCCGTCCCGATACTTGAGGTTCACTATCTTCCTCATCAGGGAGGTCCGGTTCAACGCATTCTTCCTCTCGTAGAGGCCCGACAGCTTCTTCCACATCTCATATGCGTTGGTGTCGTTCGCCACATGTTGTAGGACGCTTACATCGACATATTGTCGGATCGTCGCTACGGCTTTCCGGTTCAGGAGCTTCCACTCCGACTCAAGTACCCCTTTCGGTATTTCCGACCTGTCAATCGGTTCGTACAGGTCCCGAACAATCAGAAGATCCTCCATCTTGATCTTCCAGTCGGCGTAATTCTGCGCATTCAGCACCATCATCCCCGGCTGCCCGCTGCCGCCGCCTTCCATTTTCTGCAACAGCTCGCTCTGATACCAGATTGTTGGGAATCGACGCTTCGATTCACCTTCACCACTCGGCCACAACCGAGTAATCGCGAATCAATGCAGCAGAAAATAGGAACCAAAGAGAGAAACACACGAATACACAGGGATTAACGTGGAAAACCCTAGATGGGAAAAACCACGGGAGTACAAGACTCCAAACCAACACTATACAAAGAGAAGTATACAATGGCGAGCTGCAAGGCGACGACCTTGAGCTCGCTGTCCTCGCCACAGACGGCGGAAATACACAGAGGCGTCGTCCTCTTCCTCTCTCGCGCTCTATCTCTCTCTCTCTCTCTCTCTCACGGCTGCTCCCTCTTCACTCCTCTTGAGTGGAAAAACAGAAAAATGATCAGCAACACTAAAACTATTTGCCCTAAGTCATATTTATACATATATGACTTTGGGGCTATTTACAACCATAGCCTCAGGGGCCCTTAGCAGACATATTCACGGATATGTCCCTGCATCCGGATCTCTCTCCGGGTACATTCGTCATCCGGCTCCGAAGTCGGGGTCTTCATCATCCGGTTCCGAAACCGAAACCGGGCTTGTCGGCATTCATCTCCGACATCCGACCATCCCATCCGAAGGGACCGTAATCCCAACAGAGTTCAAATCTTGATATGATTGTTGTCATGTTTGTGACATTATCCTCCCCTTTACGACCGCCTTTTCGAAAGCATGGTGTAGGGGTGAGTTAAAAGAGAAAACCAAAGTACGCGGAGGAGTGACTAACCATAAGCACTCCTCACTAGAAATAGGAACACGGGTCAACGCAAGAGACCATGTGTGTTCCTCACCGGAGACTGGAACGCCAAGGGGGTGAGCGACCATGTGCGGTCCTCGCCGAATACTGGAACACCAACATGAGTGTGAGCAACTACGTTTAGATCTCACCGGAGACTGAAACACCAACGTGAGTGTCAACGACCATGTACGGTCCTCACCGAGAACTAGAACACCTACGACCATGAGCGACCATGTGGAGTCCTCACCGAAGACGTGAACACCAATGGGCGTGAGCAACCATGTCTGGTCCTCACCAAAGACAGGAACACCAACAGACGTGAGCGACCACGTGCAGTCGTCACCGGGAAGTGGAACACCAATGGACATGAACGACCATGTGTGGTCCTCACCGGGAACTGGAACACCAACGAGCATCAGGGACCATGTGCGGTCCTCACCGGGAATGGGAACACCAACGGGCGTGATGCCTCCCAAAGAGTAACGGAGATGTGCGAAGGTAGGCTCAAGCTAATATTCTGACATCTTGTGAGCGTAATAGTATAAGCTTGCCCGACTGTAAGACTTAACAGTCAAGCAGGGACGAAAATCGGCCATAGTGATCCGGGAGTCCCGTGTGGAACGGCTCGTTGTCGGGGCAAATCCGATGTCATCTCCTAGGGTATTTCCACCTAGGATCCCACACCGCCATATCCTCAATACTTTCCTCACTCCCCTGGATCCTCTACCCCTTTCGAGGCCTTGGGGAATACACTCAGTCATCCTCGAGGCAGGGCACATCTCATCATATGATCTCTTGTCCCATGCCACTCCTGGGTATTGTAGCCCATAAGCGGCCGAATTTCGTTGCAACCCGTGTACTAGTGACGAAGCTAGGCCTCTTTTTCGACATTCGGGTCCACGCTCTAAACGAGTTGTACGATCGATACTTCCAACACTAGGATATCATTGTAGTATAGTGGTGAGTATTCCCGCCTGTCACGCGGGTGAACTAGGTTCAATCCCCGGCAACGGCGCGAAGGGCGGGATGACTCCAATCTCATCTCGCACCGCCATATCCTCAGTGCTTTCCTCGTTCCTTGTAGGGATGCTCTACCCCTTTCGAGCCCTTGGGGCGTACAATCGGTCGTCCACGAGGCAGGGAGCATATCATCATATGATTTCTCATACGAGTGCACTCTTGGCTATTACCAACCATGAGGGGACGAATTTCATTGCAACCCATGTACTAGTGATGAAACCGGGCCTCGTTTTCGACATTCCGGTCCTTGCTCCAAATGAATTGTACGATCGATACTTCGAACACGAGGATGTCGTTGTAGTGTGGTGGTGAGTATTCCCGCTTGTCATGCGGGTGACCCGGGTTCGATCACCGGCAATGGCGAGAAGGGCGGGGCGAATCCGATGTCATCTCCTAGGGCATTGCCGCCTAGGATCTCGCACCGCCTTATGATCTATGCTTTCCTCGTTCCCCAGGATCCTCTACCCCTTCGGAGCCCTTGGGGTGTACAGTCGGTCGTCCACGAGCCAGGTCGCATTTCATCCTATGATCTCTCATCCGACTGCATTCTTGGGTAAAGCGGTCGAATTTCATTGCAACCCGTCGGCCCAACTTTCGACATTCGGGTCTTTGCTCCGAACAAGTTGTACGAACGATAGTTCCCACACAGGGATGTCATTGAAGTATAGTGGTGAGTGTTCCTGCCTGTCACGCGGGTGACTCGGGTTCGATCCCCGACAACGGCGAGAAGGGCAGGGCAAATCCAATTTCATCTCGTAGGGCATTGCCACCCAGGATCCCGCACCGCCGTATCCTCAATTCTTTCCTCGTTCCCCCAGATCCTCTACCCCTTTCGACCCCTTGGGGGGTGCAGTCGGTCATCCGCAAGGCAGGGCACATGTCATCATATGATCTCTCCTCCGACTGCACTCTTGGGTATTCCCATCCATAAGCGGACGATTTTTGTTCCAACCCGTGTACTAGTGATAAAACCGGGTCTCGATTTCGACATTCGGGTTGATCGATAATTCCAACATGAGGATGTGGTTGTAGTATAGTGGTCAGTATTCCCGCCTGTCACAGGGATTACCCAGAATCAATCCCCCAAATCCTCTACCCCTTTCGAGTCGTTGTGGGGTACAATCGGTCGTCCGCAAGGCAAGGCACATATTACCATATGATCTCTCGTTCAAGTGCACTCCTACGTATTGTCGCGCATAAGCAGACGAATTCTTTTGCAACCGGTGTACTGGAGACAAAACCGGGCCTCGTTTTAGACATTCGGCTCAATCGATACTGCAAACAGAAGGATATTCCCACCTTTCACGCAAGTAACCCGGGTTCGATCCTGGGCAACGGTACGGAGGGTAGCGGAAATCCCATGTCATCTCCCAGGACATTGCCGCCTAGCATCCCGCACTACCATATCCTCAATGCTTGCCTCGTTCCCCCGGATCCTCTACCCCTTTCGAGCCCTTGGGGGGTATAGTCAGTCGTCCGCGATGCAAGGTGCGTGTCATCATATGATCTCTCGTCCAACTACACTCCTGGGTATTGCCGCTCATGAGCGGATGAACTTCGTTGCAAACCCTGTACTACCGACGAAACCAGGCCTCATTTTCAACATTCGGGTCCATGCAGAGAACGAGTTGTATGATCGATACTTCCACCACGAAGATGTGGTTGAAGTATAGTGGTGAGTATTTCCGCCTCTCACGCAGTGACTCAGGTTCGATCCCGGGCAACAGTGAGAAGTGCAAGGTGAATCCCATGTCATCTCCCACGACATTGCCGCCTAGCATCCCGCACCGCCATATCCTCAATGCTTTCCTTGTTCGCCTGGATCCTCTACCCATTTTGAGCCCTTGGGGGGTACAGTCGGTCGTCCACGAGATCGGGCGCATATCATCATATGATCTCTTGTCCGATTGCACTCCTACATATTGCCACCCATAAGTGGACGAATTTCGTTGCAGCTCCTATCATCATATGATCTCTCGTCCGCGACGTAGAACGCATATCATCATATGATCTCTCGTCCAACTGCAGTCTTGGGTATTGCGACCCATGAGCGGACGAATTTTGTTGAAACCGCTCATTTTCGACATCCGGGTCGATTGATACTAAACACGAGGATGTCCTTATAGTATAGTGGTGAGTATTATCGCCTGTCATGCGGGTGACGCGGGTTCGATCCCCGACAACGGCACGAAGGCGGGGGCGTATCCAATTTTATCTCCTAGTGCATTCCTGCCTAGGATCCCGCATTGCCTTATCCTCATTGCTTTCCTCGTTCCCCCATATCCTCTACCCCTTTCGAGCCCTAGGCGGGTACATTCGGTCGTCCGCGAGGCAGGTCGCATATAATCATATGATCTCTCGTCCGACTACACTCTCGGGTAAAGCGGGCGAATTTCGTTGCAACCCGTTGTCGCGAAAATACGACGAGGATACGCGAACTTGAGGCAGGACCCCGGGGCCTCCGACCGAAGGATAATCACATGTGTGCGTTTATATTTTAACAATTCACAGAAAGAAGAAATTTAATAATTTTCATTAACAAAGGAAAAAGAAATTACAATATGTCCCAAGATTGGGATTTAGAAGTTTTAGGTTTACTAAGATTAATAGAAAAGAAAAAAATTAGGGGTTTTGAGAGATATCGCTTCCGTAGGGAAGATTAGGATTAGGTTATATGAGTATTATGGCTTCCGTAGGGAATTTTTAGGGTTTTCGAGAGTTATGGCTTCCCTAAGATAAGGGAGTTGAGAAGAAAAAAAAAAAAATATGGAGAGTCTATCCTAGTGTAGGAAAAAAAATGGAATAAAAATGGAGTTCTCCCTTGATCATAACTTTTTCACTTTTTGTTGCATGGCCTCTACTTTTAGTTGCCTAGCTTTTTCTTTTGGTTGCATGTGACTGTCCACATGACCTTTACTTTTTCCATGCACTCCCTTCTTTACTTGCTTGCGTCCACATGGCCTTTACTTTAGTTCTCTTCACTTTACTTTAGTTTGTTGCATGATCCAATCTTTCATCCGTCCGCGTCCAACATCGTCCGGTAGCCGATTCCATTTTGCTTGCCGGTCGGTTCCGGTTCCGATTTTGCTTGCCGGCCGGTTCCGGTTCCGGTTTGCTTGTCGGTTCCGGTTCCGGTTTCGATTTTGCTTGCCGGCCGGTTCCAGTTCCGGTTTTGCTTGCCGGCCGGTACCGGTTTGCCTGCCGGTTCTGGTTCCGGTTTTGCTTACCGGCCGGTTTCCGGCTTTGCTTGCCGACCGGTTTCCAGCTTGCATACCCGTTCCAGTTCCGGTTTGCTTGCCGGCCGGTTCCGGTTTTGCATACCGGCCGGTTTCCAGATTGCATACCGGCCCGTTTCCGGATTGCTTGCCGGTTCCGGTTCCGGTTTCGATTTTGCTTGATGGCCGGTTCCAGTTCCGGTTTTGCTTGCTGGCCGGCACCGGTTTACTTGCCGGTTCCGGTTCCGGTTTTGCTTACCGGCCGATTTCCGGCTTTGCTTGCCGACCGGTTTCCGGTTTGCATACCCTTTCCAGTTCCGGTTTGCTTGCCGGCCGGTTCCAATTTTGCATACCAGCCGGTTTCCGGATTGCATACCGGCCCGTTTCCGGATTTGCTTACCGGGCCCATTTCCAAATTTGCTTATCGGCCAATTTCCGGTTTTAGGGAATTTGGCCACCATCATCCATCAAGACAAAGTGGCCAAAGTGCTCTTAGCACAAATGAAAAATGAGGGAGCTCAAGGTGTTTATATAGCCAGGGCCTTAACTTTCCTATCTATGTGGGATAGTTCTAATTTCTCTATCTAATCAAACTTCATTTTCTCATAACTTGATATGTATTTCTCCATTTTGTATATAGTAAAATACATTTTGAAGCTCTTGAGTATATCCATCTTTCTATAGTAAGCTACTAATCTAATCTATAATAATTATTTCATTATTTTTTTACATAGTGTGTGAAGATTCACACGACACCGTGTACTCGCGACGAAACCAGGCCTGGTTTTCAACATTTGGATCCATGCTCCGAATGAGTTGTACGATCGATACAACCGTCAATGTCGTTGTAGTACAGTGGTGACTATTTCCGCCTATCACGCGGGTGAGCCAGGTTCGATCCCCGACAACGGCGAAGGGCGGGACGAAACCGATGTCATCTCCTAGGGCATTGACGCCTCGGATCCTGCACCCCCATATCCTCAATTCTTTCCTCGTTCCCCTGGATACGGTCGGTCGCATATCATTATATAATCCTCTCCCCTCTCAGTTTTTTAATTATGTTCTTTAATCTCGTTTTTTTATTTTTAGTTTTAATCCTAAACTTAATTTCCTATCCCACTCCCGCCTTCCTCCTCTACACCAAGCACTTTTACGATTCAGGGGCGCTTTGTCATGACATGTAGATGTAGTAAGCTCAACTTGCGCATAAAAAACTCTACTCACTTGACTTGATAAAATGGAACCACGACTAGGGACTAACTCTACATATCTAGGATGGTCCAACCAAATGGCTCCTATTTTGGCCAGACTTACTCGTTTAACACATCCTCTAATTGACTCAAGACGTCGAATCTATTCTCATGGCATGGTCTATTAGGCTTATTGACATTATTAGAATTAACAATGGAGCTCGAAGTAGGAATATCATGTGCACTTACTTCGCATACTTGACGTCTAGGTTTATGTGGACAATCCACGACGATATGTCCTGGACCACGGCAATATAGTCATAGGCGGTGCGCCCGACTTCATTGTTTCTCAGCATTGGATAAAGGTACTAGACGTTGTGTTGTCTCTATTGCCATCAGAGTTGGTCAATCCCTTGTAACGGGTCTGGAAACTTGTGGGGGTGTTGCGACTACGGAAGCATGCGTTTGTTCTGGTTGGTGGTGTAACATTTGTTGGTGCTCATAACGTCTCTCAGAGCTCAACTAATAGCCTCTGTTAGAGACTTCGGATTGTCATGGAAAGTAAGTAGAAGATCTTTGACGTCATTACGCAAACCTTGACAGAATTAATCCATTAAAGCCACCTCATCCCAAGGGATATCACATGCCAAGGGGACGAAAATCAGCTGCATATGCTAATGCGGGATGATCTCCTTGCCGGAGTCTTCAAATCTTGTTTATCACCGTCTTAGTGTTGTTGGTGTCTACAAAACTAGCCTGAAACTCCTTAACAAATGCCTCAAAATCGTCTAACAATGGTGATTTCTTCTCAAGAAGCAGTGCAAAACATGCTAATGTGGTACCACATAACAAGGTTCGCACTAATCCAACACGAGCCGTGTCAGTTGGGTACCGATTGGGATGTAACTGAATAACCAAACGGACTTGATTCAAAAAACCTCGAAATAAAGACCTCGTACCATCAAATTTGGCAAGGAGACTAATCTTTGGTTCTCGAGGGGAGTTTTGAGCCCCCGACGCTTGTTCCCCTAAGGACAATATAGTAGCCTCGAGTTGGTGAACCCGTTGTGATAATTCTTGAACTTGTTGAGTTCTTTCGGTACTCACTTGTTGTAGGTCGCCCAATAGCCTTTGATTTTCATGCTCTAATGCCACAAATTTATTCGTGAGCATGTCGAGCTCGGAGAGAACACGGATATATTCTTGTTTGCTCACGGACTCCACGAGGAATGAGGGGAGAGGAGAAGAAATAAGAGAACTTGTGGAAGAGGGAGAAAATGGAAAAAAATGGGTTCAAACTGTCAAGACAAAGAGAGAGAAAAAAGGGAAAGAGATATATTGATGAGTCGGAAAGAGAGAATTGAAAAGAAATTATTGTATTGCGATATCAGATGGAGTACATAGAGTAGGCAATAGGGAGCTATAGGATGGTGTTGAACCAATTTGGTTTTTGAATGGTTGATAACTCCTTATTTATAACTCTTTATAGAGGAATCTAGAACACTCTAGAATATTATGGGGTAATCTAGTAATCTAGAAGGTTTATAGCGTATTCTAGAAGGTTCTAGCATATAGAACACTCTAGAATACTCTAGGACATTCTAGAATATAAAGTAATTCAGAATATCCTTATGATATTAGATTATATATTCTAAAAACAATACACATAAACTTGTTATTACAATGGTTAAGGATTTGACATGCGTATAACAAGGTTGTGGGTTCAATTCCTTTCTAGACAAAATGTGAGTGTCGTCATGACACTATCCCCCTTCTTTGACGACACATCTCACAGGTCACAAGATTCGTAGTAGGACCTGGTTTATGAGGATATTCGCGATGAAATGTGGTGACCATGTCCGCGGCATTGGAAAAATTTGCAGCAGGTTCCCAAGTTCGATCGTTGGGGGTATAGCCCAGCCAATCAACCAAGTAATACAACTTGTTGCGCACGATTTTAGAATCAAGAATGGCGGCAACCTCAAATTCGGGTACTTCCAAGAACTCAACTAGTGGCGGAGGAGTTGTAATACGGCCTGGAATTGAACTGCTGGTGTAAGGTTCTAAAAGGGATACGTGGAAGACTGGAGGGCGGCCAAGACGATATACAACATCACTTATCTTACCAGTGATCATGTATGGGCCAAAATGTTGGTAATTCAATTTACAAGAAGGCCGAGTAGTCTTGATGTTGTGTTGGAGAATCCATACACGATCCCCAACACAGAATTTTTTGGAGGAATCTAGGCGATGGTGATCTGCAAGCCTCTTGTGTGTAACTTGTGCATCATGTAAATTGTGAAGAATAGCAGCGTGAATTTCTTGGAGGCGACTAAGACGATCCGCAGTAGCAAGGTTGATAGGCACTTGTGGATGCGCATTCATTGTCCACCGAGGATGGTGGCCCGTATTTGCGTAAAATGGGGAATAACCCGTAGAAGAATGGACCGAGTTGTTGTAAGCGAATTCAGCCAAGTGCAGAAAATCAACCCAATCATCTTGTTGGTAGTTGATGAAACAACGACGATATTGCTCCAATGTCTGGTTGGTACGCTCAGTTTGGCTATTAGTCTCAGGATGATAGCCCGAACAAAGCTGAGCCGAAATTCGGAGAAGTTTGAGTATATGCTTCCAAAACTTTGAAATAAATTGTGGATCCCGATCACTAATAATATCTTCCGGAAGACCATGGTGCTTAAATAGCTCCCGCATAACTAGATCGACCACCTCTTGACTAGTAATAGACTTCGTACATGGCACGAAATGTGCCATTTTGGTAAGTCGATCAACCACTGTGAGAATTGCATCATAACCTTTTGAAACTGGGAGATCGGTAATGAAATCCAAGGATATAGACTTCCAAGGATTTTCCAGAATGGGAAGTGGTTGTAGTAAGCCATAGGATCGGTGTTGAGGACTCTTTGATGGACAACAGGTATCACAACTGCGAACATACTCCTCAACAAAATGACGAAGGCGAGGCCACCAATATTGTCGAGAAACTAATTCTAGACTTTTGCGAACTCCAAATTGTCCAGCCATTGGTGAGTCATGGCAATGTTTTAGAACTTGTGGTCGTGGGGAACCATCAGAAACATACAATAGGTTTTGTCGAAATAGAAAACCACCATGCAAATAGAACAAACGATAGTCTTGCTGAGGGTTTTTCGACTGCAAACTAGAATCACGATCTCGGACAATATGATCCAAAACCTCCTTGGCAAATTCATCAATGACCATATGATCTCGAATGGAATCAAGAAGAGTGGAATCTTCAAGTGTTGTTATAGCATTAACTACCATTAATCGTAGGCAATTAGGACCCAAAAGGATTTGTTTTTTATGCTCAAATGTAGGTTCCCCTAGACGAAGTTCCCTATAAGGTTTACCTTGCTTCATCCCAGGGCAATATATGATTACAAAGTCAAAGTAAGTCAAAAATTGCGCCCCCCGGGCTTGTTGCTGACTCAAGAATCGAGCATTTTGAAAATATGTCAAGTTCTTAGGATCATTGTAGAGAATGATCTGCTGAGAAGGGCATTCTAGAAAATGTCGCCATTGTAGAAAAGAGTCCACGATTACAAGAAGTTCTTTGTCATGGATCTCGTAGTTGATCTCTGCAGTTTCAAATTTCGGGAATGAAAGGCAACAAAGATTATGTTTGGCAAATTGCCAAGAACTATATGAATTGGCTCGGACTCCTTGACTATATCACCTGATGCTATGGGACAGCCATCAATGACTCCTACGACTACTAGGTTCGGGAGCTTATTCAAGAGGATGTTTTGTGACAATGCAAAGTCACGATCCATGAAACAAGAGTTAGCTTCAGAATCTAGGATGGCAGAGGCTAGGACTCGATGACACGTAGATGTGGTAAGCTCAACTTGCGCAAAAAAAACTCTACTCGCTTGACTTGATAAAATGGAACCACGACTAGGGACTAATTGGGATCCTGCACCGCCATATCCTCAATTCCTTCCTCGTTCCCCCGGATCCTCTACCCCTTTCAAGCCCTTGGGGAGTACAGTCAGTCGTCCCCGAGGCAGGTCGCATATCATCATATAATCCTCTCCCCTCTCAGTTTTCTAATTATGTTCTTTAATCTCATTTTTTTATTTTTAGTTTTCATCCTAAAGTTAATCTCCTATCCCCACTCCCGCCTTCCTCCTCTACACCGAGCACTTTCACGATTCAGGTACGCTCTGTCATAACATGTAGATGTGGTAAGCTCAACTTGCGCATAAAAAACTCTACTCACTTGACTTGATAAAATGGAACCACGACTAGGGACTAACTCTACATATCTAGGATGGTCCAACCAAATGGCTGCTATTTTGGCCAGACTTACTCGTTTAACACATCCTCTAATTGACTCAAGACGTCGAATCTATTCTCATGGCATGGTCTATTAGGCTTATTGACATTATTAGAATTAACAATGGAGCTGGAAGTAGGAATATCACGTGCACTTACTTCGTATACTTGACGTCTAGGTTTATGTGGACAATCCATGAGGATATGTCCTAGACCACCGCAATATAGACATAGGCGGTGCGCCCGACTTCGTTGTTTCTCAGCATTGGATAAAGGCCCGAGACGTTGTGTTGTCTCTATTTCCATCAGAGTTGGTCGATCCCTTGTAACGGGTCTGGAAACTTGTGGGGGTGTTGTGACTACGAAAGCATGCGTTTGTTCTAGTTGGCGGTGTAACATTTGTTGGCGCTCAGAACGTCGCTCAGAACTCGACTAATAACCTTTGTTAGAGACCTCGGATCGTCATGGAAAGTAAGTAGAAGATCTTTGATGTCATTACGCAAACCTTGATAGAATTGATCCATTAAAGCCACCTCATCCCAAGGGATATCACATGCCAAGGGGACGAAAATCAGCTGCATACACTAATGCGGGATGATCTCCTTGCCGGAGTCTTCAAATCTTGTTTATCACTGTCCTAGTGTTGTTGGTTTCTCCAAAACTAGGCTGAAACTCCTTAACAAATGCCTCAAAATCGTCTAACAATGGTGATTTCTTCTCAAGAAGCGGTGCAAACCATGCTAATGTTGTACAACATAACAAGGTTCGCACTAATCCCACACGAGTCGTGTCAGTTGGATACCGATTGGGATGTAACTGAATAAGCAAACGAACTTGATTCAAAAAACCTCGAAATAAAGACCTCGTACCT
Source organism: Azolla caroliniana (assembly GCF_043228905.1). Taxonomy (NCBI): domain Eukaryota; kingdom Viridiplantae; phylum Streptophyta; class Polypodiopsida; order Salviniales; family Salviniaceae; genus Azolla; species Azolla caroliniana. The sequence goes on from NW_028230438.1 coordinate 15,240,993, forward strand.
GTTGGAAATCGACGCTTCGATTCACCTTCACCACTGGGCCACAACCGAGTAATCGCGAATCAATGCAGCAGAAAATAGGAACCAAAGAGAGAAACACACGAATACACAGGGATTAACGTGGAAAACCCTAGATGGGAAAAACCACGGGAGTACAAGACTCCAAACTAACACTATACAAAGAGAAGTATACAATGGCGAGCTGCAAGGCGACGACCTTGAGCTCGCTGTCCTCGCCACAGACGGCGGAAATACACAGAGGCGTCGTCCTCTTCCTCTCTCGCGCTCTATCTCTCTCTCTCTCTCTCTCACGGCTGCTCCCTCTTCACTCCTCTTGAGTGGAAAAACAGAAAAATGATCAGCAACACTAAAACTATTTGCCCTAAGTCATATTTATACATATATGACTTTGGGGCTATTTACAACCATAGCCTCAGGGGCCCTTAGCAGACATATTCACGGATATGTCCCTGCATCCGGATCTCTCTCCGGGTACATTCGTCATCCGGCTCCGAAGTCGGGGTCTTCATCATCCGGTTCCGAAACCGAAACCGGGCTTGTCGGCATTCATCTCCGACATCCGACCATCCCATCCGAAGGGACCGTAATCCCAACAAACTCCCCCTTCACTTCGGCATGGGATGTCTCTCCAATCCGATCCTCTTCCGGCATGCTTCCAGCTTGTCGGGTGTGAGCACCTTGGTCAGCATATCCGACCCGTTCTCGTCTGTGTGGATCTTCGTCAGCACGAACTCCTTGTCTTCTATCCTTTCCCGGATCCAGTGATATCTTCGCTGGATGTGCTTCGTCCGGGAGTGATAGGCCGCGTTCTTCGCAAGGTGGATTGCACTCTGACTGTCGCAGTAGAGTCGGTACTCCTCCTGCCGGATACCGAGCTCTCTAATGAAGTCCTTCATCCATATTATTTCCTTGCCGGCTTCAACAGCCGCCATGTACTCCGCCTCCGTGGTTGACAACACAACCGTCTTCTGCAGCCTCGACTGCCATGAAACAGCTCCCCCTGCATACGTCATCACATACCCTGATGTGGACCGGCTGGTATCTGCATCAGCCGACATATCCGAATCGGTGAAGACGTCGAGTTCGGGCTTACCCGAGCCGAATCGGAGGCACACGTTTGCCGTGCCCTTCAGGTATCGGAGTATCCACTTGACCGCGTTCCAATGCTCCTTGCCGGGATTGCTCATGTACCGGCTCACCACTCCGACTGCATATCCTATGTCCGGTCTCGTACACACCATGGCGTACATCAAGCTCCCGACGGCTGAGGCATACGACACTTTCATCATATCCTCCTTTTCAGCCTTTGTCTTGGGACTTTGCTTGCTGGACAGCTTGCAGTTTGCCGGGAGGGTCGATCCGACCGGTCTTGCTTCCGACATGTTGAACCGGTGAAGCACCTTCGTCACGTACTTCTCCTGTGACAGCCACAACTGCTTCTTCTTCCGGTCCCGGATGATGTGCATCCCTAGTATTTGCCTCGCCGGACCCAGGTCCTTCATTGAGAAGGTTCGGTGAAGAGCCTTCTTCAGCATCCGTATCTTGACCTGGTCCCGTCCGACGATCAGCATGTCGTCTACGTACAGGAGGAGTATTAGAAAGTCTCCTCCTTCGAACTTCTTCACAAACACGCAGTGGTCGGACTGCGTTTTGAGGTACCCTTCGTCGGTCATGAAGGAGTCGAACTTCCGGTACCATTGCCGGGGAGCCTACTTCAGTCCGTAAAGGCTCTTCTTCAACCGGCATACCAGGTGCTCCTTCCCTTTCTTCTCGAATCCTTCCGGTTGCTGCATGTAGATCTCTTCTTCGAGGTCACCGTGAAGGAATGCCGTCTTCACGTCCATCTGTTCTACCTCGAGGTCCATGCTTGCCGCTATGCTCAGCACCGTCCGGATGGAGGTCATCTTCACTACCGGGGCAAGTATCTCGTCGAAGTCGACGCCCTTCTTCTGCTGAAACCCCTTCACCACGATCCTGGCTTTGTATCTCGGGGGGTTTCCGGCATCTCCCGGTTTCAGCTTGAACACCCACTTGTTTCGAAGTGCCCGCTTTCCTTTCGGCAACTCCACAAGTTTATATGTGTGGTTCTCATGCAGGGAATCCATCTCGTCCTGCATGGCACTCAACCACCTGCGGCTCTGGGTGTCATGCTTTGCTTCTTCAAAGCTCTCCGGCTCCCCTTCGTCGGTTAGCAGCACATGCTCTGGTTCCGGAAATCTCCGGGGGGCCCTTCTCTCTCTTAGAGGATATCTCCGTTCGGGAGCTTCGGTAACCGGTTCTTCCGATTCTTCTTCTTCATCCGAATCCATTTCGGGATCGGGGCCGGTTCCGGTATCGTTTTCATCTTCTTCGGCCGGTTCTGTTTCTTCACCGTCTTCGGCCGGATCCTCGAGTGCTAACCGGTCCCTTGCCGGTCGGGACTGCTCCTCGTAGAGTTGATCCTCACCGGTCGACTTGGAGCTCTTCATCTTCTTCTCCGACTCCCAGTCGGCGAGTGTCTTGTCCTCCATGAAGATGATGTCTCGACTCCTGAATATCTTCTTGTCGACCGGGTTCCATACTCGGTAGCCGAACTCATCGTCGCCGTAACCGAGGAATATGCATGGCCGGGTCTTTGGATCTAGCTTTCCTCTCCGGTCCTTTGCCACATGCACGTATGCGAGACACCCGAACACCTTCAGATGCCGGTAGGATACTTCCCTACCGGTCCACACTCTCTGCGGCGTGTCTCCGTCCAAAGGTACTGAGGGTGATCTGTTTATCACGTATGTCGCCGTCGACATTGGCTCAGCCCAAAACCCCTTGGGTAATTTCGCATGCGCCAGCATACTCCGGACCCTCTCCATTATGGTCCGGTTCATCCTCTCGGCCAGCCCGTTCAGTTCCGGCGTCTTCGGCACAGTAAACTCGAGTCGGATTCCCTTCGAGCGACAGTACTCCGCGAACTGCCCCCGGTATTCCCCTCCGTTATCCGCTCGTATCGCTTTCAGCTTCTTGCCGGATTCCCTTTCCACTCTCGCGTGAAGTTCTTTGAAGACGCACAACACTTGGTCCTTTGTCTTCAACGGTGCCGTCCACAGCTTCCGTCTGTGGTCATCAATGAATGTCACGAAGTACTGGGCTCCGCCATGTGACTTCGTTTCTACCTGACACACATCAGTGTGCACCAGCTCCAATGGTGCACTACGTCTCGTCGGTGGCCTTGAGTGGAAGGAGGTTCGGTTCTGCTTACCGGCCAGGCAATCGGTGCACTTCTCCAGGTGCACATGCTTCACTGGAATGAGGTTGTCTTCTGCAAGCCTCTTCATCCCCTTCTCACTCATGTGACACAGTCTTTTGTGCCACAGCTCACCGGCAGTGTCGGCTGCCACATTCAGCTCTTCCGGACATAACCGGGCATTCATCAGGTACAGTGTGTTGACCTTCCGGGCCCGAGCCACTATCAGGCTCCCCTTGCTGAACTTCATGACACCGTTCCGGATGCTACCCATGTAGCCTTCATCATCTAGCCTCCCGGCCGAGATCAGGTTCAATCGAACCTCCGGAATGTGTCGGACATCCTTCAGCAGCATTTTGCATCCGGTCGGGGTTGTCAACCACACGTCTCCTATGCCGGCAATCCGGCACGTACCTTCACTTCCCATCCGAACACAGCCATGCTCACCGACTGTGTAGGATGAGAAATATCTTCTCTCCGGGGTCAGGTGGAACGATGCTCCGGAATCGACCACCCAGGTCGTCTCATCGCCGGCAATGTTTAGTTCACCTTCTTCGGTGATGAGCATGATTTCTTCCTCACTTGCCGCGAGTGCCGTTGTTCCTTTCCAGTCCTGCCCTCGCCGATCCGAACCTCTCCGGTCCGTGGCTCCCCGGTATGCACCGTTTCTCTCCGGTGACTTCTTCGAATCGGTGTCGTCGGCTCCGTTGTCTTTTTGGTAATGCCGACAATTCTTTCGGAAGTGCCCCGGCTTCCCACAGTGGAAGCATGTGGGCCTTCCTCTTGACTGCGACTGGGTCCCCGACTTCTCCCGTCTTTGCGGACTCCGGTTCCATTGTATTCCCCGATCCGATTCGGTAAGCAGCGCCTTCGAGTCGGAGGCCGGTTCTTTGTCTCTCCGACGCGCTTCTTCGTTCAAAATACTTGTCTTTACCGTTTGTAAGGACAAGTTATCTTCGGTGCAGGAGGTGCTGAGAGTCACCACCAAGTTCTCCCAGCTTTCCGGCAATGTACACATCAGGATGATGGCTTGCATTGCATCCTCCAATGGGAACTTGATCGCCCCAAGCTGGTTCACGAATCCCATGAACGTGCTTACGTGTTCCACCATACTCTCGCCGTCCCGATACTTGAGGTTCACTATCTTCCTCATCAGGGAGGTCCGGTTCAACGCATTCTTCCTCTCGTAGAGGCCCGACAGCTTCTTCCACATCTCATATGCGTTGGTGTCGTTCGCCACATGTTGTAGGACGCTTACATCGACATATTGTCGGATCGTCGCTACGGCTTTCCGGTTCAGGAGCTTCCACTCCGACTCAAGTACCCCTTTCGGTATTTCCGACCTGTCAATCGGTTCGTACAGGTCCCGAACAATCAGAAGATCCTCCATCTTGATCTTCCAGTCGGCGTAATTCTGCGCATTCAGCACCATCATCCCCGGCTGCCCGCTGCCGCCGCCTTCCATTTTCTGCAACAGCTCACTCTGATACCAGATTGTTGGGAACCGACGCTTCGATTCACCTTCACCACTCGGCCACAACCGAGTAATCGCGAATCAATGCAGCAGAAAATAGGAACCAAAGAGAGAAACACACGAATACACAGGGATTAACGTGGAAAACCCTAGATGGGAAAAACCACGGGAGTACAAGACTCCAAACTAACACTATACAAAGAGAAGTATACAATGGCGAGCTGCAAGGCGACGACCTTGAGCTCGCTGTCCTCGCCACAGACGGCGGAAATACACAGAGGCGTCGTCCTCTTCCTCTCTCGCGCTCTATCTCTCTCTCTCTCTCTCTCACGGCTGCTCCCTCTTCACTCCTCTTGAGTGGAAAAACAGAAAAATGATCAGCAACACTAAAACTATTTGCCCTAAGTCATATTTATACATATATGACTTTGGGGCTATTTACAACCATAGCCTCAGGGGCCCTTAGCAGACATATTCACGGATATGTCCCTGCATCCGGATCTCTCTCCGGGTACATTCGTCATCCGGCTCCGAAGTCGGGGTCTTCATCATCCGGTTCCGAAACCGAAACCGGGCTTGTCGGCATTCATCTCCGACATCCGACCATCCCATCCGAAGGGACCGTAATCCCAACAGTACCATCAACTTTGGCAAGGAGACTAATCTTTGGTTCTCGAGGGGAGTTTTGAGCCCCCGACGCTTGTTCCCGTAATCACAATAGAGTAGCCTCGAGTTGGTAAACCCGTTGTGATAATTCTTGAACTTGTTGAGCTCTTTCAGTACTCACTTGTTGTAGGTCGCCCAATAGCCTTTGATTTTCATGCTCTAATGCGACAAATTTATTCGTGAGCATGTCGAGCTCGGAGAGAACACGGATATATTCTTGTTTGCTCACGAACTCCATGAGGAACGAGGGGAGAGGGGAAGAAATAAGAGAACTTGTGGAAGAGGGAGAAAATGGAAAAAAATTGGTTCAAACTGTCAAGACAAAGAGAAAAAGAGAACAAAGAGAGAGAAAAAAAGGAAAGAGATAAATTGATGAGGCAGAAAGAGAGAATTGAAAAGAAAGTATTGTATTGCAATATAAGATGGAGTACATAGAGTAGGCAATTGGGAGCTATAGGATGGTGTTGAACCAATTTGGTTTTTGGATGGTTGATAACTCCTTGTTTATAACTCTCTATAGAGTAATCTAGAACACTCTAGAAATTTATGGGGTAATCGAGTAATCTAGAAGGTTTATAGCATATTTTAGAAGGTTCTAGCATATAGAACACTCTAGAATACTCTAGGACATTCTAGAATATAAAGTAATTCAGAATATCCTTATGATATTAGATTATATATTCTAAAAACAATACATATTAACTTGTTATTACAATGGTTAAGGAGTTGACATGCGTATAACAAGGTTGTGGGTTCAATTCCTTTCCAGACAAATGGTGAGTGTCGTCATGATACGCTCCAATCGACCTTGGTGTTCCTCCTCTCTGGCATCTTCTCCAACCTCAACCCGCCAATGACCACCCATTTCGCACTCGTTCCGACCACAAGGTCTATAAACATAACTTCGATCTCAGGCAAGGGTGCGATGGGCGGGGCGAATCCGATGTCATCTCGCAGGGCATTGCCGCCTAAGATCTCACACCACCATATCCTAAATGGTTTCCTCGTTCCCCTACCTCCTCTACCGCTTTTGATCCCTTGGGGGGTATAGTCGGTCGTCCGCGAGGCAGGGCGAATATCATCATATGATCTCTACTCCGACTGCATTGTTAGGTATTGCCGCCCATAAGCAAACGAATTTCGTTGCAACCCCTGTACTACCGACAAAGTCGGGCCTCGTTTTCGACATTCCGGTCCATGCTCCGAACGAGTTGTACGATCGATACTTTCAACACGATGATGTTATTGTAGTATAGTGGTGAGTATTCCCGCCAGTCACGTAGGTGATCCGGGTTCGATCGCCAGCAACGGCACGAAGGGCAGGGCATATACGATGTCATCTCCTAGGGCATTTCCGCCTAGGATTCCGCACCGCTATATACTCAATTCTTTCCTCATTTCCCCGAATCCTATACCCATTTCGAGACCTTAGGGAGTACAGTCGGTTGTCCGCGAGGCAGGGCGCATGTCAACATATGATCTTTCTTGTCCAACGACACTTCTCGGTATTACCGCCCATAAGCGGACGAATTTCGTTGCAAACTTTGTACTGCCGACGAAGCCGGGCCTCGTTTTCAACATTCAGGTCCATACTCCGAACGAGTTATACGATCAAAACATCCAACACGACGATGTCGTTGTAGTATAGTTGTGAAAATTTCCGCCTGTCATGCGGGTGGCCCGTGTTTGATCCTCGGCAACGGCACGAAGGGTGGGGAGAATGCGATGTCATCTCCTAGGGGATTGCTGCATTGCATCCCGGACCGCCATATCCTCAATGCTTTCCTCGTTCTCCCGAACCCTCTACCCTTTCCAGCCCATAAGGGGTACAATTGGTCGTTCGGGAGGAAGGGCGCATGTCATTGTATGATCTCTCTTGTCCGACTACACTCCTGGGTATTGTCCCCATAAGCGGACGAATTTCAATGCAACCCGTGTACTGGCGAAGAAGCCAGGCGTCATTTTCAACATTCGGGTCCATGGGACAAACGAGTTGTACGAGTTGTAGTATACTCGTGAGTATTCCCGCCTGTCACACAGGTGATCTAGGTTCGATCCCCGGCAACAGAGGGAAGGGCGGGGCATATCCGATGTCATCTCCTAGGGCATAGCCGCATAGGATCCCGCACCCCCATATCGTAAATGCTTTCCTCTATTCCCCGAATCCTCTACCCATTTCGAGCCCTTTGCGGGGTATAGTCGGTTCTCCGCGAGGCAGGACACATGTCAACATATGATCTCTCTCATCCGACTGCACATCTGGGTATTGCCGCCCATAAGCGGATGAATGACGTTGCAAACCTTGTACTGTCGACGAAGTCGGGCCTTGTTTTCAACATTCGGGTCCATTTTCCGAACGAGTTAAACGATCGATACTGCGAACACGAGGATGTCATTGTAGTAGAGTCGTGAGTATTCTCGCCTGTCATGCAGGTTACCTAGGTTCGATCCCCGACAACGGCGAGAACAGCTGTGCGAATCCAACGTCATCTCCTAGGGTATTGCTGCCTCAGATCCCACACCGCCCATGGGGGGTACAGACGATCAACCGGGAGGAAGGGCGCATGTCATCGTATGATCTCTCTCGTGCGACTGCACTCACCGGTATTGTCCCCATCAGCGGACAAATTTCATTGCAAACCGTGTACTGGCGACGAAGATGGGCCTCTTTTTCAACATTCAGATCCATGTTCCGAACGAGTTATACCATCGATCATTCCAATACGACGATGTCGTTGTAGTATAGTGGTGAGTATTCCCGCCTGTCACACGGGTGACCCGGGTTCGATCCCCGGCAACGGTGTGAAGGACAGGGAGAATCCGATGTCATCTCCTAGGGCATTGCCACGTCGGATCCTGCACCGCCATATCCTAAATGCTTTCCTCGTTCTCCCGAAACCTCTACCCTTTCCAGCCCATGAAGGGTACAATCGGTCGTCCGGGAGGAAGGGCGCATGTCATCGTATGATCTCTCTCGTCCGACTACACTCGTAGGTATTGTCCCCATAAGCGGACTACACTTGTAGTAGAGTCGTGAGTATTCTCGCCTGTCACGCAGGTGACCTAGGTTCGATCCCAAGCAACGACGAGAATAACTGTGCGAATCCAACGTCATCTCCTAGGGCATTGCCGCCTCATATCCCACACCGCCATATCCTCAATGCTTTCCTCGTTCTCCCAAATCCTCTACCCCTTTCTAGCCCATGGCGGGTACAGACGATCAACCGGGAGGAAGGGCGCATGTCATGGTATGATCTCTCTCGTGTGACTGCACTCACCAATATTGTCACCATAAGCGGACGAATTTCATTGCAAACCGTGTACTGGCGACGAAGATGGGCCTCTTTTTCAACATTCGGGTCCATGTTCCGAACGGGTTATACGATCGATATTTCCAGCACGACGATGTCGTTGTAGTATAGTGGTGAGTATTCCCGCCTCTCACACGGGTGACCCGGGTTCGATCCCCGGAAACGCGAAGGACAGGGAGAATCCGATGTCATCTCCTAGGGCATTGCCACGTAGGATCCCGCACCGCCATATCCTAAATGCTTTCCTCGTTCTCCCAAAACCTCTACCCATTCCAGCCCATGAGGGGTACAATCGGTCATCCGGGAGGAAGGGCGCATGTCATCGTATGATCTCTCTCGTCCGACTACACTCGTAGGTATTGTCCCCATAAGCAGACGAATTTCATTTTTAAGATTCAGGTCCATGCTCCAAACGAGTTGTACGATTAATACTTCCCACACTACAATGTCGTTGTAGTATAGTCGTAGGTATTCCCGAATATCACACAGGTGACCCAGGTTCGATCCTCGGAAACGGCGGCGCGAAGGGCGGGGCGTATCCGATATCATCTCCTAGGGAATTACTGACTAGGACCCGGCACCGCGGTTTCGAGCCCTTGGGCGGTATAATCGGTCATCCGCGAGGCAAGACGCATGTCATTATAAAACCTCTCGTCCGACTGCACTGTTGGGTATTGCCACCGATAAGCGGACGAATTTCGTTGCAACCCCTATACTGCCAACGAAGTCGAGCCTCTTTTTCGACATTCGGGTCCATGCTCCGAACGAGTTGTACGATCGATACTTCCCACACAATGATGTCGTTGTAGTATAGTGGTGAGTATTCCCGCCTGTCACACGGGTGACATGGCTTTGATGCCCGGCAACGGCCGGAAGGGTGGGGCGAATCCGATGTCAAATCCTAGGGCATTACCGCCTAGCCTCCGGCACCGACATATGCTCAATACTTTCCTCATTCCCCTGAATCCTGTACCCCTTTCGAGCCCTTGGGGGGTACAATCCGTCGTCCGTGAGGCAAGGTGCATGTCATCATTAAATCTCTCATCCGACTCTACTATAAGGTATTGTCGCCCATAAGCAGACGAATTTCGTTGCAACTCCTGTACTGCCGACGAAGACGGGCCTCTTTTTGACATTCGGGTACATGGTCCGACCGAGTCGTACGATCGATACTTCCCACACAATGATGTCGTTGTAGTATAGTGGTGAGTATTCTTGCCTATCACATGGCAGGTCGCATATCCTCAAATAATCTCTCATCCGATTGCACTACTGGGTATTGTTGCCCATAAGCAGACGAATTTCGTTGCAACCCTTGGACTATCGCCGAAGACGGGCTTCATTTTTGACATTCGGGTCCATATTCCGAACGAGTTGTACGATCGATACTTCAAAACAAGAGGATGTCGTTGTAATATAGTGGTGCGTATTCTCGCCGGTCACGCGGGTGACACGGGTTCGATCCCCGGTAACAGCACAAAGGGCGGGGTGAATCCGATGTCATCTCCTACGGCATTGCCGCCTAGGTTTCCGCACCGCAATATCCTCAATGGTTTCCTCTACCCCTTTCGAGCAGTTGGGGGGTACAGTCGGCAGGGCGCATATCGTCATATGATATCTCGTCGGACTACACTCATGGGTATTGCGGACAAATTTTGTTTCTACCCCCTGTATTGGAAACAAAACTGGGCCTCGTATTCGACAGTCCGGTTGATCAATGTTAATCCTAGGCCCGGACAACAGCCTAACACAGGTTGTCCACTTAAGACACTTCACCAAAGGATGTTACGGCAGGATGACTTACGACACAACGTTTAATTAGACCTGAATCGATTACTTAGCAACACATCATTAACACGCGTAAGATATAACAAAGAGTATAGAACAGTAATCAATACTGAAAGATTAAGGCAATAAGTTCTATTAATTATCCGGTGTTGATTACATTGTAACCGGGCCTTTATATAGGTCTCCGGTGCGAAGTACAAAACGGTGCCAACCGGCACCTTTTCGGGATTGGTCCGGATCCGGATCGGCATACCGATTCCGGTTCGTCTGTCCACATTTTCTCATATATTAATATATATTAAGACTACTAATTACAACACTTCCCGAATAAACTATTCCTTTCACACTCTGGTCTGGACCTTCTTAAGCCTTCTTGCCAGCCGGGCAACACATGGCACACTCTTTCTTCTCTGCGTTGTCTTTGTTTTGGTTGTCGTGGTTGGTCGTCTGTCCAGCCCGTTTGGGCACTCCGGCCACTGTTCAGCTATTACGACCGCTTTGGCCGCTCCTCGGCCACTCCTCGGCCACTCTTTGGCCGCTCATCCGTCTCCATCTCCCGCCGTTTCGACCGGTTTCCGGCCCTTCTGGTCTCTGTTGGTTTCCGTCTATTCGAGTCCGCGTCTGTGTCTCTTCTCTGTCTTCTATGGTCCTTCGGTGTTAAGCAACTCTGGTTCCGACTCTCTCGCGTTGTTTCTTCTGGAACCATTGCCCGTGCATTCTCATCACATCCTGCCGGTCTCCGCTCCACACACTGCGACTTTCTCCGCAGTCTCCTGGTGGGCTTCTCTTTCCGGTCGTGCTGGCAACGGTTCCCTTTGCGTTGCTGTTTGTCCAGCCGTGCATCTTGCACCACGCTTTTGAGAACACGCACATTGTCGCAAACCGCTTTCGGAAACACGCACATGGACACTAATCGCAACCTCGCACAAACATTGTTGCCATTCATGCATTCCTCCATAGACTTCTTCCAACATCTTCACCGTCATTTTTGCGTTTCGCCATTTCTTGCAGTTAGTCGCTATGGCTTGCTCATCCGTGTATCATTCTTCGACTCCGTCTCCAAAGGGGGGTCGCCTTAGTGGTCGCCAAAAGGTGTTGTATGTTTTAGGGTTAACATTTATGATGATTGGTGATAAGCATTGGGAGATTGATTATGACATTGATAGTGATGAAGATGGAAATGGTGATGGCGATAAGAATCATTGTGGGTGATAGCATGATGTGCATTGAGAAGCATTGCGGGGTGGGGGGTGGTGCCTAGAATGGCTCCACCCCCCTCCCAAGGGGGTTTAACGTAAGGGGAGAGAGAAAGAGAGAGAGAGAGAGAGAGAGAGAGAGAGAGAGAGAGAGAGAAAATGATTATATGTTTCATTCATTCCCCATAAGGCGTTAAATAGTACAAGAGGGGGTAGATACATAGGGGTGTAAGTCCCCTCGAGCATTCATACTGGACACTCACTCACACTTTCTCGTATCCATCCACATGCACACACGTGTGCATGTGTTCACATACGTATAGACTCACAATTACATTTATGCCCCCTACACATACACAACAACATCATGATAACATTCGACGCTCGCGTATCACACTTTACTCTCCGTACATCTCGTACAGGGTAACAATCAATACAGGTCACATCTCATCATATAATCTATCGTTCGATTGCACTCCTGGGTATTGCCGCCCATAAGCGGACGATTTTCTTTGCAACCGAAGTACAGGCGACGAAACCGGCCCTTGTTTTCGACATTCATGTCGATGAATATTTCCAACATGAGGATGTCGTTGTAGTCTAGTGGTGAGTATTCCTACTTGTCACGCGGGTCACTCGGGTTCGATCCCCGGCAACGACACGAAGGGCATTGCCGCCTAGGATCCGGCACCACCATATCCTCTATGCTTTCCTCGTTTCCCTCGATCCTCTACTGCTTTCGACCCCTTGGGGCATACAGTCTGTCGTCCCCGAGGCAGGGCGCATATCATCATATGATCTCTTGTCCGACTGCACTCCGGGGTATTACCGCACGTAAGCCGACGAATTTCGTTGCAACCCGTGTATGTCGACAAGGTCGGCCCTTGTTTTCGACATTCGACTCCATGCTCCAAACAAGTTGTAGGATCGATATTTCCAACACGAGGATGTCGTTGTAGTATAGCAGTGAGTATTCCCGGTTGTCACGCAGGTGACCCAGGTTCGATCCCCGGCAACGGGGCGAATTCGATGTCATTTCCTAGGGCATTGCCCCTTCGGATCCCGCACCGCCATATCCTCTATGCTTTCCTCATTCCCATCGAATCTTGTACCCCTTTCGAGCCCTTGGGGGGTACAATCGGTCGTCCGCGAGGCAAGGCACATGTCACCATATATCTCTCTTCCAACAACAGTACTAGGTATTGTCGCCCATAAACAGGCGAATTTTGTTGCAAGCCCTGTACTGCCGAGGAAGCTGGGCCTCGTTTTTGAAATTCGGGTCAATACGATCGATACTCCTAATACTAGGATGTCGTTGTAGTATAGTGGTGAGTATTCCTGCCTGTCACGCCAATGACCCGGGTTCGATCCCCGGCAAAGGCGCGAAGGGCGGGGTGAATCTGATGTCATCTTCTAGGGTATTGCCACCTAGAATCCCGCACCACCATATCCTCCATGGTTTCCTTGTTCCCCTGACTCATCTACCCCTTACGAGCCCATGGGGGGTCCAATCGGTCATCCGCGCGACAAGGCGCATATCATCATATGATCTCTCTCGTCCGAATGCACTTCTAGGTATTGCTGCCCATAAGCGGACGAATTTCGCTGCACTTCTAGGTATTGCCGCCCATAAGAAGATGAATTTCACTGCAACTTGTATACTTGCAACAAAAACGGGCCTCATATTTGACTTTCGTCAATCAATACGGCGAACACGAGGATATCATTGTAGTATAGTGGTGAGTATTCTTGCTTATCATGGAGGTGACCCGGGTTCGATCCCTGGCAACAACGTGAAGGCGAATCCGATGTCATCGGCTAGGGCGTTGCAGCCTAGGTACCCGCACTGCCATATCCTCAATGCTTTTCTCCTTCCCCTGGATTTTCTACCGCATTCCAGGCATTAGGGGGTACAGTCGGTCGTTCCCTAGGTAGGGCGCATGTCATCATAAAACCTCTTGTCTGACTGCACTACTGGGTATTGTGGCTAATAAGCGAACGAATTTCGTTGCAACCCCTGTACTACCGACGAAGCCTGGCCTCGTTTTTTAAAGGACTACACACTCCCAAAAAACAACGCTCGGCCACAACCGAGTCTAGGATAATAAAAAAACACACAGAAAATGAGTTGCTCATCAGCATTGTTCTTCTCACTTCCCATCCGGAGGGACTTGTTTCCTAACAAACTCCCCCTTCACTCCGGCATGGGATGTCATATTAGTCTGATCCGCTTCCGACATGCATCCAGCTTGTCGGGTATCAGTACTTTGGTCAACATATCTGACCCGTTCTTGGCCGTGTGGATCTTCGTCAGCGCGAACTCTTGATCTTCTACTCGCTCCCGGATCCAGTCATACCTACGCTGGATGTGCTTCGTCCTGGAATGATACGCTGCGTTCTTAGCAAGGTGGATGGCACTTTGACTATCACAATAGAGCCGGTATTAATCTTGCTGGATATCGAGCTTTCCGATGAAGTCCTTCATCCATAATATTTCCTTGCCGGCTTCCACAGCCACCATGTACTCCACCTCCGTGGTTGACAACGCAACCGTCTTCTGCAGCCTTGACTGCCACGAAACAACTCCCCTTGCATATGTCATTACATACCTGAATGTAGACCGGCTGGTATCCACATCAGCCGACATGTCCGAATTGGTAAAACCGTCAAGTTGAGGTTTACCGGAGCCGAATCAGAGACACATATTCGAAGTACCCTTCAGGTATCGGAGTATCCATTTGACCGCGTTCCAGTGCTCCTTGCCGGGATTGCTCATAAACCGGCTCACCACTCCGACTGCGTATCCAATATCTGATCGAGTACACACCATTGCGTACATCAAGTTCCCGACGGTAGAGGCATATGGAACCGTCATCATATCAGCCTTCTCTGCTTTCGTCTTTGAGCTTTGCTTACCGGATAGTCTGCAGTTTGCCGGGAGTGTCGATCCGACCGGTTTTGCTTCTAACATGTTGAACCATTGAAGCACCTTTGTCACGTATTTCTCTTGTGACAGCCACAATTGCTTCGTTGGCCAGTCCCGGATGATATGTATCCCGAGCATCTATCTTGCCGGACCCAAGTCTTTCATTGTGAAAGTTCGGTTGAGAGCCTTCTTCAGCATCCGTATTTTGGCTTGGTCTCGTCCGACAATCAACATGTCGGCCACGTACAGAAGGAGTATCAGGAAGTCGCCTCCTTCGAACTTATTCACAAACACGTAGTGATCGGCTTGCGTCTTGTGGTACCCTTGATCGGTCATGAAGGAGTCAAACTTCCAGTACCATTGTCGGGGCGCCTGCTTCAGTCCGTACAGGCTCTTCTTGACTCGGCAAACCAGGTGCTCCTTCGCTTTCTCCACGAATCCTTCCGGTTGTTGCATGTAGATCTCCTCTTTGAGGTCACCGTGAAGGAAAGTCGTCTTCATGTCCAGCTGCTCTACCTCAAGGTCCATGCTTGCCGCTATACTCAGCACCGTCCGGATGGAGGTCATCTTTACTACCGGGGCAAATATCTCGTCTAAGTCCACGCCCTTCTTCTGTTGGAACCCCTTCACCACGATCCTGGCTTTGTATCTCGGGGGGTTGCTGACATCTCCCGGTTTCAACTTGTACACCCACTTGTTTCGGAGTGCCCGCTTTCCTTTCAACAACTCCACCAATTCGTACGCATGGTTCTCATGCAAGGAATCCATCTCATCCTCCATTGCACTTAACTATTTGCGGCTGTGGGTGTCATCCTTCGCTTCTTCTAAGCTTTCCGGTTCTCCCTCATCAGTCAGCAGCACATGCTCTGCATCCGGAAATCTCCGGGGGGCCCTTCTCTCTCTGAGAGGATATCTCCGTCTTTGGCCTTCGGCAACCGGCTCCACTATTTGTTCTTCATCTGAATCCAATTCGGGGTCTTGGCCGGTTCCGATTTCAGCTTCCTCTCTGCATCTTCTTCTGCCGGTTCGGTATCCTCACCGTAACCGGCTGGTTTCCCGAGTGTCAACCGGCTCTTAGCCGGGTGTGTCCGAATCTCATCGGAGTTCATTATCTTCCTCTCCAACTCCCAGTCAGCAAGAGTCTTGTCCTCCATGAAGATAATATCTCGACTCCGGAAAGTCTTCTTGTCAACCGGATCCCACACTCGGTAGCCAAACTCATCATCGCCGTATCCGAGGAATATGCATGGCCGGGTCTTTGGATCCAACTTTCCTCTCTGGTCCTTAGCAACATGCACGTACTCGAGACACCCGAACACCTTCAGATGCCGGTAGGACACTTCCTTACCGGTCCACACCTTCTGCGGTGTGTCTCCATCCAAGGGTACTGAGGGTGATCTGTTTATCACATACGTCGTTGTCGACAGCGCCTCAGCCCAAAATGTCTTGGGTAATTTTGCATGCGCCAGCATACTCCGGACCCTCTCCATTATGGTCTGGTTCATCCTCTCGGCCAACCCATTTAGTTCCAGCGTCTTCGACACGGTAAATTCGAGCCAGATTCCCTTCGAGCAACAATACTCCTTGAACTGCCCCGGGTATTCACCTCCATTATCTGCTCGAACTGCCTTCAGCTTCTAGCCGGTTTCTCTTTCCACTCTCGCGTGGAGCTCTTTGAAGACGGATAACACCTGGTCCTTCGTCTTCAACGGTGTGGCCCACAGCTTCCGGCTGTGGTCATCTATGAACGTCACGAAGTACTGCAATCCAACATGTGACTTCGTGTCCACTTGACATACATCAGTATCCACCAACTCCATTGGTGCATTACGTCTCATTGGTGGCCTCGATCGAAAGGAGGTCCGGTTTTGTTTACCGGCCAGACAATCAGTGCACTTCTCCAATTGCACGTTCTTCACTAGAATGAGGTTGTCATCTGCAAACCTCTTCATCCCCTTCTCGCTCATGTGCCACAACCTCTTCTGCCATAGCTCACCGGTAGTGTCGGAAGCCATGTTCATTTCTTCCGAGCATAACCGGGCATTCATCAGGTACAACGTGTTGACCTTCCGGGCCCGAGCCACAATCAGGCTACCTTTGCTAAACTTCATAACACCGTTCCGGATGCTACCCATGTAGCCTTCATCATCTAGCCGACCGGCTGAAATCAGACATCCTTCGGCAACAGTTTGCATCCAGTTGGTGTTGTCAACGACATGTCTCCTATGCCGACAATTCGGCATGTACCTTCATTCCCCATCCGGACATAGCCGTGATCACCGGCTGAGTAGGATGAGAAGCATTTCCGGTCCGGGGTAAGGTGGAACGACGCTCCGGAGTCGACCACCCAGGTCATCTCGTCACCGACAAGGTTTAACTCACTCTCCTCGGTGATGAGCATCAACTCGTCTTCACTTGCCGCGATTGTCGTCGTTCCCTTCCGGTCCGTTCCCCTCCGGTCTTTATCGTTCCGATCTGGTGTCCGCTTCGGATCGGTACCATCGGTTTCCTTGTCTTTTCAGAAGTGGCGACAATTGTTTTGGAAGTGTCCTGGCTTGCCGTAATAGAAGCAGGTAGGCCTCCCCCTTGACTTTGACCGTGTCCCCGACTTCTCCCGGTTCTGGGGACTATGGTTCCTTTGTCTTCCGCGTTCCGATTCGGTAATGACAGCTTTGGAGTCGGAGTTCGTATCCTTTTCTTTCCCACGCGCCTCCTCATCTAGCAAGCTTGACTTCACTCTTGCTAGGGAGAACCGTTACCCTTCCGGCCCAGTGTTGCCCAAAATGACAACCAACGTCTCCCAGCTATTTGGGAGGGAACTGAGCAGGAGTAGTGCTAGTACCTCATCGGCGAGAGGTACTTCCAATGATGTTGCCTAGTGGATCAGCCCCTGGAAGACATTCATGTGCTCCGCCATGCTGAAGCCATCTTGGTACCAGAGTCTTACTAGCTTCCGAAATACCAAAACCTAATTAACAACATTTTTGTTCTAAAACATAATGCCGATCTTCTCCCAGAGCTCATGAGCCTTGCTCTCTTCATTGAAGTTGTTGTATAGACTCATGTCGATGAAGCACCGTATGTACGCCGTTTTCTTCATGTGCATCACCTCCCATATCGTGGCGTCGATTTTGTCCGGTCTCTTGTCCCTGAACTAAACCGGAAACCAAAGATCTATAACCACGAGCATGTCCCTCATCTTCGACTTCCACACCGAATAGTTGGAGCCGGTGAGCTTGAACATGCCTCCCAACGAATCATCCATTTTTCTGTGTCGTTTCGCTCTGATACCACTTTGAAAGGACTACACGATCCCGAAAAACAACGCTCGGCCACAACCGAGTCTAGGATAATAATAAAAACACACAGAAAATCGGTAAGGTACGCACGACAAAGTGAAGAGAACAGTACACAGGATGTTAATGTGAAAAACCCAAACTAGGGAAAAACCACGGCAGCCCGCAGACTGCAAACGATCACTATATCACAATATACAATAGTAAAGTACCGAGGCAATGACCTCGAGCTTGCTATTTTCGTCACAGGCGGTGGTTACAACAGAGGCAATGACCTCTTCCTCTCTCTCTCTCTCTGTACACAGTTACGCACTCAAATCTTGCACCAACAAGAATGACCACTCTCGTCTCCTCTAAGTTTTCCCTAAGTCATATTTATACTAAAATGACTTTTCGGCTATTTGCAAATATAGCCACGATGGACTCTCAGAAACATATTTACGAATATGTCCCTTCATCTAGTGAGCACTTCTCACCGAGCCTTCACCATCCGGCTCTCACCGGGCCTTCCTTGCCGGGTACTCGTTATCCGGTTCTCACTGGGTCTTCTGTTGTTGGGTACTCGTCATCCGGTTCTCATCGGATCTTCCGTTGCCGGGCACTCCACATCCGGATTCGGCCGAGGCCGAGCACTGTTCTTCTCACTTCCCATCCGAAGGGACCTGTTTCCTAACAGTTTTCGACATTTAGGTCCATGCTCGGAAGGAGTTGTCCGATCGATACTTTCGACACTACAATGTCGTTGCAATATAGTGGTGAGCATTCCCGCCTATCACGCGGGTGACACGGCTTCGATCCGCCGCAACGGCGTGAAGGGCAAGGTGAATACGATGTTAGCTACTAGGGAATTGCCGCCTAGCATCCCGCACCACCATATCTTCAATGTTTTCCTCGTTCCCCCGAATCCTGTACCCCTTCCGAGCCCTTGGGGGGTACAATCCATCGTCCTCCTAGGGCATTCCCGCCTCGGATCCTGCACCACTTTATCCTCAATGCTTTCCTCTACCCCTTTCAACCCATGGGGGGTACAATCAGTCATCCGCGAGGAAGGGCGCATGTCGTCATATGATCTCTCTCGTTTGACTCTACTCCTGGGTGTTGTCGCCCAAGAGCATATAAATTTCGTTGCAACCCGTGTATTGACGATGAAGCCGAGCCTCGTTCTCGACATTAGGGTCAATGTTCCAAACAAATTGTATGATCAATACTTCCACACTAGGATGTCGTTGTAGTATAGTAGTGGCTATTCTCACATGTCACACGGTGGACAGGGGTTCGATCCCCGAGAATGGTGTGAAGGGCGGGGTGAATCCGCCTAGGATCCCACACCACCATATCCTCAATGCTTACCTCATTCCCCCGAATCCTATACCCCTTTCGAGCCCATCGGGGGTATAATCGGTCGCCCGCGATGTAGGGCACATGTCATCATAAAACCTCTCGTCCGACTGCACTACTTGGTATTGTCGCCCAAAAGCGGACAAATTTCGTTGCAACCCCTGTACTGCCGACGAAGCCGGGCCTCGTTTCTGACATTCGGGTCCATGCTCCGACAGAGTTTTATGATCGATACTTCCGACACGACGATGTGGTTGTAGTATAGTGGTGGTTATTCTCGCATGACACGCGGTTGACATGGGTATAATTCTTGGCAGCGGCGCTAATGGCGGGGCAAATCCGATATCATCTCCTAGGGCATTGCTGCCTAGGATCCCGAACCACCATATCCTTAATGCTTTCCTCGTTCCCCCAAAACTTGTACCCCTTTCGAACCCTTGGGGGGTACAATCAGTCGTCCGCGAGGCAGGACGCATGTGATCATAAAACCTCTCGTTCGACTGCACTATTGTATATTGTCGCCCATAAGCGGGCGACTTTTGTTGCAACCCCTGTACTGCCGATGAAGCCGGGCCTTGTTTTCGACATTTGGATCCGTGCTCCGAACGAGTTTTACAATCGATACTTCCAACACAAGGATGTGGTTGTAGTATAGTGATGGCTATTCTCTCATGTCACGCAGTTGGTAGGGGTTCATTCCGAGGCAACGGCGCGAAGGGCGGGGCGAATCTGATCTCATCTCCTAAGGCATTGCCACCTAGGAGCCCGCACCACCATATCCTCAATGCTTTCCTTGTTCCCCCAAATCCTATACCCCTTTCGAGCCCTTAGGGGTTACAATCGGTCATCCGCGAGGCAGGGCGCACGTCATCATAAAACCACTCGTCCGATGATAGTGCTGGGTATTGTCGCCCATAAACGGACAAAATTCGTTGCAACCCCTATACTGCCGACGAAGCCGGGCCTCGTTTTTGACATTCAGGTCCATGCTCCGAACGAGTTATAGGATCGATACTTACATCACTTCGATGTCATTGTAGTATAGTGGTGAGTATTCCGCCTATCACGCAACTGATACGGCTTTGATTCCCGGCAAAAGAGCGAAGGGCGGGGCGAATCCAATGTAATCTCCTAGGGCATTGCTGCCTCGGATCCCGCACCCCCATATCCTCAATGTTTTCCTTTGCCTGTTTCGAGCCGTTGGGGGGTACAGTCGGCAGGGCGCATATCGTCCTATGATATGTCGTCGGACTACACTCTTGGGTATAGTGGACGAATTTTGTTGTTACCCATGTACTGGCAATGAAACCGGGCCTCGTTTTTGACATTTGCATCGATCGATACTGCAAACACGAGGATGTGGTTGTAGTATAGTGGTGATATTCCCACCTATCACGTGGGTGACCCGGGTTCAATCCCGGGCAACGACGCAAAGGGTGGGTCGAATCTTATGTCATCTCCTAGCGCATTGCCGCCTAGGATCCAGAACCACCATATCGTCAATGCTTTCCTCGTTCCATCGTATCCTCTAACCCTTTCGAGACCTTCGAGGTTAAAGTCAGTGGTCCGCGAGGCAGGACACATATCACCATATGATCTCTAGTCCGATTACACTCCCCGGTATTGCCGCCCATAAGTGGACGATTTACGTTGCAACCCAAGTACTGGCGATGAAACTGGTGATCGTTTTCGAAATTCGTGTCGATGGACATTTCCAACACGAGGATGTCGTTGTAGTCTAGTGGGGAGTATTCCCGCTTGTCACGCGGGTCACCTGGGTTCGATCCCCGGGAACGACGCGAAGGGTGGGGTGAATCCGGTGTCATCTCCCTGGGCATTGCCGCCTAGGATCCCGCACCGCCATGTCCTCTAAGCTTTCCTTGTTTCCCTCGATCCTCTACCGCTTTCGAGCCCTTGGGGCATACAGTCGGTCGTTCCCAAGGCACGGCGCATATTATCATATGATCGCTTGTCCGACTGCATTCCTCGGTATTACCGCACATAAGCGGACGAATTTCGTTGCAATCCATGTATGTCGACAAGGTCGGGCCTCATTTTCGACATTCGGGTCAATGCTCCAAACAAGTTGTAGGATCGATATTTCCAACATGAGGATGTCGTTGTTGTATAGTAGTGAGTATTCCCGGTTGTCACGCGGGTGACCCAGGTTCGATCCCCGGCAACGGTGCAAAGGGCGAGGTGAATCTGATGTCATCTCCTAGGGCTATGCCGCCTAGGATCCCGCACCGCCATATCCTCAATGCTTTCCTCGTTCTCCCGAATCGTCTGACCCTTACGAGCCCATGGGGGGTCCAATCGGTCGTCCGCAAGGCAGGTCACATGTCATCATATGATCTCTCTCGTCCGACTCCACTTCTAGGTATTGCCGCCAATAAGCAGACGAATTTCGTTGCAACCCGTATACTGGTGACAAAAACGGGCCTCGTATTCGACATTTCTATCGATCGATACGGCGAACACGAGGATGTCATTGTAGTATAGTGGTGAGTATTCCCGCTTATCATGGAGGTGACCCCGGTTCGATCCCTGGCAACAACGTGAAGGCAAATCCGATGTCATCTCCTAGGGTGTTGCAGCCTAGGTTCCCGCACTGCCATCTCCTCAATGCTTTCCTCCTTCCCCTGGATCCTCTACCGCATTTGAGGCATTGGGGGATATAGTCGATCGTTCCCGAGGTAGGGCGCATGTCATCATAAAACCTCTCGTCCGATTGCAATATTGGGTATTGTAGCCAATAAGCGGACGAATTTCGTTGCAACCCCTGTACTATCGATGAAGCTTGGCCTCGTTTTCTACATTCAGGTCCATCTCGGAGGGAGTTGTACGATCGATACTTCTGACACTACAATGTCGTTGTAGTACAGTGGTGAGCATTCCCGCCTGTCACACGGGTGACACGGCTTCCATCCGCGGCAACGGTGTGAAGGGCGGGGAGAATCCTATGTCCCCTACTAGGGCATTGCCACCTAGCATCCCGCGCCGCCATATCCTCAATGTTTTCCTCGTTCCCCCGAATCCTGTACCCCTTCCGAGCCCTTGGGGGGTACAATCCATCGTCCTCCTAGTTCATTGCCACCACGGATCCCGCACCGCTTTATCCTCAATGCTTTCCTTTACCCCTTTCGACTCATGGGGGGTACAGTCGGTCGTCCGCGAGGAAGGGCGCATGTCATCATATAAAATCTCTCGTTTGGCTCTACTCCTGGGTGTTGTCCCCCATGAGCAGATGAATTTTGTTGCAACCCGTGTACTGGCGACGAAACCGAGCCTCGTTCTCGACATTAGGGTCAATGTTCCAAACAAATTGTACGATCGATACTTCCAACACTAGGATGTCGTTGTAGTATAGTTGTGAGTATTCCTGCCTGTCATGCGGGTGTGCGGGTGACCCGGGTTCGATCCCCGGCAATGGCGCGAAGGGCGGGGTGAAGCCGATGTCATCTCCTAGGGCATTGCTGCCTAGGATCCTGCATCGCAACATCCTCCATGGTTTCCTTGTTCCCCCGAATCATCTACCCCTTACGAGACCATGGGGGATACAATCGGTCGTCTGCAAGGCAGGGCGCATGTCATCATATGATCTCTCTCGTCCAACTGCACTTTTGGGTATTGCCACCCATGAGAAGATGAATTTCGCTGGAACACGTGTACTGGTGACAAAAATGGGCCACCTATTCGAAATTTGTGTCCATCCCTGGCAACAACGCGAAGGCGAATCCGATGTCATTTACTACAACATTGCCGCCTAAATTCCCCCACCACCAAATCTTCAATGCTTTCCTCGTTCCCCTAAATGCTCTACCGCTTTCGAGCCCTTGGGGGGTACAATCGGTCGTCCGCGAGGCAGGGCGCATGTCATCATATGATCTCTCTTGTCACACTACACTCCTGGGTATTGCCGCCCATGAGCGGATGAATTTCGTTCCAACCCGTGTACTGCCAACGAAGCCAGGCCTCGTTTTCGACATTCGGGTTCATGTCTCCGAACGAGTTGTACGATCGATACTTCCAATAGGATGATGTCGTTGTAGTATAGTGGTGGGTATTCCCACCTGTCACGCGGGTGACCTATGTTCAATCCCCGGCAAAGGAGTGAAGGGCGGGTCGAAGACGATGTCATCTCCTAGGGCATTGACATGTAGGATCCCCCACCAACATATCCTCAATTCTTTCCTCGTTCCCTGAATCCTATACCCCTCTCAACCCCATGGGGGGTACAATCGGTCGTCCGCGACGCAGGGCACATGTCGTCATAAAATCTCTCATCCGACTACAGTACTAGGTATTGTCGCCCATAAGCGGATGAATTTCGTTACAACCCCTGTACTACATACGAAGCCGGGCCTTGTTTTTGACATTCGGGTCCGTGATCAGAACGAGTTTTAGGATCGATACTTCCAACACGAGAATGAGGTTGTAGTATAGTGGTGGCTATTCTCACATGTCACGAGGTGGAGAGGGGTTCGATCCCCAGCAACAGCGTGAAGGGCGGGGCAAATCCGCCTAGGATCCCGCACCACCATATCCTCAATGCTTACCTCATTCCCCCGAATCCTACACCCCTTTCGAGCCCATGAGGGGTATAATCGGTCATCCACGATGTAGGGCACATGTCATCATAAAAGCTCTTGTACGACTACACTACTGGGTATTGTCGCCCATAAGCGGACAAATTTTGTTGCAACCACCCTTGTACTGCCGACGAAGCCGGGCCTTGTTTTCGACATTCGGATACGTGCTCCGAACGAGTTTTACGATTGATACTTCCGAAATGAGGATGTGGTTGTAGTATAGTGATGGCTATTCTCACATGTCACGCGGTTGACAGGGGTTCGTTCCCAGGCAACGGTGCGAAGGGCGGGATGAATCAAATATCATCTCCTAGGGCATTGCCGCCTAGGATCCCGCACCGCCATATCCTCTATGCTTTTCTCGTTTCCCTGGATCCTCTACCGCTTTCGAGCTCTTGGGGGGTAAAATCGGTCGTCCCAAAGGCAGGGCACATCATCATATGTTGTCTTGTCCGACTGTACTTCGGGGAATTACAGCACATAAGAAGACGAATTTCATTGCAACCCTTCTTCTTTCAACAAAGCCTAGCCTCGTTTTCGACATTCGGATTCATGCTCCGAATGAGTTGTACGATTGATATTTGTAACACAAGAATGTCGTTGTAGTATAGTGGTGAGTATTCCCAGTTGTCACACGGGTGACCCAGGTTTGATCCACGACAATGGCGCGAAGTGCGGGGCGAGTTTGATGTCATCTCCTAGGGGATTAACGCGTAGGATGCCGCACCGCCATATCCTCAATGCTTTCCTCGTTCCCCCGAATCTTGTACCCCTTTCAAGCCCTTGGGGGGTACAATCAGTCGTCCGCGAGACAGGCCACATGTCATCATAAAATCTCTTGTCCGATTGCACTACTGGGTATGGTCGCCCATAAGCAGACGAATTTCGTTGCAACTCCTGTACTGCCGACGAAGCCAAGCCTCATTTTAGACATTTGGCTCCATGCTCCGAACGAGTTCTAGGATCAATACATCCAACATGAGGATGTGGTCGTAGTATAATGGTGAGTATTTTGGCTTGTCACGCGGTTGACAGGGCTTCGATACCCAGCAACGGCGTGGAGGGCGGGGCGACATTCAGGTCCATGCTCCAAATGAGTTGTACGATCGATACTTCCAACATGAGGATGTGGTTGTAGTATAGTAGTGAGTATTCTCGCTTGTCACGCTCTTGACAGGGGTTCGATCCCCGGCAATGGGGTGAAGGGCATGGAGAATCCGATTTTATCTCTTACGGCATTGCCGCCTAGGATCCCGCACCGCCATATCTTGAATGCTTTCCTCGTTCCCCCGAATCCTGTACCATTTTTGACCCCTTGGGGGGTACAATCAGTCGTCCGCGAGGTAGGGCGCATATCCTCATAAAACCTCTAGTTCGACTGCACTACTGGGTATTGTCGCTCATAATCGAATGAAATTCGTTGCAACTCCTGTACTGTCGACGAAGGCAGCCCAGTTGTCAGCGAGGTAGGTCGCATATTATCATACAACCTCTTGTCCACCTGCAATACTGGGTATTGTCGTCCATAATCAAACGGATTTCATTGCAACCCCTGTATTGCTGATGAAGTCGGGCCTCGTTTTCGACATTCGGGTACATGCTCCGAACGAGTTGTACGATCGATACTTCCAAGACTACAATTTCATTGTAGTAAAGTGGTGAGTATTCCCGCCTGTCGCACGGGAGACACAGCTTCGATCCCCAGGAATGTCGTGACGAGCGGAGCGAATCCGAGGTCATCTCCTAGGGCCATACTACCTAGCATCCTGCACCGCCATATCCTCAATGCTTTACTTGTTCCCCTGAATCCTGTACCCCTTTCCAGGCCTGGAGGGGTACAATCCGTCATCCGCGAGGCAAGGCGCATGTCATCATAAAATCTCTCGTCTAACTGCACTACTGGGTATTGTCGCCCATAAATGGACAAATTTTGTTGCAACAGCGCGAAGGGCGGGGCGAATCCGATGTTATTTCGTAGGGCATTGCCGCCTAGGATCCCGCACTTTCACATCCTCAATTCTTTCCTCGTTCCCCTGGATCCTCTACCCCTATCAAGCCCTTGGGGGGTACAGTCAGTCGTCTGCAAAGGAGAGCGCATGTCATCATATGATCTATCGTCCGACTGCACTCCTCGGTATTGCCGCCCATAAGCGGATGAATTTCGTTGCAACCCTTGTACTGTCGACGAAGCCGGGCCTCGTTTTCGACATTCGGGTCTATGCTGCGAACCAGTTGTACGATCGATAATTCCAACATGAGGATGTCATTGTGGTATAGTGGTGACTATTCCACCTATCACGCGGCCCGGTAACGGCGCAAAGGGCATGGCGAATCCGATGTCATCTCCTAGGGCGTGGCCACCTAGGATCCTGCACAGACATATCCTCAATTCTTTCCTCGTTACGCTGGATCCTCTACCCCTTTCAAACTCTTGCGGGGTACAGTCGGTCGTCCGCGAGGAAGGGCACATGTCATCATATGATCTCTTGTCTGAGTGCATTGTTGGGTATTGCCGCCCATAAGCGGACGAATTTCGTTGCAACCTGTGAACTACCGACGAAGCCAGGCATCCTTTTCTAAATTCGGGTCCATGCTCCGAACGAGTTGTACGATCATTAGTTCCAACATGAGGATGTCGTTGTAGTATAGTTGTGAGTATTCCCACTTGTCACGTAGGTAACCCGGTGTCGCGTTATTACGCGCGTGCGTGTAGAAGTGGTGGGACCACGGGGGTCTCGGATGAGGGAGAAGTGGGATGCCAAGAAGACCGACACCGGACACGACCCGGATGCAATTGAACACGAGAGAGAGAGAGAGAGAGAGAGAGAGAGAGAGAGAGAGAGACAAAGGAGAGGGAGAGTGTGCGCGCCACACCGACTCTTATGCACAAGAAGGAAGGGGGTTGTGCTTCCGACACCACCAAATACACCAAATACACCAACTTACAAGGAAAAGAATACATCCCCTACTTCGAGCCGGACCAAGGTAGGGCAAGTTACAACAACAGTCTGCCGCCAAGCCACCGAGCAGGGTCTTGCACAAGAGACCGAGCAGAAGCAAACCCTAACAGACACGAACTCTCAACCCACACAACTAAGAAGAAGAAGAAGAAGAAGAAGAAACTACCTAACCCTAAATCTAATGGTATACCCTCTAACACGAAATGGGCAACCCCTCTACAAGGGACCATCCCTTCCTTTTATAGAACAGGGAGAGGGATGCGTTACAATGTGGGATAAATCCCGACTTACATGGGATTCTCTGTCTCGACTTGAATTCTACTATTCACACGTTTACGCAAGGGTCAGTACACATGATGAACTCCACCGATTCTCCTGATATTCTCTGATTCTGCCTAGAGATGGTTTTCTCCACGACATCCATCCCCAGCTAACCACGCATCCACCGGTATGCGCCAAACTAGACTCTTGCCGGAGAGGATCGGCCCACGCTTAGCCTTGGTTCTCTGGATCGCCATTCGCTCTGAACTGGTCGTCCTCGCTATCCAAGTCGCCCGGGTCTGGTTCATCCTCGTGCCGCTTGCCTCTCCGTAGGCTCATTCGACCCGTCAATAGGTCGTTCACCGCAACCCCGTAGCACGCATGGCCCATTGTTGTCCCTTCACTCAGCCGTATGCATGCTCCGCTCTCCGTCGTACATCTAGAGTTCTACGCTTGAGGAACACCCGTCGTGGCCCGCTTGCCCAAGTCAATCGTCCGCATGATCCCGGTTGCCGTCCCGTGGGGTCGCCCTTCGTCTTCGTCCCCTCGCCGCCTCCTTCCTTCTCCTTGGCCTTACATTGCCACATTGGCTCGGTATTAGAGACATGTACTAAAGTAAGCATTAGATAAGGATAGATCTAGGTAAATAGAAAGAAAGGAGAGAGAAAGAAGGGTGCCGATCGACTCGACCACCCCCGAGCGAAGAGATCGAGACGGACTCGAGCCTCGATCGGCGTCCCATACCACCTCTGTGGCGTCGAGTCATACCTGGTGGTGGCACGCTCGCTACAAGAGTTGACCCACCACAAGACAGAGTCTCGACATAGTCAACAAGATGATGAAATGAGGGTAGCTAGGCCTCTATTTATAGTAATACCGAAGGCCCCCAGCCATGTTCACACTTGGCCTAATGGGTTGTCTCAATCCCGAGGAAAAAGTAATCCTCCCCTTCCTTACACTCTCGTTTTACCCTCACACTTATCCACGTGTATAGAATACTACGGTAAATTCTCACCACGGGATATTATATGGTCATGCCCGTAACATACTCCCCCCCTCTTTAAAACATTGCACTCTTGCAATGGAAAGTTAGGGATGTTCGTTCTGAGAGTATTAACCAGTTTTCCCCTTCTAGACCCGATTTTTGGTTTTGGGTTCTAGCATGGTGGACATAGTCTTCTAGCGAGGAAAATTTCCGACTAGAGAGGTTCATTAAAGCTTGTGTTGCCTCGGTTCAAGAGGGAGGGTGCAGAAATTGGCCCTTGAAAACTGTGACAAAATCTGTCCAAGTATCGGGCAATTTCCCCAAAGTACGGAGCCCATGCCACCAGGCGGCGGCCTTACCCCCTAGTTCTCGGCTGACATATGCAATCTTCGTACTATCTGGCGTGGGACAGAGCTCAAAATGAGACTCCCATCGGCCCAGCCACGTGCAGATTGCTTCTTCGGTTCTTTTCTTTTTGTCTCCCGTAAATGGCTTAACGACAAACAATGGTTCACCCTATCGATCATCAGGTCTATTAGTCTCACGTTGTAGACTAATGACACGTGCCTCGAGAGCACTTTGAGATTGCCGAAGTTCGGTCATCTCTTGAGCGGTGAAACTAAGGTATTGGGTTATTTGCAAAAAATACATCTCAATGGACATTTGTCTAGGAGGATTCCCTTGAGTTCCTTCCGCTTGAGCGGATAACATCAGGTCGGTATTGTGAGCCATTAAATGATTATTTCTAGAATAGAAATAGGATAAGGTCAGAGAGAGAGTCATAACATCATGTCGTGATGTAAACATATCATGGGTGAACATTAATCGATATCATTATCTCATGTCAATACCCCTCTAGACATATGAGATGAGGTTCAAGATCAGGTTACTACGATAACACAAAGGTGTTTTAAAAACCATGGGGGTACCAAATAAATGTCTTTCCCTGATCTCTATATCGATTTTTTTCATGGTGGCTCCGGCTCAACCATGTCTGTTCGCGTCATGAATAGTTTATACACGAAAAAAAGGTTAACAATAAACTATGTTTCTATGCCCACATATGTAGTTTCGGCTCTTTAAGTCCTATTACGAGGACCCCGAAGTGCACTTAGACCTCAAGTCTAAACATGTGTTATAGTCATATGTATCAATGATGTTGTATGGTCTTGGTCATATTTGATCTCGAGACCTCGAGAACAAATGCATTAAACACTTGATCCAACCAAGTAGGTTGCTCTTCTTGAATGTTTAATGTTCCATGCGTATAAGAGATATGCGAGGCATTTGCCCATATATGTTGTTATAAGAGAAATGTTGGGAGATAGGTCCGTCCGGATGGTGCAGACCTGGTGAAGACCGGATGAGGAGTACCCGGTTACGGAGATCCGGATGGTGCAGACCCGGTGAAGACCGGATGAGGAGTACCCGGCTACGGAGAGCCGGATGGTGCAGAGCCGGTGAAAACCGGATGAGGAGTACCCGGTTACGGAGAGCTAGATGGTGCAGACCTGGTGAAGACCGGATGAGGAGTACCCGGCTACGGAGAGTCGGATGGTGCAAACCCGGTGAAGAAGTGCTCACCGGATGAAGAGACATATTCGTAAATATGTTTCTGAGAGCCCATCATGGCTATATTTGTAAATAGAAGAAAAGTCATATTAGTATAAATATGACTTAGGGCAAACTTTTAGTTGGTTTGTTGTCATATTCTTGTTGGTGCAAGAAAAGAGAGAGTGTGTAACTGTACAGAGAGTGAGAGAGAGAAAGAGGTCGTTGCCTCTGTTGTAACCGCCGCCTGTGGCGAAGATCTGTGAGCATGAGGTCATTGCCTCAGTGAACTCACTGTTGTACATTCTTACATAGTGACAGTTTGCAGCCTGTGGGCTGCCGTGGTTTTTTCCCCTAGTTTGGGGTTTTCCACGTAAACCTCCTGTGTACCCTCCTCTTCTTTGTGTCGTGTTTTATTTCCCGTTTTCTGTGTATGATTATAAACTCGGTTGTGGCCGAGAGTTGTGGAGAAGGAGCGTTGCAGTTCCCATCAAGAAACATATATGTCAGGAGTCCTTATTTCGCCCTCATTTACTACAACTATGTTGGTACGTTACCTAACCTCAAGTCTCATAATTATGATGGCATACGCCAAAGTGCAACCTAATGGTCAAGCCAAATGAGCCCATTTTTCGTAGTAGGCCCACGTGGCCCATCACATGGTCACATCATTACGAATGCCTCTCGTAAGAATGATCTCATGGTGGCATCGTATCCTTGTAATGAGGGAGGGATGTTGGATACGTGTGTCATAAGAGTGACCTCACATGAAGTGGGTCAAACCCTACGTACTCAACATCATTATGGCTATTGGCATTTCTTTACGTAATGAAATATCGAAGTCACCAACGGGGATTTCAACAATAAAAAACTTGTTGAAAAAGGGGTAACCTCTAGACGTATGAGATGAGGTTCAAGATCAGGTTACTAAAAGGGATATGTGGAAGACTGGAGGGCGGCCAAGACGATATACAACATCACTTATCTTACCAGTGATCATGTATGGGCCAAAACGTTGGTAATTCAATTTATCAGAAGGCCGAGTAGTCTTGATGTTGTGTTGGAGAATCCATACACGATCCCCAACACAGAATTTTTTGGAGGAATCTAGGCAATGGTGATCTGCAAGCCTCTTGTGTGTAACTTGTGCATCATGTAAATTGTGAAGAATAGCAGTGTGAATCTCTTGGAGGCGACTAAGATGATCCGCAACAGCAGGGTTGATAGGCACTTGTGGATGCGCTGTCAGGAATAGTACTAAAACAGAGATGGAATTAGTACTAAGAAGAGTAGTACTATTAGTACTAAGAGGACGGGACTGCGTAAGATTCCCGAGAGAGAGAGAGGAAGTGAGAAGAGGAGAGAGAGAGGGAAATAGGATGATGACAGCAGCTCTTATATTATATGAAAAGATAAGTACAAATCGACTAAGAGGCTTAAGACTGGTGTTGAACCAATTTGGTTCAACATAATGCTTAATGCCTTCTTTTATAGTGTTCTCAGGAATAATCCTGAAGCTTCTAGAATGTTCCAGAGAAATCTGGAATATACATTACTTTCTTATAATAAAACATAAATGAAAATAATATTCTATGAATTACAATAGATGGTGAGATGGTTAAGAGCTCGACCCATATACCATAAGGTCATGGGTTCGAGTCTTGCCATCTCATGACACTATCTCCCCCTTAAAGACGACGAGTGGAACGAGTCGGCGCTAACTGCGGACCGGGTTTGTCCGGATACTTTCGGTGGAAATCAGCAAGAAGATCTTGTGCATTGGCAACATTCTCGACGGGTTCCCAAGTACGTTCGCTCGGACTATAACCGAGCCAATCGACCAAGTAATAGAGTTTGTTGCGAACAAGTTTGGAATCGAGGATGGCAGCAACTTCATACTCCGGGCCGGCGTCCAACTCCAGTGGGGGCGGCGGTGGTGTCACACGATCGGGAATGGTGTTTGCTTTATAAGGTTCAAGAAGAGAACAATGGAAAACCGGATGTATCTGAAGCTGCGGAGGGAGATCAAGGCGGAAGGTGACATCATTAATCTTCCCCGTAATACGGAAAGGACCCAGTCGTCGATAATCCAACTTGTCGCACGGTCGAGTAGTCTTGATGTGACGACGTAAGAGCCATACTCGATCTCCGATGGCAAAAGAGGAGGGAATCCGATGACGATCCGCATAAGTCTTCTGTGTGTGTTGAGCATGACGAAGGTGAGTAGAGAGATCCATCTGGATCTTGCGTAGCCTCTCCAAATGATCCTCGGCACGAGGGTTGGTAGGTAGCTCCGGAGTGTCGATCACCGACCAGCGAGGATGGAAACCGGTATAAGCGAAAAATGGGGAGACCCGAGTCGAGGAGTGAATAGCATTATTATACGCAAACTCCGCAAAGTGGAGAATCTCGGCCCAATCGTCCTGTTGATAACTCAGGAAACACCGGAGATATTGCTCCAGCGTTTGGTTTGTTCGTTCCGCCTGTCCGTCGGTCTGAGGATGGTAGCCGGAGGAGAGGTTGCAGGAGACCTTGAGCATCTTGAAGAGATGCTGCCAAAATTTGGAGACAAATTGCGGGCCTCGGTCACTGATAATACTGTCTGGGAGGCCATGATGCCGAAAAACCTCACGCATAACAAGAGCGGCGGTTTCCTCGCTAGTGATGGCTTTAGTACATGGCACAAAATGTGCCATCTTCGTATATCGATCGACGACGGTTAGGATAGCATCGAACCCTTTCGAGACCGGCAGATCTGTGATAAAATCAAGACAAATAGACTGCCATGGCTTACTTGGAATTGGTAAAGGTTCCAACAAGCCATATGGATGGTGTCGTGGCATCTTTGCTCGGCAGCAAGCATCACAGGTCCGAACGTAGTCGTCGACAAAACGGCGCATGTGGGGCCACCAAAAAGATCGCTGCACTAGCTCCAACGTCTTAGTACTACCGAAATGTCCCGCCGTATGGGTGTCGTGACAATGTTGGACAATTTGAAGGCGACAGGAGCAATCGGGGACATATACGCGCTTTTTAAAGAATAACAAACCATCATGATATTCGAATTGTCGGTAGTCAATACCTGGTTGTTGAGACTGAGAACAGGATGCCCGAGAAGTATCAATGTGCGCCAGGATGTCTTGAGCAAAACTATCCGTCTTCAAGGTTGCACGTATGTCATCGGTAATCCGTGAATCCATCGGGGTGTGAAAAATCCGCGTCGTGTGCAATCGTGTTGGTCCCAAGATTACTTGCTTTTGATTATCAAATGTTGCTTCACCAGGACGAGGTGCAAGATATGAACGTCGTGATAGTGCATCTGCTTTTCCTTGCTGCTTCCCCGGTCGATATGTGATTTTGAAGTCGAAACGCGTGAGGAATTGCGCCCACCGAGCTTGCCGTCGATTTAGTACGCGAGCGTTCTGAAAATAAGCAAGATTTTTATGATCGCTGAAGACAATGACCTGATGTGGAGAGCCCTCTAAGAAATGCCGCCATTGTACAAATGAATCCACGATGGCTAATAACTCCTTGTCATGTATTTCGTAGTTGATTTCTGCGACATCGAATTTGCGCGAATGGAAAGCCACCGGATGCAACTCTTCTTTATCACCTTGTTGAGAAAGGATGCTACCGAGGGCGAAATCTGATGCGTCGGCCTCCATGATGAATGGTTTGCTTGTATCCACATGAGCTAGAATCGGTGCTGATGTAAAGGCTTTCTTAAGATGCCGAAAAGCCATATCTGCTTCAATGGACCAAAGAAATGCTTGGCCCTTCTTCGTAAGTTGTGTGAGAGGTAAAATAATCTTCGAGTAATCCTGTATAAACTTACGGTAGAAGTTAGCAAAACCTAGAAAACATTGTACATCTCGTACCGACCGTGGAATTTGCCACTCTAGTACAGTTTGGATCTTAGCTGGATCCATGGCGATGCCCTTTGAGGAGATGACGTAGCCTAGAAATTCCACTTGCTTGCAGTCAAAGCTACATTTTTCTAGCTTGGCATAAAGACCATTCTCGCGGAGTCGCTTTAGTACTAATAGTACATGAGAGTCGTGCTCTTCCTGGGTCTTCGAATAAATCAACAGATCATCCAGATAAATGATCAAACAGATATCCAAGAGGTCTCTGAATATATCATTTGCCATGTGTTGGAAGACTGCGGGTGCATTGGTTAGGCCAAACGGCATAACAGTATACTCAAAATGCCCATACCGCGTGCGAAAAGCGGTCTTCCACTCATCTCCCGGTCGGATCCGCACGAGATTATACGCTCCGCGTAGGTCGATTTTAGTAAAAAACTTGGCACCATTAACTCGCTCTAAAAGACTTGATATAAGAGGAAGTGCATACCTATTCCGGATGGTGACTTTATTTAATCCGCG
The DNA here is from genome assembly GCF_043228905.1 of Azolla caroliniana. Lineage (NCBI taxonomy): Eukaryota > Viridiplantae > Streptophyta > Polypodiopsida > Salviniales > Salviniaceae > Azolla > Azolla caroliniana. The sequence continues at coordinate 15,274,960 of NW_028230438.1, forward strand.
GTAATCAACGACAAGACGAAGTGAGCCATCTTTCTTCTTGACAAAGAAGATGGGTGCACCGGCCGGAGATTTCGAATGACGGATGAACCCGCTTGCCAAGTTCTCCTCTATGTAGGCTCGAAGGACTTCTAACTCGGTGGGTGACAGGTTGTAAATTGGTCCCCATGGTGGCTCGGTTCCTGGTTGTAAATCGATGGGACAGTCATAGGGACGGTGATGAGGAAGGGTACCGGCTTTTACCTTGTCAAATACATCGGCATAAGGATGATATTTTGCCGGAAGTTGTACTGAGGAGTCCTTCTTAATAGTGCTGGAAGGATGTACTGATATGGAAAATAGGAACATTGCCTCCTTGGGTCCTTCTTCGCGTAGTTGATGGAGTGAAATGGTCGAAACTCGGCGAGTTGATTCTTGGGGTGGTCGATATCGGACTTCTCTTGTTCTCCAATCTATGGATGGATTATGTAACTCAAGCCAAGGTAATCCTAGGACAATGGGATGCTCTGGACTACTAATTATATTAAATGATATTATACACACAAAACTACCTAGGACAACTTGAATGGGTTCTGATTCTTCTACAATATTCCCGGAAGCAATGGGACGACCATCAATGACCACTACAGATGCGGGACAAGGAAGTTTTCTTAAGGATATCTGAGAAGCTTGGGCAAAATTTCGATCCATGAAACAGGAATTAGCTCCGGAATCTAAAAGTGCTAGGACGGGTACTGGGGGAGTACTTTTAGTACTAACAATGACTTGGGCTAGGAACACATTGCTAACTTGCTTGGAAGGAATGGAACCACTAATGGGCTGTACAGATCTAGGGCTGCTGTCCAACCAAATGGCTCCTATTTTGGCTGGACTCAATCGTTTAACTCTTCATCTAATTGACTAAGGATTTCAAATTTATTTGAGATACTTGGGCTATTAGTACTATGAATACTATCTGACACTCTATTAGTACTATTACTACTATCAGACACTCCGAAGGGAAGAATTGACTCAGGTTTAGTACAGGCGACAATTTGATTTACCTGTCTTCTTGGCCTATGGGGACAATTGATGGCGATATGTCCTGGTCCACCGCAATAAAGGCATAATCGATTGGCACGTCGTCGTTGCTTTTCTTCTTCCGATAACGGGCCGCGTCGACGCATGGTATCGATCTCCATCGGTGTCGAAGTATTTGCTTGAGGTATGTCTCGTGCAAACGGTTTAGCCGCGACTGCGGCGTAAGTGGGCTCTGGCCTAGAGCGTGGTATCTGTAATTGACGTTCTGAACGCCGTTCAAAAAGGCGGTTGTCACATCGAACTGCTCGACTGATTGCCTCCGTAAGAGACTTTGGTTCTTCGGGGAAAGTTAGAAGTAGATCTTTGACATCGTTTCGCAAGCCATAGCGAAACTGCTCCATTAGTGCTTGATCATCCCAGGGTATATCTGAAGCAAGTAGGCGGAAATCCGCCGCGTAGGCAGAGGCTGGACGATCGCCTTGACGCAATCGCCGGATCTTGTTGATCGCCGTCCTGATGCTGTCGGTGTCTCCAAAGCAGGCTTTAAACTCACCAATAAAATCTTCAAAGTTATTAAGCAAGGGCGATTGTTTTTCTAGAAGCGGAGCGAACCATGCCAAGGCTGAGCCGCTAAGTAGCGTGCCTATTAGGCCGACTCGAGATGCATCAGTGGGATATCGGGAAGGATGCATCTGGATGACTAAGCGTACCTGATTAAGGAATCCCCGAAATTGCGAACGCGTTCCATCAAATTTCACAGGAAGTCCAATCTTGGGCTCTTTATGAAATCCTTGGGGACTGGATCCTTGTTGTTGCAACGCTGCTTCGAGTTGTTGTACCCGTAACGCTAACTCCCCATGTTGTTGTTGCGTTTGTTGTTTTTCTAGAGCGATTTGTTGCAGATCCCCTATCAGCCGTTGGTTTTCTTGTTCCAAGGCAACAAACTTTTCTTTTAGGCACTGTAGCTCGGAGAAAACGGATGGGTATTCTTGGGCACTAACAGTAGCCATAGTATAGGGGAAAGGGTAGGAGGATGAGGGAGAGTGACAAGTAGGCTAGAGGGAAAAATTGGTTCAAACTGTCAGGAATAGTACTAAAACAGAGATGGAATTAGTACTAAGAAGAGTAGTACTATTAGTACTAAGAGGACGGGACTGCGTAAGATTCCCGAGAGAGAGAGAGGAAGTGAGAAGAGGAGAGAGAGAGGGAAATAGGATGATGACAGCAGCTCTTATATTATATGAAAAGATAAGTACAAATCGACTAAGAGGCTTAAGACTGGTGTTGAACCAATTTGGTTCAACATAATGCTTAATGCCTTCTTTTATAGTGTTCTCAGGAATAATCCTGAAGCTTCTAGAATGTTCCAGAGAAATCTGGAATATACATTACTTTCTTATAATAAAACATAAATGAAAATAATATTCTATGAATTACAATAGATGGTGAGATGGTTAAGAGCTCGACCCATATACCATAAGGTCATGGGTTCGAGTCTTGCCATCTCATGACATGCGCATTCATTGTCCACCGAGGATGGTGGCCCGTATTTGCGTAAAATGGGGAATAACCCGTAGAAGAATGGACCGAGTTGTTGTAAGCGAATTCAGCCAAGTGCAGAAAATCAACCCAATCATCTTGTTGGTAGTTGATGAAACAACGACGATATTGCTCCAATGTCTAGTTGGTACGCTCAGTTTGGCTATTAGTCTCAGGATGATAGCCCGAACAAAGCTGAGCCGAAATTCGGAGAAGTTTGAGTATATGCTTCCAAAACTTTGAAATAAATTGTGGACCCCGATCACTAATAATATCTTCCGGAAGACCATGGTGCTTAAATAGCTCCCGCATAACTAGATCGACCACCTCTTGATTAGTAATAGACTTCGTACATGGCACGAAATGTGCCATTTTGGTAAGTCGATCAACCACTGTGAGAATTGCATCATAACCTTTTGAAACTGGGAGATCGGTAATAAAATCCAAGGATATAGACTTCCAAGGATTTTTCAGAATGGGAAGTGGTTGTAGTAAGCCATAGGATCGGTTTTGAGGACTCTTCGATCGACAACAGGTATCACAACTACAAACATACTCCTCAACAAAATGACGAAGGCGAGGCCACCAATATTGTCGAGAAACTAATTCTAGAGTTTTGCGAAATCCAAAATGTCCAGCCATTGGTGAGTCATGGCAATGTTTTAGAACTTGTGGTCGTGGGGGACCATCAGGAACATACAATAGGTTTTGTCAAAATAGAAAACCACCATGCCAATAGAACAAACGATAGTCTTGCTGAAGGTTTTTCGACTGCAAACTAGAAGCACGATCTGGGACAATATGATCCAAAACCTCCTTGGCAAATTCATCAGTGACCATATGATCTCGAATGGAATCAAGAAGAGTGGAATCTTCAAGTGTTGTTATGGCATTAACTACCATTAATCGTAGGCAATTAGGACCCAAAAGGATTTGTTTTTGATGCTCAAATACAGGTTCCCCTGGACGAAGTTCCATATAAGGTTTACCTTGCTGCATCCGAAGGAATTATATGATTACAAAGTCAAAGTGAGTCAAAAATTGCGCCCACCGGGCTTGTTGCCGACTCAAGAATCGAGCATTTTGGAAATATGTCAAGTTCTTATGATCATTGTAGAGAATGATCTACTGAGAAGGGCCTTCTAGAAAATGTCGCCATTGTAGAAAAGAGTCCATGATTGCAAGAAGTTCTTTGTCATGGATCTCGTAGTTTATCTCTACAGTTTCAAACTTTCGGGAATGAAAGGCAACAGAGATTATGTTTGCCAAATTGCGAAGAACTATACGAATTGGCTCGGACTCCTCGACTATATCACCTAATGCTATGGGACGGCCATCAATGACTCCTACGGCTACTAGGTTCGGGAGCTTATTCAAGAGGATGTTTTGTGACAATGCAAAGTCACGATCCATGAAACAAGAGTTAGCTTCAGAATCTAGGATGGCAGAGGCTAGGACTCGATAACACGTAGATGTGGCAAGCTCAACTTGCGCAGAAAAAACTCTACTCACTTGACTTGATAAAATGGAACCACGACTAGGGACTAACTCGGTTCCTGCACCGCCATATCCTCAATTCCTTCCTCGTTCCCCCGGATCCACTACCCCTTTCAAGCCCTTGGGGAGTACGGTGAGTCATCCCCGAGGCAGGTCGCATATCATAATATAATCCACTCCCCTCTCAGTTTTCTAATTATGTTCTTTAATCTCGTTTTTTTATTTTTAGTTTTAATCCTAAAGTTAATCTCCTATCCCCACTCCTGCCATCCTCCTCTATACCAAGCACTTTCACGATTCAGGTACGCTCTGTCATAACATGTAGATGTGGTAAGCTCAACTTGCGCATAAAAAACTCTTCTCACTTGACTTGATAAAATGGAACCACGACTAGGGACTAACGCTACATATCTAGGATGGTCCAACCAAATGGCTCCTATTTTGGCCGGACTTACTCGTTTAACACATCATCTAATTGACTCAAGACGTCGAATCTATTCTTATGGCATGGTCTATTAGGCTTATTGACATTATTAGAATTAACAATGGAGCTGAAGTAGGATTATCACGTGCACTTACTTCGTATACTTGACGTCTAGGTTTATGTGGACAATCCACGGCGATATGTCCTAGACCACCGCAATATAGACATAGGCGGTGTGCCCAACTTCGTTGTTTTTCAGCATTGGATAAAAGCCCTAGATGTTGTGTTGTCGCTATTTCCATCAGAGTTGGTCCATCCCTTGTAACGGGTCTGGAAACTTGTGGGGGTGTTGCGACTACGAAAGCATGCGTTTGTTCTGGTTGGCGGTGTAACATTTGTTGGCACTCAGAACGTTGCTCACAACTCGGCTAATAACCTCTGTTAGAGACCTCGGATCGTCATGGAAAGTAAGTAGAAGATCTTTGATGTCATTACGCAAACCTTGATAGAATTGATCCATTAAAGCCAAGTCATCCCAAGGGATATCACATGCCAAGGGGACGAAAATCAGCTGCATACACTAATGCGGGATGATCTCCTTGCCGAAGTCTTCAAATCTTGTTTATCACCGTTCTAGTGTTGTTGGTGTCTCCAAAACTAGCCCGAAACTCCTTACCAAATGCCTCAAAATCGTCTAACAATGGTGATTTCTTCTGAAGAAGCGGTGCAAACCATGCTAATGTTGTACCACATAACAAGGTTCGCACTAATCCCACACGAGCCGTGTCAGTTGGGTACCGATTGGGATGTAATTGAATAAGCAAACGAACTTGATTCAAAAAACCTCGAAATAAAGACCTCGTACCATCAAATTTGGCAAGGAGACTAATCTTTGGTTCTCGAGGGGAGTTTTGAGCCCCCGATGCTTGTTCCCGTAATCACAATAGAGTAGCCTCGTTTTCGACATTCAGGTCCATGCTCCGAACGAGTTGTACGATCGATACTTCCAACACGACGATGTTATTGTAGTATAGTGGTGAGTATTCCCGCCAGTCACGCAGGTGATCCGGGTTCGATCGCCAACAACGGCGCGAAGGGCAGGGCATATACGATGTCATCTCCTACGGCATTGTCGCCTAGGATCCCGCACCGCTATATACTCAATGCTTTCTTCGTTGCAAACCTTGTACTGCCGACGAAGCCGGGCCTCGTTTTCAACATTTAGGTCCATACTCCGAACGAGTTATACGATAAAAACATTCAACACGACGATGTCGTTGTAGTATAGTTGTGAGAATTTCCGCCTATCACGCGGGTGGGCCGTGTTCGATCCTCGGCAACGGCGCGAAGGGTGGGGTAAATGAGATGTCATCTCCTAGGGGATTGCTGTGTTGGATCTCGGACCGCCATATCCTCAATGCTTTCCTCGTTCTCCTGAACCCTCTACCCTTTCCAGCCCATAAGGATTACAATCGGTCATCCAGGAAGAAGGGCGCAGGTCATTGTATGATCTCTCTCGTCCGACTGCACTCCTGGGTATTGTCCCCATAAGCGGACGAATTTCAATGCAACCCGTGTATTGGCGACGAAGCCAGGCGTCATTTTCAACATTCGGGTCCATGGGACAAATGAGTTGCAGGAGTTGTAGTATAGTGGTGAGTATTCCCGCCAGTCACACAGGTGATCCATGTTCGATCCCTGGCAACGGCGGGAAGGGCGGGGCATATCCGATGTCATCTACTAGGGCATTGCCGCATAGGATCCCGCACCCCCATATCGTAAATGCTTTCCTCTATTCCCCGAATCCTCTAAACCCCCATTTCGAGCCCTTTGCGGGGTATAGTCGGTTCTCCGCGAGGCAGGGAACATGTCAACATATGATCTCTCTCGTCCGACTGCACTTCTGGGTATTGCTGCCCACAAGCGGATGAATGACGTTGCAAACCTTGTACTGTCGATGAAGTCGGGCCTCGTTTTCAACATTCGGGTCCATTCTCCGAATGAGTTATACGATCGAAACTGCGAACACGAGGATGTCATTATAGTAGAGTCGTGAGTATTCTCGCCTGTCACGCAGGTGACTTAGGTTCGATCCCCAGCAACGGCAAGAACAGCTGTGCGAATCCAACGTCATCTCCTAGGGCATTGCCGCCTCATATCCCACACCGCCATATCCTCAATGCTTTCCTTGTTCTCCCGAATCCTCTACCCCTTTCCAGCCCATGGGGGGTACAGACGATCAACCGGGAGGAAGGGCGCATGTCATCGTATGATCTCTCTCGTGCGACTACACTCACCGGTATTGTCCCCAGAAACGGACGAATTTCATTCCAAACCGTGTACTGGCGATGAAGATGTGTCTCTTTTTAAACATTCGGGTCCATGCTCCGAACGAGTTATACCATCGATACTTCCAACACGACGATGTCGTTGTAGTATAGTGGTGAGTATTCCCGCCTGTCACGCGGGTGACCCGGGTTCGATCCCCGGGAACGGCGCGAAGGACAAGGAGAATCCGATGTCATCTCCTAGGGCATTGCCACGTCAGATCCCGCACCGCCATATCCTAAATGCTTTCCTCGTTCTCCCGAAACCTCTACCCTTTCCAGCCCATGGGGGATACAATCGGTTGTCCGGGAGGAAGGGCGCATGTCATCGTATGATCTCTCTCGTCCGACTACACTCGTAGGTATTGTCCCCATAAGCGGATGAATTTCATTGCAACCCGTGTACTGGCGGCGAAGCCGGGCTTCATTTTTAACATTCAGGTCCATCCTCCAAACGAGTTGTACAATTAATACTTCCAACACTACAATGTCGTTGTAGTATAGTCATGAGTATTCCCGAATATCAAACAGGTGACCCAGGTTCGATCCCCAGTAAAGACGCAATGGGCGGGGCGTATACGTTGTCCTTTCCTACGGCATTGTCGGCTAGGATCCCGCACTGCCATAACCTCAATGCTTTCCTCGTTTCTCCGAATCCTCTACCCATTTCGAGCCCTTAGGGGGTAAAGTCGGTTGTCCGGGAGGAAGGGTGCATGTCATCGTATGATCTCTCTCGTCCGACTGCACTCGTGGGTATTGTCCCCATAAGCGTACGAATTTCATTGCAAACGAGTTGTACGATTAATAATTCCAACACTACGATGTCGTTGTAGTATAGTCGTGAGTATTCCCACATATCACACAAGTGACCCAAGTTCGATCCCCGGCAACAGCGGCGCGAAGGGCGGGGCGTATCCGATGTCATCTCCTAGGGCATTGCCACCTAGGATCCCGCACCGCCAGATCGTCAATGCTTTCCTCGATTCCCTGAATCCTCTACCCATTTCTAGCCCTTTGCGGGGTATAGTCGGTTGTCCGCAAGGCAGGGCACATGTCAACATATGATCTCTCTCATTCGGGTTTGATCCCCGGCAACAACGCGAAGGGCGGGGCAAATCCGATGTCATCTCCTAGGGCATTGCCGCCTAGGATGCCGCACCACCATATCCTCAATGTTTTCCTCGTTCCCCCGAATCCTGTACCCCTTTCGAGCCCTTGGGGGTTACAATCGTTCATCCGGGCACATGTCATCGTGAAATCTCTCGTTGAACTGCACTACTGGATATTGTCGCCCATAAGCAGACGAATTTCTTTCCAAGCCCTGTATTGCAGACGAAGCCGGTCCTTGTTTTCGACATTCGGGTCCATGCTCCGAACGAGTTTTACAATCGATACTTCCAACACGAGGATGTGGTTGTAGTAGTGGGTAGTATTCTCGCTTGTCACGTGGTCGACAGGGGTTCGATTCCTATGAATGGCGGGATGAATCCGATATAATCTCCTAGGGAACTGCCACCTAGGATACCGCACCACCATATCCTACATGGTCATTATAAAACCTCTCGTCCGACTGCACTCTTGGGTATTGCCGCCGATAAGCAGACGAATTTCGTTGCAACCCCTGTACTACCAACGACGTCGAGCCTCGTTTTCGACATTCGAGTCCATGCTCCGAACGAGTTGTACGATCGATACTTCCCACAAAACGATGTCGTTGTAGTATAGTGGTGAGTATTCCCGCCTGTCACACGGGTGACATGGCTTTGATGCCCGGCAACGGCCTGAAGGGTGGGGCGAATCCGATGTCAACTCCTAGCGCATTACCGCCTAGCCTCCGGCACCGACATATCCTCAATACTTTCCTCATTCCCCTGAATCCTGTACCCCTTTCGAGCCCTTGGGGGGTCCAATCCGTCGTCCGTGAGGCAAGGTGTATGTCATCATAAAATCTCTCGACCGACTCTACTATAAGGTATTGTCGCCCATAAGCAGACGAATTTCGTTGCAACTCCTTTACTGCCGACGAAGACGGGCCTCTTTTTGACATTCGGGTACATGGTCCGACCGAGTTGTACGATCGATACTTCCCACACAATGATGTCCTTGTAGTATAGTGGTGAGTATTCCTGCCTGTCAAACGGCAGGTCGCATATCCTCAAATAATCTCTCGTTCGACTGCACTACTGGGTATTGTCGCCCATAAGCAGACGAATTTCGTTGCAACCCTTGGACTGCCGACGAAGACGGGCTTCATTTTTGACATTCGGGTCCATATTCCGAACGAGTTGTACGATCGATACTTCAAAACAAGAGGATGTCGTTGTAATATAGTGGTGCGTATTCTCGCCGGTCACGCGGGTGACACGGGTTCCATCCCGGGTAACGGCACAAAGGGCGGGGCAAATCCGATGGCATCTCCTACGACATTGCCGCCTAGGTTCCCGCACCGCAATATCCTCAATGCTTTCCTCTACCCCTTTCGAGTAGTTGGGGGGTACAGTCGGTAGGGCGCATATCGTCATATGATATCTTGTTGGACTACACTCCTGGGTATTGCAGACAAATTTTGTTTCTACCTATGGATTGGAAACAAAACCGGGCCTCGTATTAGACAGTCGGGTCGATCAATGTTAATCCTAGGGCCGGACAACAGCCTAACATAGGTTGTCCACTTAAGACACTTCACCAAAGGGTGTTACGACAGGATGACTTACGACACAACGTTTAATTAAACCTGAATCCATTACTTAGCAACACATCATGAATACGCGTAAGATATAACAATGAGTACAGAACGGTAATCGATTCCTGTGAATGGCGGAATGAATCCGATATCATCTCCTAGGGCGTTGCCGCTTAGGATAACGCACCACCATATCCTACATGGTTTGCTCATACCGCCGATAAGCGGACGAATTTCGTTGCAACCCCTGTACTGCCGACGAAGTCGAGCCTCGTTTTCGACATTCGGGTCCATGCTCCGAACGAGTTGTATGATCGATACTTCCCACACAACGATGTCGTTGTAGTATAGTGGTGAGTATTCCTGCCTGTCACACGGGTGACCTGGCGTTGATGCCCGGCAATGGCCTGAAGGGTGGGGCGAATCCGATTGGAACTCCTAGGGCATTACCGCCTAGCCTCCGGCACCGACATATCCTCAATACTTTCCTCATTCCCCTGAATCCTGTACCCCTTTCAAGCCCTTGGGGGGTACAATCCGTCGTCCGTGAGGCAAGGTGCATGTCATCATAAAATCTCTCGTCCGACTCTATTATAAGGTATTGTCGCCCATAAGCAGACGAATTTCGTTGCAACTCCTGTACTGCCGACGAAGACGGGCCTCTTTTTGACATTCGGGTACATGGTCCGACCGAGTTGTACGATCGATACTTCCCACACAATGATGTCCTTGTAGTATAGTGGTGAGTATTCTTGCCTATCACATGGCAGGTCGCATATCCTCAAATAATCTCTCATTCGATTGCACTACTGGGTATTGTTGCCCATAAGCAGACGAATTTCGTTGCAACCCTTGGACTGTCGCCGAAGACGGGCTTCATTTTTGACATTCGGGTCCATATTCCGAACGAGTTGTACGATCGATACTTCAAAACAAGAGGATGTCGTTGTAATATAGTGGTGCGTATTCTCGCCGGTCACGTGGGTGACATGGGTTCGATCCCCGGTAACGGCACAAAGGGCGGGGTGAATCCGATGTCATCTCCTACGGCATTGCCGCCTAGGTTTCCGCACCGCAATATCCTCAATGGTTTCCTCTACCCCTTTCGAGCAGTTGGGGGGTACAGTCGGCAGGGCGCATATCGTCATATGATATCTCGTCGGACTACACTCATGGGTATTGCGGACAAATTTTGTTTCTACCCCCTGTATTGGAAACAAAACTGGGCCTCGTATTCGATAGTCCGGTTGATCAATGTTAATCCTAGGGCCGGACAACAGCCTAACACAGGTTGTCCACTTAAGACACTTCACCAAAGGATGTTAGGGCAGGATGACTTACGACACAACGTTTAATTAGACCTGAATCGATTACTTAGCAACACATCATTAACACGCGTAAGATATAACAAAGAGTATAGAACAGTAATCAATACTGAAAGATTAAGGCAATAAGTTCTATTAATTATCCGGTGTTGATTACATTGTAACCGGGCCTTTATATAGGTCTCCGGTGCGAAGTACAAAACGGTGCCAACCGGCAGCTTTTCGGGATCGGTCCGGATCCGGATCGGCATACCGATTCCGGTCCGTCTGTCCACATTTTCTCATATATTAATATATATTAAGACTACTAATTACAACAGTTCCCGAATAAACTATTCCTTTCACACTCTGGTCTGGACCTTCTTAAGCCTTCTTGCCGGCCGGGTAACACATGGCACGCCCGTGGGAGAGTGCCTTGAACGTCGATCCCACATGCCTTGATGATGATATTTCTTCAACCGGAACTTCCATCGGTCCTTTCAACGATCGACTCCCTCGATCGGAGTGCTAGACTCGAACATATTTGTTGGTCAGCAAATCTTTCTGCGACATGAACATTCTCGTTCTGTCGGCTTACGAACTTCGTCATGGTTCCAAAATCATGTTGTGTATATGTATGTTCTTCCTTTGTTTTGAGTGTGTGAGTAGTCTTGGGGATTTTCAAAATTTTGGTGGTGCCTTTTTTTTAAAACAAAATTCATATGTACCCTCGAGTTTTGAAAATTTCATTCAGTACCCCCATGTTTCTGAAATTTTAGGTTGCTACCCTCAACATTTTAAAATTTCTTCGCATGCCCCTTTCTCCTCTTTTTCCCTCTCATTTTTTTTTTTTTTAGTGTTTGTTTTCTTACGTTTTCTCCTGCGTGTTGTCTGCATCTTCTTCCTCCTTCTTGGTGTTAACCGTTGCTTCTTCTCTTCTTCCTGTCTTTCTTTTCCTCCTCTCTCTTTCTTCTTCTATCTCTGTTTCTTCCACTTCGTGTCTGTCTGTTCATGCCTTTCTCTTCTTCCATGACATCTTCTTTTTCTTCCTTCTTTGTTCTTCTTCTTCCTTGCATTTCTCTTCTCTCTTCTTCTTATTTTCTGTATGTCTGCCTCTTTCTTCTCTGCGTTCTCTTTGTTTTGGTTGTCATGGTTGGTCGTCTGTCTAGCCCGTTTGGCCACTCCGGCCACTGTTCGGCTATTACGGCCGCTTCGGCCGCTCCTCGGCCACTCCTCGGCCACTCTTTGGCCGCTCGTCCGTCTCCATCTCCCGCCGTTTCGACCGGTTTCCAGCCCTTCTGGCCGCTCTTTCCGCTGTCTGGCCCGTTTGGCCATGTCTGTCAGGTCCATCTCTAGATGTCTCTGTCACCGACCTTGTCAGCCCTATTCGGCCGTCCGTTTTGGCCGAGGTCAGTCGCTTTTCGGCATTAATGTCGTTGTTTCAGCCGTCTTTATCCAGCGTGTCTCTGATCGGTTGTACGGTGACTCCGTCATCGTTCCGACCGCCATCATTTGTTTGGCGACCGATGCGGCTTCATCCGACCCTTGTCTGACCCTCCGGCCGCTCCGGGTGCTACAGCCACTGTCCGACTATTCCAACAGTTCCGACTGTTGCCCGGCTGCTCTTCAGCCGTTGTTCGGCCATTCTGGCCGCTCTTTAGCCGTTATCCGGCCATTCCGACTACTCTCTGGTCGCTCCGCTCCGGCTGCTGTTGGTTGGTGGTAACCATTCCTGACGCCTTTCTCGTCGTCGCCAGCCCTGTCCGGCCGGCCTTGAGTCGCATGGCCGCTCTGTTTAGTCGTCATTATTCGAGCGTTCTTCTGGCCTACGTTTTGGCCGCGGTTCGGTTGTGTCTAACCGTTCTGTTCTTGGCTGTTGTCCATTAGTCGGTCGTGCTGGCTGTCAGTCTCTGACGATATCTTTCCAGTCCTTCGTTCATTCTTCCGTCCATCCGTTCGGCCGTTTCCGATCATCAAGTCGCTCTTCAACGGTCTTTGTCTCTTCGCATATTTGTCGTTGTTGACCTTGTCCCGACTGTCTTCGTTCATCCATGCTTGGTCGTTGTTGGTCTTCATAGTCACTATCTTTGTTGGCTCTGTCTGGCCGGTCTCTTTCCACTGTTCGACCCTCGGTTTGACCGCCACTTGCCGGCCTCTCCGGCCTTTTCCGTCTATGCCTTGGCCGCTGTCAAGCTACCACTCCGTTCAGGACTCCATCACCGTCTCTGTTGGTTTCCGTCCATTCGAGTCCGCGTCTGTGTCTCTTCTCTGTCTTCTATGGTCCTTCGGTGTTAAGCAACTCTGGTTCTTGTTCCGATTCCGGTTCCGACTCTCTCGCCTTGTTTCTTCTAGAACCATTGCCTGTGCATTCTCGGTACATCTTGCTGGTCTCCGCTCCACACACTGCGACTTTCTCCGCAGTCTCCTGGTGGGCTTCTCTTTCCGGTTGTGCTGGCACCGGTTCCCTTTGCGTTGCTGTTTGTCCAACCGTGCATCTTGCACCACGCTTTTGAGAACATGCACATTGTCGCAAACCGCTTTCGGAAACACGCACATGGACAGTAATCGCAACCTCGCACAAACATTGTTGCCATTCATGCATTCCTCCATAGACTTCTTCCAACATCTTCACCGTCATTTTCGCGTTTCGCCATTTCTTGCAGTTAGTCGCTATGGCTTGCACATCTGCATATCATTCTTCGACTCCGTCTCCAAAGGGGGGCCGCTTTAGTGGTTGCCAAAAGGTGTTGTATGTTTTAGGGTTAACATTTATGATGATTGGTGATAAGCATTGAGAGATTGATTATGACATTGATAGTGATGAAGATGGAAATGGTGATGGTGATAAGAATCATTGTGGGTGATAGCATGATGTGCATTGAGAAGCATTGCGGGGTGGGGGGTGGTGCCTAGAATGGCTCCACCCCCCTCCCAAGGGGGTTCAACGTAAGGGGAGAGAGAGAGAGAGAGAGAGAGAGAGAGAGAGAGAAAATGATTATATGTTTCATTCATTCCCCATAAGGGGTTAAATAGAACAAGAGGGGGTAGATACAGAGGGGTGTAAGCCCCCTCGAGCATTCATACTGGACACTCACTCACACTTTCTCGTATTCATCCACATGCACACACGTGTGCATGTGTTCACATACGTATAGACTCACAATTACATTTATGCCCCCTACACATACACAACAACATCATGATAACATTCGACGCTTGCGCATCACACTTTACTCTCGAGACATCTCGTACGGGGTAACAATCAATACAGGTCACATCTCATCATATAATGTATCGTCCGATTGCACTCCTGGGTATTGCCACCCATAAGCGGACGATTTTCTTTGCAACCCAAGTACAGGCGACGAAACCGGCCCTCGTTTTCGACATTCATGTCGATGAATATTTCCAACATGAGGATGTCGTTGTAGTCTAGTGGTGAGTATTCCTACTTGTCACGCGGGTCACCTGGGTTCGATCACCGGCAACGACGCGAAGGGCATTGCCGCCTAGGATCCGGCACCGCCATATCCTCTATGCTTTCCTCGTTTCCCTCGATCCTCTACCGCTTTCGACCCCTTGGGGCCTACAGTCGGTTGTCCCAGGTTGTCACACGGGTGACCCAGGTTCGATCCTCGGCAACGGGGCGAATCCCGTCATCTCCTAGGACATTGCCCCCTCAGATCCCGCACCGCCATATCCTTAATGCTTTCCTCGTTCCCTCGAATCTTGTACCCCTTTCGAGCCCTTGGGGGGTACAATCGGTCGTTCGCGAGGAAAGGCACATGTCGTCATATAATCTCTCGTCCGAGAGCAGTACTAGGTATTGTCGCCCATAAACAGACGAATTTTGTTGCAAGCCCTATACTGCCGAAGAAGCTGGGCCTCGTTTTCGAAATTCGAGTCAATACGATCGATACTTCCAATACTAGGATGTCGTTGTAGTATATTGGTGAGTATTCCCGCCTGTCACGCCAATGACCCGGGTTCGATCCCCGGCAAAGGCGCAAAGGGCGGGGTGAATCTGATGTCATCCCACACCGCCATATCCTCCATGGTTTCCTTGTCCCTCGGACTCATCTACCCCTTACGAGCCCATGGGGAAGGGCGCATATCATCATATGATCTCTCCCGTCCGAATTCAGTTCTAGGTATTGCTGCCCATAAGCGGACGAATTTCGCTGCACTTCTAGGTATTGTCGCCCATAAGCAGACGAATTTCACTGCAAGCCGTATACTTGCGACAAAAACGGTCTCATATTCGACATTTCGTCAATCGATACGGTGAACACGAGTATATCGTTGTAGTATAGTGGTGAGTATTCCTCCTTATCATGGAGGTGACCCGGGTTCGATCCTTGGCAACAACGCGAAGGCGAATCTGATGTCATCGGCTAGGGCGTTGTAGCCTAGGTACCCGCACTACCATATCCTCAATGCTTTTCTCCTTCCCCTGGATTCTCTACCGCATTCCAGGCATTGGGGGGTACAGTCGGTCGTTCCCTAGGTAGGGCGCATGTCATCATAAAACCTCTCGTGCGACTGCACTACTGGGTATTGTGGCTAATAAGCGGACGAATTTCGTTGCAACCCCTGTACTACCGACGAAGCCTGGCCTCGTTTTATAAAGGACTACACGCTCTCAAAAAACAACGCTCAGCCACAACCGAGTCTAGGATAAAAAAAAACACACAGAAAATGAGTTGCTCATCAGCATTGTTCTTCTCACTTCCCATCCGGAGGGAACTGTTTGCTAACAAACTCCCCCTTCACTCTGGCATGGGATGTCATACCAGTCTGATCCGCTTCCGACATGCATCCGAGCTTGTCGGGTATCAGTACTTTGGTCAACATATCTGACCCGTTCTCGGCCATGTGGATCTTCGTCAACGCGAACTCTCGATCTTCTACTCGCTCTCGGATCCAGTGATACCTACGCTAGATGTGCTTCGTCCTGGAATGATACGCTGCGTTCTTAGCAAGGTGGATGGCACTTTGACTATCACAATAGAGCCGGTATTAATCTTGCCAGATACCGAGCTCTCTGATGAAGTCCTTCATCCATAATATTTCCTTGCCGGCTTCCACAACCGCCATGTACTCCACCTGCGTGGTTGACAACGCAACTGTCTTCTACAGCCTTGACTGCCACGAAACAGCTCCCCCTGCATATGTCATTACATACCCGAATGTAGACCGGCTGGTACCCACATCAGCCAACATGTCCGAATTGGTAAAACCATCAAGTTGAGGTTTACCGGAGCCGAATCAGAGACACATATTCGAAGTACCCTTCAGGTACCGGAGTATCCAATTGACCGCGTTCAAGTGCTCCTTGCCAGGATTGCTCATAAACCGGCTCACCACTCCGACTGGGTATCCAATATCCGGTCGAGTACACACCATTGCGTACATCAAGCTCCCGACGGTAGAGGCATATGGAACCTTCATCATATCAGCCTTCTCTGCTTTCCTCTTCGAGCTTTGCTTACCGGATAGTCTGCAGTTTGTCGGGAGTGTCGATCCAACCGGTTTTGCTTCTAACATGTTGAACCGTTGAAGCACCTTTGTCACGTATTTCTCCTGTGACAACCACAATTGCTTCGTTGGCCAGTCCCGGATGATATGCATCCCGAGCATCTGTCTTGCCGGACCCAAGTCTTTCATTGCGAAAGTTCGGTTGAGAGCCTTCTTCAGCATCCGTATTTTGGCTTGGTACCGTCCGACGATCAACATGTCATCCACGTACAGAAGGAGTATCAGGAAGTCGCCTCCTTCGAACTTCTTCACAAACACGCAGTGATTGGCCTGCGTCTTGTGGTACACCTTATTGGTCATGAAGGAGTCGAACTTCCAGTACCATTGTTGGGGCACCTGCTTCAGTCAGTACAGGCTCTTCGGTCTTTACCGTTCCGATCCGGTGTCCGCTTCGGATCGGTACCATCGGTTTTGTTGTCTTTTCAGAAGTGCCGTCAGTTGTGTTGGAAGTGTCCCGGCTTGCCGCAATAGAACCAGGTAGGCCTCCCCCTTGACTTTGACCGTGTCCCCGACTTCTCCCGGTTCTGGGGACTACGGTTCCTTTGTCTTCCGCGTTCGGATTCGGTAATGAGCGCTTTGGAGTCGGAGTTCGTATCCTTGTCTTTCTGACGCACCTCCTCATCTAGCAAGCTTGACTTCACTCTTGCTAGGGATAACCGTTTCCCTTCCAGCCCAGTGTTGCCCAAAGTGACAACCAACGTCTCCCAGCTATTTGGGAGGGAACCGAGCAGGAGTAGTGCTAGTACCTCATCGGCGAGAGGTACTTCCATTGATGTTGCCTGGTGGATCAGCCCGTGGAAGGCATTCATGTGCTCCGCCATGCTGGAGCCATCTTGGTATCGGAGTCTTACTAGCTTCCGAAATACCGAAACCTGATTAACAACATTTTTGTTCTAAAACATAATGTCGATCTTCTTCCAGAGCTCATGAGCCTTGCTCTCTTCATTGAAGTTGTTGTATAGACTCATGTCGATGAAGCACCGTATGTACGCCGTTTTCTTCATGTGCATCACCTCCCATATCATGGCGTCGATTTTGTCCGGTCTCTTGTCCCTGAACTAAACCGGCAACCAAAGATCTATAACCACGAGCATGTCCCTCATCTTCGACTTCCACACCGAATAGTTGGAGCCGGTGAGCTTGAACATGCCTCCCAACGAATCGTCCATTTTTCTGTGTCGTTTCGCTCTGATACCACTTTGAATGGACTACGCGATCCCGAAAAACAATGCTCGGCCACAACCGAGTCTAGGATAATAATAAAAACACACAGAAAATGGGTAAGGTACGCACGACATAGTGAAGAGAAGAGTACACAGGATGTTAATGTGGAAAACCCAAACTAGGGAAAAACCACGGCAGCCCGCAGACTGCAAACTATCACTATATCACAATGTACAATAGTAAAGCACTGAGGCAACGACCTTGAGCTTGCTATCTTCGCCACAGGCGGCGGTTACAACAGAGGCAATGACCTCTTCCTCTCTCTCTCTCTCTCTGTACACAGTTACGCACTCAAATCTTGCACCAACAAGAATGACCACTCTTGTCTCCTCTAAGTTTGCCCTAAGTCATATTTATACTAAAATGACTTTTCGGCTATTTGCAAATATAGCCACGATGGACTCTCAGAAACATATTTACGAATATGTCCCTTCATCCGGTGAGCACTTCTCACTGAGCCTTCACCATCCGGCTCTCACTGGGCCTTCCTTGCCGAGTACTTGTCATCCGGTTCTCACCGGGTCTTCCGTTGCCGGGTACTTGTCATCTGGTTCTCACCGGGTCTTCCGTTGCCGGGTACTTGTCATCCGGTTCTCACCGAATCTTCTGTTGTCGGGCACTGCACATCCCGATTTGGCCGAGGCCGAGCACTGTTCTTCTCACTTCCCATCCGGAGGGACCTGTTTCCTAACAGTTTTCGACATTCAGGTCCATGCTCGGAAGGAGTTGTACGATCGATACTTTCGACACTACAATGTTGTTCCAATATAGTGGTGAGCATTCCCGCCTATCACGCCGGCGACACGGACCTGTTTCCTAACAGTTTTCGACATTCAGGTCCATGCTCGGAAGGAGTTGTACGATCGATACTTTCGACACTACAATGTTGTTCCAGTATAGTGGTGAGCATTCCCGCCTATCACGCCGGCGACACGGCTTCGATCCGCCGCAATGGCGTGAAGGGCGAGGTGAATCCGATGTTAGCTACTAGGGAATTGCCGCCTAGCATCCCGCACCACCATATCTTCAATGTTTTCCTCGTTCCCCCGAATCTTGTACCCCTTCCGAGCCCCTGGGGGGTACAATCCATCGTCCTCCTAGGGTATTCCTGCCTCGGATCATGCACCACTTTACCCTCAATGCTTTCGTCTACCCATTTCAACCCATGGGGGGTACAATCGGTCATCTGCGAGGAAGGCCGCATGTCATCATATGATCTCTCTCGTTTGGCTCTTCTCCTGGGTGTTGTCGCCCAAGAGCATATAAATTTCGTTGTAACCCGTGTATTGACGATGAAGCCAAGCCTCGTTCTCGACATTAGGGTCAATGTTCCAAACAAATTGTACGATCGATACTTCCAACACTAGGATGTTGTTGTAGTATAGTTGTGAGTATTCTTGCCTGTCATGCGGGTGACCCGGGTTCGATCCCCGGCAATGGCACGAAGGGCGGGATGAAGCCGATGTCATCTCCTAGGGCATTGCTGCCTAGGATCCTCCACCGCAATATCCTCCATGGTTTCCTAGTTCCCCCGAATCATCTACCCCTTACGAGCCCATGGGGGGTACAATCGGTTGTCCGCAAGGCAGGGCGCATGTCATGATATGATCTCTATCGTCCAGCTGCACTTCTAGGTATTGCCACCCATGAGAAGATGAAATTAGCTGGAACATGTGTACTGGCGACAAAAATGGGCCACCTATTGGAAATTTGTGTCCATCCCTAGCAACAGCGCGAAGGCGAATATGATGTCATTTACTACAACATTGCCGCCTAAATTCCCGCACCACCAAATCTTCAATGCTTTCCTCGTTCCCCCAAATGGTCTACCGCTTTCGAGCCCTTGGGGGGTACAATCGGTCTTCCACGAGGCAGGGCGCATGCCATCATATGATCTCTCTCGTCACACTACACTCCTGGGTATTGCCGCCCATGAGCGTATGAATTTCGTTCCAACCCGTGTACTGCCAATGAAGCTAGGGCTCGTTTTCGAAATTCGGGTTCATGTCTCCGAACGAGTTGTACGATCGATACTTCCAATAGGAGGATGCCGTTGTAGTATAGTGGTGGGTATTTCTGCCTGTCACGCGGGTGACCTATGTTCAATCCCCGGCAAAGGAGTGAAGGTCGGGCCGAAGCCAATGTCATCTCCTAGGCCATTGACACGTAGGATCCCCCACCACCATATCCTCAATGCTTTCCTCGTTCCCTGAATCCTATATCCCTCTCGACCCCATGGGGGGTACAATCGGTCGTCCGCGACGTAGGGCACATGTCATCATAAAATCTCTCATCCGACTACACTACTAGGTATTGTCGCCCATAAACGAATGAATTTAGTTGCAACCCCTATACTACATATGAAGCCGGGCCTCGTTTTTGACATTCGGGGGGTATAATTGGTCATCCGCGATGTAGGGCACATGTCATCATAAAAGCTCTTGTACGACTGCACTACTGGGTATTGTCGCCGATAAACCGAAAAATTTCATTGCAACCACCCTTGTACTGCCGACGAAGCCGGGCCTTGTTTTCGACATTCGGATACGTGCTCCGAACGAGTTTTACGATCGATACTTCCGAAATGAGGATGTGGTTGTAGTATAGTGATGGCTATTCTCGCATGTCACGCGGTTGACAAGGGTTCGTTCCCAGGCAACGGCGCGAAGGGCGGGGTGAATCTGATATCATCTCCTAGGGCATTGCCGCCTCGTATCCTGCACCGCCATATCCTCTATGCTTTTCTCGTTTCCATGGATCCTCTACCGCTTTCGAGCTCCTGGGGGGTACAATCGGTCGTCCCAAAGGCAGGGCACATCATCATATGTTGTCTTGTCCGACTGTATTTCCGGGAATTATAGCACATAAGAAGACGAATTTCGTTGCAACCCTTCTACTTTCAACAAAGTCGGGCCTCGTTTTCGACATTCGGATCCATACTCCGAATGAGTTGTACGATTGATATTTGTAACACAAGAATGTTGTTGTAGTATAATGGTGAGTATTCCCACTTGTCACACGGGTGACCCGGGTTCGATCGCTGACAATGGCGCGATGTGAGGGGCGAGTCTGATGTCATCTCCTAGGGGATTAACGCTTAGGATACCGCACCGCCATATCCTCAATACTTTCCTCGTTCTTCCGAATCTTGTACCCCTTTCAAGCCCTTGGGGGGTACAATCAGTCGTCCGCGAGACCGGCCACATGTCATCATAAAATCTCTCGTCCGAAAGTACTACTGGGTATTGTCGCCCATAAGTAGACGATTTTCGTTGCAACTCCTGTACTGCCGACGAAGCCGAGCCTCATTTTAGACATTTGACTCCATGCTCCGAACGAGTTCTAGGATCGATACTTCCAACATGAGGATGTGGTTGTAGTATAGTGGTGAGTATTTTGGCTTGTCACGTGGTTGACAGGGCTTCGATACCCAGCAACGGCGTGGAGGGCGGGGCGACATTCGGGTCCATGCTCCGAATGAGTTGTACGATCGATACTTCCAACACGAGGATGTGGTTGTAGTATAGTAGTGAGTATTCTCGCTTGTCAAGCTGTTGACAGTGGTTTGATCCCCGGCAACGGGGTGAAGGGCATGGTGAATCCGATTTTATCTCTTACGGCATTGCCGCCTAGGATCTCGCACCGCCATATCTTGAATGCTTTCCTCGTTCCCCTGCATCCTGTACCATTTTTGACCCCTTTGGGGCTACAATCAATTGTCCGCGAGGTAGGGCGCATATCATCATAAAACCTCTCGTCCGACTGCACTAATGGGTATTGTCGCTCATAAGCGAACGAAATTCGTTGCAACTCCAAGACTGTCAACGAAGGTGGCCCAGTTGTCCGCGAGGTAGGTCGCATATCATCATACAACTTCTTGTCCAACTACAATACTGGGTATTGTCCTCCATGTGCAGACGAATTTCCTTGCACCCCATGTATTGCTGACGAAGTCGGGCCTCGTTTTCGACATTCAGGTACATGCTCCGAACGAGTTGTACGATCGATACTTCCAAGACTACAATTTCATTGTAGTAAAGTGGTGAGTATTCCCGCCTATCGCACAGGCGACACGGCTTCGATCCCCAGGAACGTCGTGACGAGCTAAGCGAATCCGAGGTCATCTCCTAGGGCAATACTGCCTAGCATCCCGCACCGCCATATCCTCAATGCTTTACTTGTTCCCCTGAATCCTCTACCCCTTTCCAGGCCTGGAGGGGTACAATTCGTCGTCCGCGAGGCAAGGCGCATGTTATCATAAAATCTCTCATCTAACTGCACTACTGGGTATTGTCGCCCATAAACAGAAAAATTTTGTTGCAACCCCTGTACTACCAACGAAGTCGGGCCTCGTTTTTGACATTCGGGTCCATGCTCCGAACGAGTTGTACGATCGATACTTCCAAACACGAGGATGTCGTTGTACTATATTGGTGACTATTCTCATCCGTCATGCTGGTGACATGGGTTCGATCCCCGGTAATAGTACGAAGGGCGGGGCGAATCCGATGTTATTTCGTAGGGCATTGCCGCCTAGAATCCCGCACTTTCACATCCTCAATTCTTTCCTCGTTCCCTTGGATCCTCTACCTCTATCAAGCCCTTGGGGGGTACAGTCAGTCGTCCGCAAGGGAGAGCGCATGTCATCATATGATCTCTCGTCCGATTGCAATCCTGGGTATTGCCGCCCATAAGCGGACCCATTTCATTGCAACCCTTGTACTGCCGATGAAGTCGGGCCTCGTTTTCGACATTCGGGTGCATGTTGCGAACCAATTGTACGATCGATAATTCCAACACGAGGATGTCGTTGTGGTATAGTGGTGACTATTCCTCCTATCACGCGGCCCGGTAACGGCGCAAAGGGCATGGCGAATCCGATGTCATCTCCTAGGGCATGGCCACCTAGGATCCTGCACTGACATATCCTCAATTCTTTCCTCGTTACGCTGGATCCTCTACCACTTTCAAACTCTTGCGGGGTACAGTTGGTCGTCCGCGAGGAAGGGCACATGTCATCATATGATCTCTTGTCTGAGTGCATTGTTGGGTATTGCCGCCCATAAGCGGATGAATTTCGTTGCAACCTGTGTACTACTTACGAAGCCGGGCATCCTTTTCGAAATTCCGGTCCATGCTCCGAACGAGTTGTACGATCATTAGTTCCAACACGAGGATGTCGTTGTCGTATAGTTGTGAGTATTCCCACTTGTCACGTAGGTAACCCGGTGTCGCGTTATTACGCGCGTGCGTGTAGAAGTGGTGGGACCACGGGGGTCTTGAACGAGGGAGAAGTGGGATGCCAAGAAGACCGACACCGGACACGACCCGGATGCAACTGAACACGAGAGAGAGCGAGAGAGAGAGAGAGATAGAGAGAGAGAGAGAGAGACAAAGGAGAGGGAGAGTGTGCGCGCCACCCCGACTCTTATGCACAAGAAGCAAGGGGGTTGTGCTTCTGACACCACCAAATATACCAACTTGCACAAATAGATACAAGTATGTATATTACAAGGAAAAGAATACATCCCCTGCTTCGAGCCGGACCAAGGTAGGGCAAGTTACAACAACAGTCTGCCGCCAAGCCGCCGAGCGGGGTCTTGCAAAAGAGACTTAACAGAAGCAAACCCTAACAGACACGAACACTCAACCCAGACAACTCAGAAGAAGAAGAAGAAGAAACTACCTAACCCTCAATCTAATGGTATACCCTCTAACACAAAATGGGCAACCCCTCTACAAGGGACCATCCCTTCCTTTTATAGAACAGGGAAAGGGATGCGTTACAATGTCAGATAAATCCCGACTTACATGGGATTCTCTGTCTTGACTTGAATCTTACTATTCACACGTTTACGCAAGGGTGAGTACACATGATGCACTCCGCCGATTCTCCCGATATTCTCTGATTCTGCCTAGAGATGGTTTTCTCCACGACATCCGTCCCCACCTAATCACGCATCCACCGGTATGCGCCAAACTAGACTCTTGCCGGAGAAGATCGGCCCGCGCTTAGCCTTCGTCCTCTGGATCGCCATTCGCTCTGAACTGGTCGTCCTCGCTATCCAAGTCGCCCAGGTCTGGTTCATCCTCGTGCCGCTTGCCTCTCCGTAGGCTCATTCGACCCGTCAATAGGTCGTTCACCGCAACCCCGTAGCACGCATGGCCCATTGTTGTCCCTTCACTCAGCCGTATGCATGCTCCGCTCTCCGTCGTACATCTAGAGTTCTACGCTTGAGGAACACCCGTCGTGGCCCGCTTGCCCAAGTCAATCGTCCGCATGATCCCGGTTGCCGTCCCGTGGGGTCGCCCTTCGTCTTCGTCCCCTCGCCGCCTCCTTCCTTCTCCTTGGCCTTACATTGCCACATTGGCTCGGTATTAGAGACATGTACTAAAGTAAGCATTAGATAAGGATAGATCTAGGTAAATAGAAAGAAAGGAGAGAGAAAGAAGGGTGCCGATCGACTCGACCACCCCCGAGCGAAGAGATCGAGACGGACTCGAGCCTCGATCGGCGTCCCATACCACCTCTGTGGCGTCGAGTCATACCTGG
Source organism: Azolla caroliniana (assembly GCF_043228905.1). Taxonomy (NCBI): domain Eukaryota; kingdom Viridiplantae; phylum Streptophyta; class Polypodiopsida; order Salviniales; family Salviniaceae; genus Azolla; species Azolla caroliniana. Next base: position 15,299,066 of record NW_028230438.1, read on the forward strand.
TGGTGGCACGCTCGCTACAAGAGTTGACCCACCACAAGACAGAGTCTCGACATAGTCAACAAGATGATGAAATGAGGGTAGCTAGGCCTCTATTTATAGTAATACCGAAGGCCCCCAGCCATGTTCACACTTGGCCTAATGGGTTGTCTCAATCCCGAGGAAAAAGTAATCCTCCCCTTCCTTACACTCTCGTTTTACCCTCACACTTATCCACGTGTATAGAATACTACGGTAAATTCTCACCACGGGATATTATATGGTCATGCCCGTAACATACTCCCCCCCTCTTTAAAACATTGCACTCTTGCAATGGAAAGTTAGGGATGTTCGTTCTGAGAGTATTAACCAGTTTTCCCCTTCTAGACCCGATTTTTGGTTTTGGGTTCTAGCATGGTGGACATAGTCTTCTAGCGAGGAAAATTTCCGACTAGAGAGGTTCATTAAAGCTTGTGTTGCCTCGGTTCAAGAGGGAGGGTGCAGAAATTGGCCCTTGAAAACTGTGACAAAATCTGTCCAGGTATCGGGCAATTTCCCCAAAGTACGGAGCCCATGCCACCAGGCGGCGGCCTTACCCCCTAGTTCTCGGCTGACATATGCAATCTTCGTACTATCTGGCGTGGGACAGAGCTCAAAATGAGACTCCCATCGGCCCAGCCACGTGCAGATTGCTTCTTCGGTTCTTTTCTTTTTGTCTCCCGTAAATGGCTTAACGACAAACAATGGTTCACCCTATCGATCATCAGGTCTATTAGTCTCACGTTGTAGACTAATGACACGTGCCTCGAGAGCACTTTGAGATTGCCGAAGTTCGGTCATCTCTTGAGCGGTGAAACTAAGGTATTGGGTTATTTGCAAAAAATACATCTCAATGGACATTTGTCTAGGAGGATTCCCTTGAGTTCCTTCCGCTTGAGCGGATAACATCAGGTCGGTATTGTGAGCCATTAAATGATTATTTCTAGAATAGAAATAGGATAAGGTCAGAGAGAGAGTCATAACATCATGTCGTGATGTAAACATATCATGGGTGAACATTAATCGATATCATTATCTCATGTCAATACCCCTCTAGACATATGAGATGAGGTTCAAGATCAGGTTACTACGATAACACAAAGGTGTTTTAAAAACCATGGGGGTACCAAATAAATGTCTTTCCCTGATCTCTATATCGATTTTTTTCATGGTGGCTCCGGCTCAACCATGTCTGTTCGCGTCATGAATAGTTTATACACGAAAAAAAGGTTAACAATAAACTATGTTTCTATGCCCACATATGTAGTTTCGGCTCTTTAAGTCCTATTACGAGGACCCCGAAGTGCACTTAGACCTCAAGTCTAAACATGTGTTATAGTCATATGTATCAATGATGTTGTATGGTCTTGGTCATATTTGATCTCGAGACCTCGAGAACAAATGCATTAAACACTTGATCCAACCAAGTAGGTTGCTCTTCTTGAATGTTTAATGTTCCATGCGTATAAGAGATATGCGAGGCATTTGCCCATATATGTTGTTATAAGAGAAATGTTGGGAGATAGGTCCGTCCGGATGGTGCAGACCTGGTGAAGACCGGATGAGGAGTACCCGGTTACGGAGATCCGGATGGTGCAGACCCGGTGAAGACCGGATGAGGAGTACCCGGCTACGGAGAGCCGGATGGTGCAGACCCGGTGAAAACCGGATGAGGAGTACCCGGTTACGGAGAGCTAGATGGTGCAGACCTGGTGAAGACCTGATGAGGAGTACCCGGCTACGGAGAGTCGGATGGTGCAGACCCGGTGAAGAAGTGCTCACCGGATGAAGAGACATATTCGTAAATATGTTTCTGAGAGCCCATCATGGCTATATTTGTAAATAGAAGAAAAGTCATATTAGTATAAATATGACTTAGGGCAAACTTTTAGTTGGTTTGTTGTCATATTCTTGTTGGTGCAAGAAAAGAGAGAGTGTGTAACTGTACAGAGAGTGAGAGAGAGAAAGAGGTCGTTGCCTCTGTTGTAACCGCCGCCTGTGGCGAAGATCTGTGAGCATGAGGTCATTGCCTCAGTGAACTCACTGTTGTACATTCTTACATAGTGACAGTTTGCAGCCTGTGGGCTGCCGTGGTTTTTTCCCCTAGTTTGGGGTTTTCCACGTAAACCTCCTGTGTACCCTCCTCTTCTTTGTGTCGTGTTTTATTTCCCGTTTTCTGTGTATGATTATAAACTCGGTTGTGGCCGAGAGTTGTGGAGAAGGAGCGTTGCAGTTCCCATCAAGAAACATATATGTCAGGAGTCCTTATTTCGCCCTCATTTACTACAACTATGTTGGTACGTTACCTAACCTCAAGTCTCATAATTATGATGGCATACGCCAAAGTGCAACCTAATGGTCAAGCCAAATGAGCCCATTTTTCGTAGTAGGCCCACGTGGCCCATCACATGGTCACATCATTACGAATGCCTCTCGTAAGAATGATCTCATGGTGGCATCGTATCCTTGTAATGAGGGAGGGATGTTGGATACGTGTGTCATAAGAGTGACCTCACATGAAGTGGGTCAAACCCTACGTACTCAACATCATTATGGCTATTGGCATTTCTTTACGTAATGAAATATCGAAGTCACCAACGGGGATTTCAACAATAAAAAACTTGTTGAAAAAGGGGTAACCTCTAGACGTATGAGATGAGGTTCAAGATCAGGTTACTAAAAGGGATATGTGGAAGACTGGAGGGCGGCCAAGACGATATACAACATCACTTATCTTACCAGTGATCATGTATGGGCCAAAACGTTGGTAATTCAATTTATCAGAAGGCCGAGTAGTCTTGATGTTGTGTTGGAGAATCCATACACGATCCCCAACACAGAATTTTTTGGAGGAATCTAGGCAATGGTGATCTGCAAGCCTCTTGTGTGTAACTTGTGCATCATGTAAATTGTGAAGAATAGCAGTGTGAATCTCTTGGAGGCGACTAAGATGATCCGCAACAGCAGGGTTGATAGGCACTTGTGGATGCGCATTCATTGTCCACCGAGGATGGTGGCCCGTATTTGCGTAAAATGGGGAATAACCCGTAGAAGAATGGACCGAGTTGTTGTAAGCGAATTCAGCCAAGTGCAGAAAATCAACCCAATCATCTTGTTGGTAGTTGATGAAACAACGACGATATTGCTCCAATGTCTAGTTGGTACGCTCAGTTTGGCTATTAGTCTCAGGATGATAGCCCGAACAAAGCTGAGCCGAAATTCGGAGAAGTTTGAGTATATGCTTCCAAAACTTTGAAATAAATTGTGGACCCCGATCACTAATAATATCTTCGGGAAGACCATGGTGCTTAAATAGCTCCCGCATAACTAGATCGACCACCTCTTGACTAGTAATAGACTTCGTACATGGCACGAAATGTGCCATTTTGGTAAGTCGATCAACCACTGTGAGAATTGCATCATAACCTTTTGAAACTGGGAGATCGGTAATGAAATCCAAGGATATAGACTTCCAAGGATTTTCCAGAATGGGAAGTGGTTGTAGTAAGCCATAGGATCGGTTTTGAGGACTCTTTGATCGACAACAGGTATCACAACTGCGAACATACTCCTCAACAAAATGACGAAGGCGAGGCCACCAATATTGTCGAGAAACTAATTCTAGACTTTTGCGAACTCCAAAATGTCCAGCCATTGGTGACTCATGGCAATGTTTTAGAACTTGTGGTCGTGGGGAACCATCAGGAACATACAATAGGTTTTGTGGAAATAGAAAACCACCATGCCAATAGAACAAACGATAGTCTTGCTGAGGGTTTTTCGACTGCAAACTAGAAGCACGATCTGGGACAATATGATCCAAAACCTCCTTGGCAAATTCATCAGTGACCATATGATCTCGAATGGAATGAAGAAGAGTGGAATCTTCAAGTGTTGTTATGGCATTAACTACCATTAATCGTAGGCAATTAGGACCCAAAAGGATTGTAGAAAAGAGTCCACGATTGCAAGAAGTTCTTTGTCATGGATCTCGTAGTTGATCTCTGCAGTTTCAAACTTTCGGGAATGAAAGGCAACAGAGATTATGTTTGCCAAATTGCCAAGAACTATACGAATTGGCTCGGACTCCTCGACTATATCACCTAATGCTATGGGACGGCCATCAATGACTCCTACGTCTACTGGGTTCGGGAGCTTATTCAAGAGGATGTTTTGTGACAATGCAAAGTCACGATCCATGAAACAAGAGTTAGCTTCAGAATCTAGGATGGCAGAGGCTAGGAATCGATGACACGTAGATGTGGTAAGCTCAACTTGTGCAGAAAAACTCTACTCCCTTGACTTGATAAAATGGAACCACGACTAGGGACTAACTCGGATCCTGCACCGCCATATCCTCAATTCCTTCCTCGTTCCCCCGGATCCTCTACCCCTTTCAAGCCCTTGGGGAGTACGTTCAGTCGTCCCCGAGGCAGGTCGCATATCATCATATAATCCTCACCCCTCTCAGTTTTCTAATTATGTTCTTTAATCTCATTTTTTTATTTTTAGTTTTAAGCCTAAAGTTAATCTCCTATCCCCACTCCCACCTTCCTCCTCTACACCAAGCACTTTCACGATTCAGGTACGCTCTGTCATAACATGTAGATGTGGTAAGCTCAACTTGCGCATAAAAAACTCTACTCACTTGACTTGATAAAATGGAACCACGACTAGGGACTAACTCTACATATCTAGGATGGTCCAACCAAATGGCTCCTATTTTGGCCGGACTTACTCGTTTAACACATCCTCTAATTGACTCAAGACGTTGAATCTATTCTCATGGCATGGTCTATTAGGCTTATTGACATTATTAGAATTAACAATGGAGCTCGAAGTAGGAATATCACGTTGTCGTGAAGAAAACCGACCACGAGCGGAATCCGTGCACCGGAGCGTAGAAACCGACTCTTCATGCACGTGCGCCTTAAGTTGTACATAGGAGATCCTAGGTAGATTCGGTAGGTAGGGAGTAAAGGGGAAACGGCTCCTTCCTTGCCTATAAAAGGAGGGAGACGAGGAGGGTAAGGGGATCGCGGTGAGTCGAGGACGAAGTGCTGTCGGTTTGCGCGCGAAGGCTTCTCTCTCTCCCTCTGGTTTGCAAATGCCATAGCTTCCTTCTGTGCAGGTTTCGGGAGGCTCGCGCTGCTCTGAGGAATGCTCGAGTGCTTCCGGCAGCACCTCCAACCTACTCATTCCTCTCTGTGCGTTTACGAGCAGGTATCGGCATCTGTTCGCCGGCCTGTTCGGTTGTAACTGACTTCGTGTTTGTTGTCTTCGTGTTCTTGTTGTTTGTCTTGTCAATACATACATACTTTCGTGTCTTTCTGTGTCGCTGTCCAACTCGCGTCTTTGCGTCGAAGGGCCGTGTCCCTGTGAATCTACGCTCGCACGTAGTGGGTCTCTCTCTCTCTCTCTCTCTCTTACTCTTCGGTACAGGACCCCAGAGGTCCCGCCTCACTCCACGCATCCGCGAGGAATACCTCGACATATTTGGTGAACCCGACGTGAAGGAGGCGGCAGAAGAGCAGAAGATGAGGGGGTCGGATCTTGCAGAGGCCATGGCTTCGGCCGTGTATCGGATATTGAGCACACGCGAGGGCACCGGTGCCCTCGACAGAGCCATTGAGGCGGTCGTCGGTACGATCAGCCGTTTCAGCGGAAAGGATGCTACGAAGTATTTGGCGTCCTACGGGGCGGAAATGCTGATGCGGGACATTCCGGAAGAGAGGCGTCTTGCCGGGTTCCCTCGAGTGGCGATGCCGAGCATCCATGCGGAGGTGCTCGAGGTACGGGCGGAGAGCCGTACTAGGAGGAGTTCGAAGGCCGACTCCTAGAGAAATATGGGCTGGACGACGCGCTCCGGCTTTTGAACCGGGACTTCATGGAATGGGTGGAGTCCCCCGGCAAAGGAAGAAACGCTGTCGTAGTGTAGGTTGCACACTATGTGGAAATTATATTTTTGTCCCTCCGGATAGAGAATGGAGTGCTCGGTGAGAACCGGAAGAAAACGGCATACCGGCAAGGAGGAAAACGGCATACCGGCAAGGAAGAAAACGGCATACCGGCAAGGAAGAGCCAGATAAAGAGACATAAATGTAAAAAAAAAAAAGAAATACTCACTACTGCGCAAGGCGTGATTCAAACTCTGCACCTCCACGTTGACAAACCCCAACCTTACCATTACATTAACTTATCTTAAGTGTTTTAAATATAGATTTAATACGTATAAGACCTTTATTTATGCATACCTTTATTAAAAGGTAAATCGTGTATTTTTTTTAATATATGAAAAAGAAAAACACGAGACACTAAAAATAACTCATGCACATCTAGCGTGCATGAGCCCTATACTTAGGAAATAAAAAAGCATCACATGCACATTTAGTGGACATGAACACTTTTTGTAAAAAAAAAAAGCATGAAGCTATGCTTAGCTCTTCCTTCCTTATATAAGGAGGAGAGAAATATATAAAGGGTTGTTGATTATTTGGATTAGGTATTAATCAATACAAAAATTATTCGTGGGATTCACGATTTATACATCTACTTCTCTCTTAACACCCTAAGTACCAATTAATATAGTATACTCGTGTGATTCACGAGTTTCTTATCTTTCTCTTTGCTATTTACTCATAATTAATCTCTATCTCACGAACTTCTTTCTCCTAGTCCAAGACCTCTGTGGTTCCCACCCGACTCACGCAACGATCCGGAGCCGAAAGGCACGACAACGCGTCGGCACTCCTCCGGGAGTTCGAAGAACGCTTTGCGCGCCTTTCGGCGCCTGACCGAACCATTCTGGATACGAGCCGGGTCCTACTGTTCGTCAAGTTGGTGGATGAGCGGGACCGAGATCAAGTCGGCTCCTTGCTGGAAACTGAAGACGGGCTGACAACCGACTGGGCTGCGGTTAAGAGAGTCTGTGGCCGTTTCGACAAACGGCGAGAATGGGCTGACAACGGGGCGGCCGGTGCGGGCTCTGTTACAGCAAGGAGTCTTGAACCGGCACCGCAAGTGCGAAGGGAAGAAACCCGGGAATGGCTCGAAACCGGTCCGGCTTCGACCAGCATGGTGAATGGCTCGTCCGGAGGAGCAGCGCTAGAGGAGTTGACGCGGGCGATAAAGGATCTCCAGATCGCCCAGACTCGAAGGGAAGGCGGCGAACCGGCACGTGACCGACGGCCGGCAGCGGGGAACAGGTGCATGTGGTGCGACGAGGTCGGCCACATTCGGAAGGACTGCGGCGATTTCGCAGAGGCGTTGAGAAACCAGGTGGTGTACTTGTGGGAAGGCCGGGTGCACGCTGGCGACACCAGGAGGGCCCTAAGCCGAAACGACGGGCGAGGAGGTATGAAGAGACTCATGGAAGAGGCAGCGGCCCGACACGTGGAGGCCATCCACTACTCGGCGTCAGCCGGTATTTGGGTCGGGGGCAGCGAGGCCCGAAAGGAGAGTAAAGACGGTTTCTGGTCGGCAATGCTAGGAGGTCTTGCCGGCGCACGGCTAAGGAAAGAGGAAACGGACCACGCTGAGAGACGGGTCCGGGAAATAACCGGGTGGAGCGATCCGGTCAAGGAAAAGACGGGCTTCGTAGAAGCCGCTTGCCGGAACTACGAGGCTCTGGTAGAGGACAAACGAGTGGGAAAAGCCGGAGCGACCGGGCCCTCACAACGGTACGAGATCCGATTCGGGCAACGACGGAACGATACCCGCGGGTCCAGCTCGCAAGATAACCCCAAGAAGGGTGGATACCGATTGGGGACGGAAATAGAAAGCACTACGGACCTACGAAAGGTCCTAGAAGAACGGATCCTCGACAGCAAAGTGGAGCTGTCATTGCGGGAGGTGTTGGGGATCGCCAAGAAGGAGTTCCACGACTCCATTGTAGACTTGGTGAAACGAAAGAGGCTGTCGACGGAGACGGAACCGGAAAGACCGGTAGAGGTGCAGACGACGCGCATCGACGACTCGGCGCTGGCAGATGAGTGGGCGGAGAGCCACTATTCGAGGCCACACTAGGCCCGAGCGACCACGGAGACCCCGGTAAAGATCGGAGATGTTCAGGAACCGGTGGTGGCATTGGTGGACCACGGTTCGGAAATAAACCTAATGTCCATGGACTTCTATAAGAAGGGAAAGTGGCCAATCAACACCAGGCACGGGTGGAAGATATGGTCGGCGACGCGCGCCACCGAGGAACTGCACGGGGCCTGCCCGAATGTGCAAGTAAAGATCGGCGACGTCGAGATTGACCAGCACTTCCTCGTACAGGATACGTCCTCGCATCCGGTCATATTAGGGGAACCATACATCACGGCGGCGAGAATGGAGACCAAGGTGCTAGACAACGGTTCGGCCTACGCGAGGGTAAAAAGCCAGGACGGGCGCCATTCGGTGCAATTTCTGACGGTGCGGCCGAACCACGAGAGAAACCGCGAATCCCTCGGTGGCGAGAGCCGGGAGGATTTTTAGAGAGGGCTGCCAAGGCGTGGGGCCGAGACAGTCCGGACACTCGGGAAAGACCCCACAGCTGTACGATAGAACAGAAACCGAAGAAACCTTGTACGATAGGTAGAAAATTCTGCTTCTCCGGCAACGGAGGGTGCCTGATAGTCGGCATCGTTGGGCGAGAAAAGACAAGGGCGGAAGTGCGACTTCGAGCGTGCGGAGTTCTCGGCCCGGACGAGGAAATCAGCGGAGCCGTGGAGATGGTCTCCTTCGATGACACCTCGGGTCGGATCGGACGGCCCAAGTTAGCACAAAGTACAAGGCTGTGGACCGGAAGGTAAGGCCAGTCGCGGCACCCTTACCGGAGGGCAGCGAGTCCCGGATCAGAGGGGTTGCGTCGGACCCCAGTTTACGAGATCCGGCCTGCATACGACACACCTTCACCGACGGGACGCTCCGGGAGCTCAAAATCGGTGGGGGCGGGTTCCTACTGCCGGCGGAGGAAGACCGGTTTCGGAGGATGCTCGGAAGGCACGGGAAAGCCTTCGCATTCTCACCGGAAGAGATCGGGTGCGTAGACCCGACGATCGTGGAGCCGATGGTGATATTCACGGTACCGCATGTGCCGTGGAATCTCAAGCCGATCCCGGTACCGAGAGCTCACATCCCGAAGTTGATGGAGCTATTGAGGCAGAAAGTAGATATGGGCATTCTCGAACCGTCGAGTGCCCCATACTCGAACCGATGGTTTACCGTACCAAAGAAAAACGGAACGATGCGCTTCATTCAAGACCTGCAGCCGGTCAACAGAGTGACCATTCGGAACGCAGGAATAGGACCGACCATAGACGAGTTCGCGGAGGCCTTCGCCGGAAGGTCGATTTACTCGGTCGGTGATCTGTACTCGGGGTACGACCAATTCCAGCTAGCCATGGAGAGCAGAGATATTACGACGATGCGAACTCCCCTCGGCCTAGTGCGAATGTGTACCCTGCCACAAGGAGGGACCAACTCGGTGGCCCACATGGTGAATGCAATGAACAAGGTACTGAGGGGTTGCATCCCGGACATCACCATGCCATTTCTAGACGACATCCCGATAAAGGGGTGCCCGGTGGAGGAGAAGGACGAGATAGTCGGGCCGGACGGATGCCGGCGATTCGTGGCGACACACATCGACGACTGCGAGAAGGTGCTACAGAGGCTAGAGGATGCGAGGCTCACCTTCTCCGGGGAGAAATCGGCCTTCGGGCAATCGGAAATCCTGGTGGTCGGACACCTATGTGGACCATATGGCCGGAAGCCGTCTCCGGCAAAGGTAGAAGCCATCTCCGTGATGAAGACCGACTGTAGCTCAGTTACGGAAGTTCGGAGGTTCCTGGGGGCATGCGCATTCTACCACATATGGATCCCGCATTACGCCCACGTAGCGGAGCCGCTATACGGGTTGCTGAAGAAAGGGCGAAAATTCGAGTGGCGAGACGAGCACACGGAGTCGGTCCGGAAGCTGAAGGAAGCTCTTGCGGCAGCACCGGCGCTCCAGAAGGCTGTCTACGGGAAGGGTACCCCGGTATACATAACAGTGGATATGAGTCCGACCGGGATCGGATGGGTCGTCAACCAAGAGGACAAGAACGGCATTCGGTTCCCGATCCGATTCGGCGCGAAGGTCCTCAGTGAACGACAGCGAGGGTACGCCCAGGTTAAACGCGAACTCTGGGGTATCGTTTCGGCAGTAAAGGCCGACAAAGATTACCTGATCGGGACAGAAGTGGTTATCGAGACGGATTGCCTGCCAATTCTCGGCATGGTTTCCGGATGCGCGACACCGGACCTGGCGATGCTCAGGTGGATAGCGTACATCAAGTCCCTGGACCCGGAAATACGACACATTTCCGGAAAGGACAATGCCATGGCCGACATGCTTTCGAGGGCGAGGTTTGATGACGAGGGTGGGATGGTTTCGGAGGACGAAGAAGTCGGCGTGGACTTCTTCGAGGCGGCGTACGTGACGACCGACGGGGCGAGCACTCCGGCACTTAACGGCTTCGACGAGAGCAAGTACGACGGCGAGTGGCTACAGATCGGTGGATTTTTTAGGACAATGACGTCGGATGCGTCATGGACAAAGGACGAGGCCAACCGGATCCGGAAGAAAGCATATCGATTCTTTCTCCAGGACGGATACTTATGGAAGCACCCGAAGAAGAGGAATGGTGTCCCGCTCCGGGTGGTGGCGATGAAGGAAGAACAAGAAGAGCTGCTGACGGCCTACCACGACAGCCCTTGGGCCGGTCATCGTGGAACCTGGGCCACGTTCGAGAAGATAAAGGGGAAGTACTAGTGGCCGGGACTGTACCGGGACGTGCATCGATTCGTGACAACTTGCGAGAGCTGTCAGATGCACTCCATAGTCTGACACCGGGACGAACTTCACCCTACGTACCCTCCGACCATCCACTTCAAATGGATGGTAGACCTGGTAACGATGCCGATAGGAGTAGGACAGATGCGGTATCTGGTCCTGGCTCGGGATGATCTAACAAACCAGGTGGAAGGCCGGGCCCTTCAGAACAAAACGACTACAGCCGTATGTCGGTTCCTGCTCGAGGACGTAATATGCCGGTACGGGTGCGTCGGGAAGATCGTGGCTGATCGCGGGGAGTTGGACGCCGAAGAGGCCGAGGAGCTATTCGACCGGCTAGGAGTCAAGCTCTCGCTTACCACTGCGTACAATCCGGAGGCGAATGGAAAGGTGGAGCGCGGACACGAACCGATCATCAAGGCGTTAGTTCGGGCATGCGGAGGTCAAGTCGGGAACTGGCCGCGGCTGTTGCCTTACGCGTTGTGGGCGGACCGAACTACGCACAGTTCGGTAACCGGATTCATGCCGGCAAAGCTGATGTTTGGGCAGAAGCCGATCATGCCGATGGAACGCACGATCTCCTCGTGGGCAACCGTGGACTGGAGAGACGAGATGAGCCGGGAGGAACTATTGGCGGCGCGCATACGACAGCTCGAGCGGAGACCGGAGGACGTGGAGCAGGCCGCGGGAAAGCTTCGAGTAGCAAGGACGGGGAACAAAGCCCGGTTCGACCGAACGCACCGGCTCTGACCGAAGAGGATCGAGGAAGGCGACTGGGTGCTAGTCTACGACAGCAGCCTCGACAACCAGCACCGAGCGACACGGAAGTTCGCAAGAAGGTGGTTCGGGCCTTACGTGGTACAAAGCGCCAACGACAACGGGACGTACCATCTGGCGGAACTCGACGGCACAAGAATAGTGATACCGGTAGCTGGGAAGCTGATCAAAGCGTTCAAGAAGCGTCACGACAACGAGCCGGATCCGGTTAACCTGGATCGGGACGACGAACGATCCGAAACCGAGGAAGAACCGACGGGCGGGGAATGAAGGCTGGACCGGTTTTCTCCGTCCCAACACAATTTGGCGCATGCCGGTGGATGCGCGGTTAGGTGGGGGCGGATGTCGTGAAGAAAACCGACCACGAGCAGAATCCGTGCACCGGAGCGTAGAAACCGACTCTTCATGCACGTGCGCCTTAAGTTGTACATAGGAGATCCTAGGTAGATTCGGTAGGTAGGGAGTAAAGGGGAAACGGCTCCTTCCTTGCCTATAAAAGGAGGGAGACGAGGAGGGTAAGGGGATCGCGGTGAGTCGAGGACGAAGTGCTGTCGGTTTGCGCGCGAAGGCTTCTCTCTCTCCCTCTGGTTTGCAAATGCCATAGCTTCCTTCTGTGCAGGTTTCGGGAGGCTCGCGCTGCTCTGAGGAATGCCCGAGTGCTTCCGGCAGCACCTCCAACCTACTCATTCCTCTCTGTTCGTTTACGAGCAGGTATCGGCATCTGTTCGCCGGCCTGTTCGGTTGTAACCGACTTCGTGTTTGTTGTCTTCGTGTTCTTGTTGTTTGTCTTGTCAATACATACATACTTTCGTGTCTTTCTGTGTCGCTGTCCCACTCGCATCTTTGCGTCGAAGGGCCGTGTCCCTGTGAATCTACGCTCGCACGTAGTGGGTCTCTCTCTCTCTCTCTCTCTTACTCTTCGGTACAGGACCCCCGAGGTCCCGCCTCACTCCACGCATCCGCGAGGAATACCTCGACATATTTGGTGAACCTGACGTGAAGGAGGCGGCAGAAGAGCAGAAGATGAGGGGGTCGGATCTTGCAGAGGCCATGGCTTCGGCCGTGGATCGGATATTGAGCACACGCGAGGGCACCGGTGCCCTCGACAGAGCCATTGAGGCGGTCGTCGGTACGATCGGCCTACGGGGCGGAAATGCTGATGCTACGAAGTATTTGGCGTCCTACGGGGCGGAAATGCTGATGCGGGACATTCCGGAAGAGAGGCGTCTTGCCGGGTTCCCTCGAGTGGCGATGCCGAGCATCCATGCGGAGGTGCTCGAGGTACGGGCGGAGAGCCGTACCTGGGAGGAGTTCGAAGGCCGACTCCTAGAGAAATATGGGTTGGACGACATGCTCCGGCTTTCGAAACGGGACTTCATGGAATGGGTGGAGTCCCCCGGCAAAGGAAGAAACGCGTCGGCACTCCTCCGGGAGTTCGAAGAACGCTTTGCGCGCCTTTCGGCGCTTGACCGAACCATTCTGGATACGAGTCGGGTCCTACTGTTCGTCAAGTCGGTGGATGAGCGGGACCGGGATCAAGTCGGCTCCTTGCTGGAAACTGAAGACGGGCTGACAACCGACTGGGTTGCGGTTAAGAGAGTCTGTGGCCGTTTCGACAAACGGCGAGAATGGGCTGACAACGGGGCGGCCGGTGCGGTCTCTGTTACAGCAAGGAGTCTTGAACCGGCACCGCAAGTGCGAAGGGAAGAAACCCGGGAATGGCTCGAAACCGGTCCGGCTTCGACCAGCATGGTCAATGGCTCGTCCGGAGGAGCAGCGCTAGAGGAGTTGACGCGGGCGATAAAGGATCTCCAGATCGCCCAGACTCGAAGGGAAGGCGGCGAACCGGCTCGTGACCGACGGCCGGCAGCGGGGAACAGGTGCATGTGGTGCGACGAGGTCGGCCACATTCGGAAGGACTGCGGCGATTTCGCAGAGGCGTTGAGAAACCAGGTGGTGTACCTGTGGGAAGGCCGGGTGCACGCTGGCGACACCAGGAGGGCCCTAAGCCGAAACGACGGGACAGGAGGTATGAAGAGACTCATGGAAGAGGTAGCTGCCCGACACGTGGAGGCCATCCACTACTCGGCGTCAGCCGGTATTCGGGTCGGGGGCAGCGAGGCCCGAAAGGAGAGTAAAGACGGTTTCTGGTCGGCAATGCTAGGAGGTCTTGCCGGCGCACGGCTAAGGAAAGAGGAAACGGACCACGCTGAGAGACGGGTCCGGGAAATAACCGGGTGGAGCGATCCGGTCGACGAAAAGACGGGCTTCCTAGAAGCCGCCTGCCGGAACTACGAGGCTCTGGTAGAGGACAAACGAGTGGGAAAAGCCGTAGCTACCGGGCCCTCACAACGGTACGAGACCCGATTCGGGCAACGACGGAACGATGCCGGCGGGTCCAGCTCGCAAGATAACCCCAGGAAGGGTGGATACCGATTGGGGACGGAAATAGAAAGCACTACGGACCTACGAAAGGTCCTAGAAGAACGGATCCTCGACAGCAAAGTGGAGCTGTCATTGCGGGAGGTGCTGGGGATCGCCAAGAAGGAGTTCCGCGACTCCATTGTAGACTTGGTGAAACGAAAGAGGCTGTCGACGGAGACGGAACCGGAAAGACCGGTAGAGGTGCGGACGACGCGCATCGACGACTCGGCGCTGGCAGATGAGTGGGCGGAGAGCCACTATTCGAGGCCACACTGGGCCCTCGCGACCACGGAGACCCCGGTAAAGATCGGAGATGTTCAGGAACCGGTGGTGGCATTGGTGGACCACGGTTCGGAAATAAACCTAATGTCCATGGACTTCTATAAGAAGGGAAAGTGGCCGATCAACACCAAGTTTTCTCCGTCCCAACACAATTTGGCGCATGCCGGTGGATGCGCGGTTAGGCGGGGGCGGATGTCGTGAAGAAAACCGACCACGAGCGGAATCCGTGCACCGGAGCGTAGAAACCGATTCTTCATGCACGTGCGCCTTAAGTTGTACATAGGAGATCCTAGGTAGATTCGGTAGGTAGGGAGTAAAGGGGAAACGGCTCCTTCCTTGCCTATAAAAGGAGGGAGACGAGGAGGGTAAGGGGATCGCGGTGAGTCGAGGACGAAGTGCTGTCGGTTTGCGCGCGAAGGCTTCTCTCTCCCCCTCTGGTTTGCAAACGCCATAGCTTTCTTATGTGCAGGTTTCGGGAGGCTCGCGCTGCTCTGAGGAATGCCCGAGTGCTTCCGGCAGCACCTCCAACCTACTCATTCCTCTCTGTGCGTTTACGAGCAGGTATCGGCATCTGTTCGCCGGCCTGTTCGGTTGTAACCGACTTCGTGTTTGTTGTCTTCGTGTTCTTGTTGTTTGTCTTGTCAATACATATATACTTTCGTGTCTTTCTGTGTCGATGTCCCACTCGCGTCTTTGCGTCGAAGGGCCGTGTCCCTGTGAATCTACGCTCGCACGTAGTGGGTCTCTCTCTCTCTCTCTCTCTCTCTCTCTTACTCTTCGGTACAGGACCCCCAAGGTCCCGCCTCACTCCACACATCCACGAGGAATACCTCGACAACGTGCACTTACTTCGTATACTTGACGTCTAGGTTTATGTGGACAATCCACGACGATATGTCCTAGACCACCGCAATATAGACATAGGCGGTGCGCCCGACTTCGTTGTTTCTCAGCATTGGATAAAGGCCCTAGACGTTGTGCTGTCTCTATTTCCATCAGAGTTGGTCCATTCCTTGTAACGGGTCTGGAAACTTGTGGGGGTGTTGCGACTACGAAAGCATGCGTTTGTTCTGGTTGGCGGTGTAACATTTGTTGGCGCTCAGAACGTCGCTCACAACTCGACTAATAACCTCTGTTAGAGACCTTGGATCGTCATGGAAAGTAAGTAGAAGATCTTTGATGTCATTACGCAAACCTTGATAGAATTGATCCATTAAAGCCCCCTCATCCCAAGGGATATAACATGCCAAGGGGACGAAAATCAGCTGCATACACTAATGCGGGATGATCTCCTTGCCGGAGTCTTCAAATCTTGTTTATCACCGTCCTAGTGCTGTTGGTGTCTCCAAAACTAGCCGGAAACTCCTTAACAAATGCCTCAAAATCGTCTAACAATGGTGATTTCTTCTCAAGAAGCGGTGCAAACCATGCTAATGGTATACCACATAACAAGGTTCGCACTAATCCCACACGAGTCGTGTCAGTTGGGTACCGATTGGGATGTAACTGAATAAGCAAACGAACTTGATTAAAAAAACCTTGAAATAAAGACCTCGTACCATCAACTTTGGCAAGGAGACTAATCTTTGGTTCTCGAGGGGAGTTTTGAGCCCCCGACGCTTGTTCCCGTAATCACAATAGAGTAGCCTCGAGTTGGTGAACCCGTTGTGATAATTCTTCTACTTGTTGAGCTCTTTGATTTTCATGCTCACTTGTTGTAGGTCACCCAATAGCCTTTGATTTTCATGCTCTAATGCCACAAATTTATTCGTGAGCATGTCGAGCTCGGAGAGAACACGGATATATTCTTGTTTGCTCACGGACTCCATGAGGAACGAGGGGAGAGGGGAAGAAATAAGAGAACTTGTGGAAGAGGGAGAAAATGGAAAAAAATTGGTTCAAACTGTCAAGACAAAGAGAAAAAGAGAACAAAGAGAGAGAAAAAAAGGAAAGAGATATATTGATGAGGCGGAAAGAGAGAATTGAAAAGAAAGTATTCTATTGCAATATAAGATGGAGTACATAGAGTAGGCAATTGGGAGCTATAGGATGGTGTTGAACCAATTTGGTTTTTGGATGGTTGATAACTCCTTGTTTATAACTCTCTATAGAGTAATCTAGAACACTCTAGAAATTTATGGGGTAATCGAGTAATCTAGAAGGTTTATAGCGTATTTTAGAAGGTTCTAGCATATAGAACACTCTAGAATACTCTAGGACATTCTAGAATATAAAGTAATTCAGAATATCCTTATGATATTAGATTATATATTCTAAAAACAATACATATAAACTTGTTATGACAATGGTTAAGGAGTTGACATGCGTATAACAAGGTTGTGGGTTCAATTCCTTTCCAGACAAAAGGTGAGTGTCGTCATGATACGCTCCAATCGACCTTGGTGTTCCTCTTCTCCGACATCTTCTCCAACCTCAACCCGCCAATGACCACCCATTTCGCACTCCTTGTTTCCACCACAAGGTCTATTATAAACATAACTTCCATCTCAGGCAATGGTGCGATGGGGGCGAATCCGATGTCATCTCCCAGAGCATTTTCGCCTAAGATCCCACACTGCCATATCCTAAATGGTTTCCTCGTTCCCCTAGCTTCTCTACCGCTTTTGATCCCTTGGGGGGTATAGTCGGTCGTCTGCGAGGCAGGGCGAATATCAACAAATGATCTCTACTCCGACTGCATTCTTAGGTATTGCCGCCCATAAGCAAACGAATTTCGTTGGAACCCCTGTACTACCGACAAAGCCGGGCCTCGTTTTCGACATTCCGATCCATGCTCCGAACGAGTTGTACGATCGATACTTCCAACACGACGATTTTACTGTAGTATAGTGGTGAGTATTCCCGCCAATCACGCAGGTGATCCGGGTTCGATCTCCAGCAACGACGCGAAGGGCAGGGCATATACGATGTCATCTCCTAGGGCATTGCCGCCTAGGATCCCGCACCGCTATATACACAATGCTTTCCTCATTTCCCCGAATCCTATACCCATTTCGAGACCTTAGGGAGTACAGTCGGTTGTCCGCGAGGCAGGGCGCATGTCAACATATGATCTTTCTCGTCCAACGGCACTTATCGGTATTACCGCCCATAAGCGGATGAATTTCGTTGCAAACCTTGTACTGCCGACGAAGCCGGGCCTCGTTTTCAACATTCAGGTCCATACTACGAACGAGTTATATGATCAAAACATCCAAACACGACGATGTCGTTGTAGTATAGTTGTGAGAATTTCCGCCTGTCACGCGGGTGGCCCATGTTCAATCCTCTACAACGGCACCAAGGGTGGGGAGAATGCGATGTCATCTCTTAGGGGATTGCTGCGTCAGATCCCGGACCGCCATATCCTCAATGCTTTCCTCGTTCTCCCGAACCCTCTACCCTTTCCAGCCCATAAGGGGTACAATCGGTCGTTCGGGAGGAAAGGCGGATGTCATTGTATGATCTCTCTCGTCCGACTGCACTCCTGGGTATTGTCCCCATAAGCGGACGAATTTCAATGCAACCCGTGTACTGGCGACGAAGCCAGGTGTCATTTTCAATATTCGGGTCCAAGGGACAAACAAGTTGTACGAGTTGTAGTATAGTCGTGAGTATTCCCGCCTGTGACACAGGTGATCCAGGCTCGATCCCCGACAACGGCGGAACGCGTGGTGCATATCCGATGTCATCTCCTAGCGCATTGCCGCATAGGATCCCGCACCCCCATATCGTAAATACTTTCCTCTATTCCCCGAATCCTCTATCCATTTCGAGCCCTTTGCGGGGTATAGTCGGTTCTCCGCGAGGCAGGGCACATGTCAACATATGATCTCTCTCATCCGACTGCACTTCTGGGTATTGCCGCCCATAAGCAGATGAATGACGTTCCAAACCTTGTACTGTTGACGAAGTCGGGCCTCGTTTTCAACATTCGGGTCCATATTCCGAACGAGTTACACCATCGATACTGCGAACACGAGGATGTCATTGTAGTAGAGTCGTGAGTATTCTCGCCTGTCACGCAGGGTACCTTGGTTCGATCCCCGGCAACGGCGAGAACAGCTGTGAGAATCCAACGTCATCTCCTAGGGCATTGTCGCCTCATATCCCACACCGTCATATCCACAATGCTTTCCTCGTTCTCCTAAATCCTCTACCCCTTTCCAACCCATGGGGGATAACGACGATCAACCGGGAGGAAGGGTGCATGTCATCGTATGATCTCTCTCATGCGACTGCACTCACCGGTATTGTCCCCATAAGCGGACGAATTTCATTGCAAACCGTGTACTGGCGATGAAGATGGGCCTCTTTTTCAACATTTGAGTGCATGCTCCGAACGAGTTATACCATCGATACTTCCACCACGACGATATCGTTGTAGTATAGTGGTGAGTATTCCCGCCTGTCACGCAGGTGTCCCGGGATCGATCCCCGGAAACGGCGCGAAGGACAGGGAGAATCCGATGTCATCTCCTAGGGCATTGCCATGTCGGATCCCGTACGACCATATCCTAAATGCTTTCCTCGTTCTCCTGAAAACTCTACCCGTTCCAGCCCATAAGGTGTACAATCGGTCGTCTGGGTGGAAAGGCGCATGTTATCGTATGACCTCTCTCGTCTGATTGCACTCGTAGGTATTGTCCCCATAAGCGGACGAATTTCATTGCAATCCCTGTACTGGCGGCGAAGCCAGGCTTCATTTTTAACATTCAGGTCCATGCTCCAAACGAGTTGTACGATTAATACTTCCAACACTACCTTGTCGTTGTAGTATAGTCGTGAGTATTCCAGAATATCACACAGGTGACCTCGGTTCGATCCCCAGAAATGTCAGCACGAAGGGCAGGGCGTATCCGATATCATCTCCTAGGGCATTACCGACTAGGATACGGCACCGCGATTTCGAGCGCTTTGCAGGTTATAGTTGGTTGCCCGCGAGGCAGGGCACATGTGAACATATGATCTCTCTCGTCCGACTGCACTTCTGGGTATTGCCGCCCACAAGCGGATGAATGACGTTGCAAACCTTGTACTATGGACGAAGTCGGGCCTCGTTTTCAACATTCGGGTCCATTCTCCGAACGAGTTATACGATCGATACTGCGACCACGAGGATATCATTGTAGTAGAGGCGTGAATATTCTCGCCTGTCACGCAGGTGACCTAGGTTCGATCCCCAGCAATGGCGAGAACAGCTGTGCGAATCCAACGTCATCTCCTAGGGCATTGCCGCCTCAGATCCCACACCACTATTCCCTCAATGCTCTCCTTGTTCTCTCGAATACTCTACACCTTTCCAGCCCATGGGCGGTACAGAAGATCAATCGGGAGGAAGGGCGCATGTCATCGTATGATCTCTCTCGTGCGACTGCACTCACCGGTATTGTCCCCATAAGCGGATGAATTTCATTGCAAACAGTGTACTAGCGACGAAGATGGGCCTCTTTTTAAACATTCGGGGCCATGCTCCGAACGAGTTATACCATCGATACTTCCAACACGTAGATGTCCCGGGATCGATCCCCGGAAACGGCGCGAAGGACAGGGAGAATCCGATGTCATCTCCTAGGGCATTGCCATGTCGGATGCCGTACGGCCATATCCTAAATGCTTTGCTCGTTCTCCTGAAAACTCTACCCGTTCCAGCCCATAAGGTGTACAATCGGTCGTCTGGGTGGAAAGGCGCATGTCATCGTATGATCTCTCTCGTCCGATTGCACTCGTAGGTATTGTCCCCATAAGCGGACGAATTTCATTGCAATCCCTGTACTGGCGGCGAAGCCAGGCTTCATTTTTAACATTCAGGTCCATGCTCCAAACGAGTTGTACGATTAATACTTCCAACACTAGAATGTCGTTGTAGTATAGTAGTCCTAAATTCGTTGTCGTAAATTCTTTCCTCGTTCTCCCGAATACTGTACACCTTTCCAGCCCATGGGCGGTACAGAAGATCCACCTGGAGGAAGGGCGCTCGTGCCACTGCACTCACCGGTATTGTCCCCATAAGCGGACGAATTTCATTGCAAACCATGTACTGGCGACGAAGATGGGCCTCTTTTTAAACATTCGGGTCCATGCTCCAAACGAGTTATACCATCGATACTTCCAACACGATGATGTCATTGTAGTATAGTAGTGAGTATTCCCGCCTGTCACGCGGGTGACCCGGGTTCGATCCCCGGCAACGGCGCGAAGGACAGGCAGAATCCGATGTCATCTCCTAGGGCATTGCCACGTCGGATACCGCACCGCCATACCCTAAATGCTTTCCTCGTTCTCCCGAAACCTCTACCCTTTCCAGCCCATGAGGGGTACAATCGGTCGTCCGGATGGAAAGGCGCATGTTATCGTATGATCTCTCTCGTCTGATTGCACGCGTAGGTATTGTCCCCATAAGCGGACGAATTTCATTGCAATCCCTGTACTGGCGGCGAAGCCAGGCTTCATTTTTAACATTCAGGTCCACGCTCCAAACGAGTTGTACGATTAATACTTCCAATACTACCTTGTCGTTGTAGTATAGTCGTGAGTATTCCAGAATATCACACAGGTGACCTAGGTTCGATCCCCAGAAATGTCGGCACGAAGGGCGAGGCGTATCTGACATCATCTCCTAGGGCATTACCGACTAGGATCCGGCACCGCGATTTCGAGCCCTTTGCAGGTTATAGTCGGATGTCCGTGAGGCAGGGCACATGTGAACATATGATCTCTCTCGTCCGACTGCACTTCTGGGTATTGCCGCCCACAAGCGGATGAATGACGTTGCAAACCTTGTACTATCGACGAAGTCGGGCCTCGTTTTCAACATTCGGGTCCATTCTCGGAACGAGTTATACGATTGATACTGCGAACACGAGGATGTCATTGTAGTAGAGGCGTGAATATTCTCGCCTGTCACGCAGGTGACCTAGGTTCGATCCCCAGCAACGGCGAGAACAGCTGTGCGAATCCAACGTCATCTCCTACGGCATTGCCGCCTCAGATGCCACAACACTATTCCCTCAATGCTTTCCTTGTTCTCCCGAATACTCTACCCCTTTCCAGCCCCTGGGCGGTACAGAAGATCAACCGGGAGGAAGGGCGCATGTCATCGTATGATCTCTCTCGTGCGACTGCACTCACCGGTATTGTCCCCATAAGCGGATGAATTTCATTGCAAACCGTGTACTGGCGAAGAAGATGGGCCTCTTTTTAAACATTCGGGTCCATGCTCTGAACGAGTTATACCATCGATACTTCCAACACGACGATGTCGTTGTAGTATAGTGGTGATTATTTCCGCCTGTCACCCGGGTGACCCGGGCTCGATCCCCGGCAACGGCGCGAAGGACAGGCAGAATCCGATGTCATCTCCTAGGGCATTGCCACGTCGGATCCCGCATCAGCATATCCTAAATTCTTTCCTCGTTCTCCCGAATACTGTACACCTTTCCAGCCCATGGGCGGTACAGAAGATCAACCGGGAGGAAGGGCGCATGTCATCGTATGATCTCTCTCGTGCCACTGCACTCACCGGTATTGTCCCCATAAGCGGACGAATTTCATTGCAAACCATGTACTGGCGACGAAGATGGGCCTCTTTTTAAACATTCGGGCCCATGCTCCGAACGAGTTATACCATCGATACTTCCAACACGATGATGTCGTTGTAGTATAGTGGTGAGTATTCCCGCCTGTCACGCGGGTGACCCGGGTTCGATACCCGGCAACGGCGGGAAGGACAGGCAGAATCCGATGTCATCTCCTAGGGCATTGCCACGTCGGATACCGCACCGCCATACCCTAAATGCTTTCCTCGTTCTCCCGAAACCTCTACCCTTTCCAGCCCATGAGGGGTACAATCGGTCGTCCGGGTGGAAAGGCGCATGTTATCGTATGATCTCTCTCGTCTGATTGCACGCGTAGGTATTGTCCCCATAAGCGGACGAATTTCATTGCAATCCCTGTACTGGGGGCGAAGCCAGGCTTCATTTTTAACATTCAGGTCCATGCTCCAAACGAGTTGTACGATTAATACTTCCAATACTACCTTGTCGTTGTAGTATAGTGGTGAGTATTCCAGAATATCACACAGGTGACCTAGGTTCGATCCCCAGAAATGTCGGCACGAAGGGCGGGGCGTATCCGACATCATCTCCTAGGGCATTACCGACTAGGATCCGGCACCGCGATTTCGAGCGCTTTGCAGGTTATAGTCGGATGTCCGCGAGGCAGGGCACATGTGAACATATGATCTCTCTCGTCCGACTGCACTTCTGGGTATTGCCGCCCACAAGCGGATGAATGACGTTGCAAACCTTGTACTATCGACGAAGTCGGGCCTCGTTTTCAACATTCGGGTCCATTCTCGGAACGAGTTATACGATTGATACTGCGAACACGAGGATGTCATTGTAGTAGAGGCGTGAATATTCTCGCCTGTCACGCAGGTGACCTAGGTTCGATCCCCAGCAACGGCGAGAACAGCTGTGCGAATCCAACGTCATCTCCTAGGGCATTGCCGCCTCAGATCCCACAACACTATTCCCTCAATGCTTTCCTTGTTCTCCCGAATACTCTACCCCTTTCCAGCCCATGGGCGGTACAGAAGATCAACCGGGAGGAAGGGCGCATGTCATCGTATGATCTCTCTCGTGCGACTGCACTCACCGGTATTGTCCTCATAAGCGGATGAATTTCATTGCAAACCGTGTACTGGCGACAAAGATGGGCCTCTTTTTAAACATTCGGGTCCATGCTCCGAACGAGTTATACCATCGATACTTCCAACACGACGATGTCGTTGTAGTATAGTGGTGAGTATTCCCGCCTGTCACGCGGGTGACCCGGGTTCGATCCCCGGCAACGGCGCGAAGGACAGGCAGAATCCGATGTCATCTCCTAGGGCATTGCCACGTCGGATCCCGCATCAGCATATCCTAAATTCTTTCCTCGTTCTCCCGAATACTGTACACCTTTCCAGCCCATGGGCGGTACAGAAGATACACCGGGAGGAAGGGCGCATGTCATCGTATGATCTCTCTCGTGCCACTGCACTCACCGGTATTGTCCCCATAAGCGGACGAATTTCATTGCAAACCATGTACTGGCGACGAAGATGGGCCTCTTTTTAAACATTCGGGTCCATGCTCCGAACGAGTTATACCATCGATACTTCCAACACGATGATGTCGTTGTAGTATAGTGGTGAGTATTCCCGCCTGTCACGCGGCTGACCCGGGTTCGATCCCCGGCAACGGCGCGAAGGACAGGCAGAATCCGATGTCATCTCCTAGGGCATTGCCACGTCGGATACCGCACCGCCATACCCTAAATGCTTTCCTCGTTCTCCCGAAACCTCTACCCTTTCCAGCCCATGAGGGGTACAATCGGTCGTCCGGGTGGAAAGGCGCATGTTATCGTATGATCTCTCTCGTCTGATTGCACGCGTAGGTATTGTCCCCATAAGCGGACGAATTTCATTGCAATCCCTGTACTGGGGGCGAAGCCAGGCTTCATTTTTAACATTCAGGTCCATGCTCCAAACGAGTTGTACGATTAATACTTCCAATACTACCTTGTCATTGTAGTATAGTGGTGAGTATTCCAGAATATCACACAGGTGACCTAGGTTCGATCCCCAGAAATGTCGGCACGAAGGGCGGGGCGTATCCGACATCATCTCCTAGGGCATTACCGACTAGGATCCGGCACCGCGATTTCGAGCGCTTTGCAGGTTATAGTCGGATGTCCGCGAGGCAGGGCACATGTGAACATATGATCTCTCTCGTCCGACTGCACTTCTGGGTATTGCCGCCCACAAGCGGATGAATGACGTTGCAAACCTTGTACTATCGACGAAGTCGGGCCTCGTTTTCAACATTCGGGTCCATTCTCGGAACGAGTTATACGATTGATACTGCGAACACGAGGATGTCATTGTAGTAGAGGCGTGAATATTCTCGCCTGTCACGCAGGTGACCTAGGTTCGATCCCCAGCAACGGCGAGAACAGCTGTGCGAATCCAACGTCATCTCCTAGGGCATTGCCGCCTCAGATCCCACAACACTATTCCCTCAATGCTTTCCTTGTTCTCCCGAATACTCTACCCCTTTCCAGCCCATGGGCGGTACAGAAGATCAACCGGGAGGAAGGGCGCATGTCATCGTATGATCTCTCTCGTGCGACTGCACTCACCGGTATTGTCCTCATAAGCGGATGAATTTCATTGCAAACCGTGTACTGGCGACGAAGATGGGCCTCTTTTTAAACATTCGGGTCCATGCTCCGAACGAGTTATACCATCGATACTTCCAACACGACGATGTCGTTGTAGTATAGTGGTGAGTATTCCCGCCTGTCACGCGGGTGACCCGGGTTCGATCCCCGGCAACGGCGCGAAGGACAGGCAGAATCCGATGTCATCTCCTAGGGCATTGCCACGTCGGATCCCGCATCAGCATATCCTAAATTCTTTCCTCGTTCTCCCGAATACTGTACACCTTTCCAGCCCATGGGCGGTACAGAAGATACACCGGGAGGAAGGGCGCATGTCATCGTATGATCTCTCTCGTGCCACTGCACTCACCGGTATTGTCCCCATAAGCGGACGAATTTCATTGCAAACCATGTACTGGCGACGAAGATGGGCCTCTTTTTAAACATTCGGGTCCATGCTCCGAACGAGTTATACCATCGATACTTCCAACACGATGATGTCGTTGTAGTATAGTGGTGAGTATTCCCGCCTGTCACGCGGCTGACCCGGGTTCGATCCCCGGCAACGGCGCGAAGGACAGGCAGAATCCGATGTCATCTCCTAGGGCATTGCCACGTCGGATACCGCACCGCCATACCCTAAATGCTTTCCTCGTTCTCCCGAAACCTCTACCCTTTCCAGCCCATGAGGGGTACAATCGGTCGTCCGGGTGGAATGGCGCGTGTTATCGTATGATCTCTCTCGTCTGATTGCACGCGTAGGTATTGTCCCCATAAGCGGACGAATTTCATTGCAATCCCTGTACTGGCGGCGAAGCCAGGCTTCATTTTTAACATTCAGGTCCATGCTCCAAACGAGTTGTACGATTAATACTTCCAACACTACCTTGTCGGTGTAGTATAGTCGTGAGTATTCCAGAATATCACACAGGTGACCTAGGTTCGATCCCCAGAAATGTCGGCACGAAGGGCGGGGCGTATCCGACATCATCTCCTAGGGCATTACCGACTAGGATCCGGCACCGCGATTTCGAGCCCTTTGCAGGTTATAGTCGGATGTCCGCGAGGCAGGGCACATGTGAACATATGATCTCTCTCGTCCGACTGCACTTCTGGGTATTGCCGCCCACAAGCGGATGAATGACGTTGCAAACCTTGTACTATCGACGAAGTCGGGCCTCGTATTCAACATTCGGGTCCATTCTCCGAACGAGTTATACGATCGATACTGCGAACACGAGGATGTCATTGTAGTAGAGGCGTGAATATTCTCACCTATCATGCAGGTGACCTAGGTTCGATCCCCAGCAACGGCGAGAACAGCTGTGCGAATCCAACGTCATCTCCTAGGGCATTACCGGCATAGATCGCACACCACTATTCCCTCAATGCTTTCCTTGTTCTCTCGAATACTCTACACCTTTCCAGCCCATCGGCGGTACAGAAGATCAACCGGGAGGAAGGGCGCATGTCATCGTATGATCTCTCTCGTGCGACTGCACTCACCGGTATTGTCCCCATAACCGGACGAATTTCATTGCAAACCGTGTACTAGCGACGAAGATGGGCCTCTTTTTAAACATTCGGGTCCATGCTCCGAACGAGTTATACCATCGATACTTCCAACACGACGATGTCATTGTAGTATAGTGATGAGTATTCCCGCCTGTCACGCGGGTGACCCGGGTTCGATCCCCGGCAACGGCTCGAAGGACAGGCAGAATCCGATGTCATCTCCTAGGGCATTGCCACGTCAGATCCCGCACCGCCATATCCTAAATGCTTTCCTCGTTGTCCCGAAACCTCTACCCTTTCCAGCCCATGAGGGGTACAATCGGCCGTCCGGGTGGAAAGGGGCATGTCATCGTATGATCTCTCTCGTCCGATTGCACTCGTAGGTATTGTCCCCATAAGTGGACGAATTTCATTGCAATCCCTGGATTGGCGGCGAAGCCAGGCTTCATTTTTAACATTCAGGTCCATGCTCCAAACGAGTTGTACGATTAATGCTTTCAACGATTAATACTTTCAACACTACCTTGTCGTTGTAGTATAGTCGTGAGTATTCCCAAATATCACACAGGTGACCTAGGTTCAATCTCGAGAAATGTCGGCACGAAGGGCGGGGCGTATCCGATATCATCTCCTAAGGCATTACCGACTAGGATCCGGCACCGTGATTTCGAGCCCTTTGCAGGTTATAGTCGGTTGTCCGCGAGGCAGGGCACATGTGAACATATGATCTCTCTCGTCCGACTGCACATCTGGGTATTGCCGCCCACAAGCGGATGAATGACGTTGAAAACCTTGTACTATCGACGAAGTCGGGCCTCGTTTTCAACATTCGGGTCCATTCTCCGAACGAGTTATACGATCGATACTGCGAACACGAGGCTATCATTGTAGTAGAGGCGTGAATATTCTCGCCTGTCACGCAGGTGACCTAGGTTCGATCCCCAGAAATGTCGGCACGAAGGGCGGGGCGTATCCGACATCATCTCCTAGGGCATTACCGACTAGGATCCGGCACCGCGATTTCGAGCCCTTTGCAGGTTATAGTCGGATGTCCGCGAGGCAGGGCACATGTGAACATATGATCTCTCTCGTCCGACTGCACTTCTGGATATTGCCGCCCACAAGCGGATGAATGACGTTGCAAACCTTGTACTATCGACGAAGTCGGGCCTCGTTTTCAACATTCGGGTCCATTCTCCGAACGAGTTATACGATCCATACTGCGAACACGAGGATGTCATTGTAGTAGAGGCGTGAATATTCTCACCTATCATGCAGGTGACCTAGCTTCGATCCCCAGCAACGGCGAGAACAGCTGTGCGAATCCAACGTCATCTCCTAGGGCATTGCCGCCTCAGATCCCACACCACTATTCCCTTAATGCTTTCCTTGTTCTCCCGAATACTCTACCCCTTTCCAGCCCATGGGCGGTACAGAAGATCAACCGGGAGGAAGGGCGCATGTCATCGTATAATCTCTCTCGTGGGACTGCACTCACCGGTATTGTCCCCATAAGCAGAAGAATTTCATTGCAAACCGTGTACTGGCGACGAAGATGGGCCTCTTCTTAAACATTCAGGTCCATGGTCCGAACGAGTTACACCATCGATACTTCCAACACGACGATGTCGTTGTAGTATAGTGGTGAGTATTCCCGCCTGTCACGCGGGTGACCCGGGTTCGATCCCCGGCAACGGCGCGAAGGACAGGGAGAATCCGATGTCATCTCCTAGGGCATTGCCACGTCCGATCCCGCACCGCCATATCCTAAATGCTTTCCTCGTTCTCCCGAAAACTCTACCCTTTCCAGCCCATGAGGGGTACAATCGGTCGTCCGAGTGGAAAGGCGCATGTCATCGTATGATCTCTCTCGTCCGATTGCACTAGTAGGTATTGTCCCCATAAGCGGACGAATTTCATTGCAATCCCTGTACTGGCGGCGAAGCCAGGCTTCATTTTTAACATTCAGGTCCATGCTCCAAACGAGTGGTACGATTAATACTTTCAACACTACCTTGTCGTTGTAGTATAGTCGTGAGTATTCCCGAATATCACACAGGTGACCTAGGTTCGATCCCCAGAAATGTCGGCACGAAGGGCGGGGCGTATCCGATATCATCTCCTAGGGCATTACCGACTAGGATCCGGCACCGCGATTTCGAGCCCTTTGCAGGTTTTAGTCCGTTGTCCGCGAGGCAGGGCACATGTGAACATATGATCTCTCTCGTCCGATTGCACTTCTGGGTATTGCCGCCCACAAGCGGATGAATGACGTTGCAAACCTTGTACTATCGACAAAGTCGGGCTTCGTTTTCAACATTCGGGTCCGTTCTCCGAACGAGTTATACGATCGATACTACGGACACGAGGATGTCATTGTAGTAGAGGCGTGAATATTCTCGTCTGTCACGCAGGTGACCTAGGTTCGATCCCCAGCAACGGCGAGAACAGCTGTGCGAATCCAACGTCATCTCCTAGGGCATTGCCGCCTCAGATCCCACACCACTATTCCCTCAATGCTTTCCTTGTTCTCCCGAATACTCTACCCCTTTCCAGCCCATGGGCGGTACAGAAGATCAACCGGGAGGAAGGGCGCATGTCATCGTATGATCTCTCTCGTGCGACTGCACTCACCGGTATTTTCCCCATAAGAGACGAATTTCATTGCAAACCCTGTACTGGCGACGAAGATGGGCCTCTTCTTAAACATTCGGGTTCATGGTCGGAACGAGTTATACCATCGATACTTCCAACATGACGATGTCGTTGTAGTATAGTGGTGAGTATTCCCGCCTGTCACGCGGGTGACCCGGGTTCGATCCCCGGCAACGGCGCGAAGGACAAGGAGAATCCGATGTCATCTCCTAGGGCATTGCCACGTCCGATCCCGCATCGCCATACCCTAAATGCTTTCCTCGTTCTCCCGAATACTGTACACCTTTCCAGCCCATGGGCGGTACAGAAGATCAACCGGGCCTCGTTTTCAAGTATTCCCGAACATCTCCTAGGGCATTGCCGTCTCAGATCCCACACCACTATTCCCTCAATGCTTTCCTTGATCTCCCGAATACTCTACCGCTTTCTAGCCCATGGGCGGTACAGAAGATCAATCGGGAGGAAGGGCGCATGTCATCGTATGATCTCTCTCGTGCCACTGCACTCACCGGTATTGTCCCCATAAGCAGACCAATTTCATTGCAAACCGTGTACTGGCGACGAAGATGGGCCTCTTCTTAAACATTCGGGCCATGCTCCGAACGAGTTATACCATCGATACTTCCAACACGACGATGTCGTTGTAGTATAGTGGTGAGTATTCCCGCCTGTCACGCGGGTGACCCGGGTTCGATCCCCGGCAACGGCGCGAAAGACTGGGAGAATTCGATGTCATCTCCTAGGGCATTGCCACGTGAAATCCCACACCGTCATATCCTCAATGCTTTCCTCGTTCTCCAGAATCCTCTACCCCTTTCCAGCCCTTGGGGTGTACAGACGATCAACCGGGAGGAAGGGCACATGTCATCGTAAGATTGCTCTCGTGCGACTGCACTCACCGGTATTGTCCCCATAAGCGGACGAATTTCATTGCAAACCGTGTACTGGCGATGAAGATGGGCCTCTTTTTAAACATTCGGGTCCATGCTCCGAACGAGTTATACCATCGATACTTCCAACACGACGATGCCATTGTAGTATAGTGGTGAGTATTCCCGCCTATCATACAGGTGACCCGGGTTCTATCCCCGGCAACCGCGCGAAGGAGAGGGAGAATCCGATGTCATCTCCTAGGGCATTGCCACGTCAGATCCCGCACCGCCATATCCTAAATGCTTTCCTTGTTCTCCCGAAACCTTTACCCTTTCCAGCCCTTGGGGGGTACAATCGGTCGTCCGGGAGGAAGGTCACATGTCATCGTATGATCTCTCTCGTCCAACTGCACTCGTAGGTATTGTCTGGCAACATCGGCGCCATTGGAGGGGCGTATCCGATGTCATCACCTAGGGAATTGCCGCCTAGGATCCCGCACCGCCAGATCGTCAATGCTTTCATCGATTCCCCAAATTGTCTACCCATTTCTGGCCCTTTGCGGGGTATAGTCGGTTGTCCGCCTATGATCTCTCTCATTCGGGTTCGATCCGATGTCATCTCCTAGGGCATTGCTGCCTAGTATGCCGCAACACCATATCCTCAATGCTTTCCTCGTTCCTCTGAATCTTGTACCCCTTTCGAGCCCTTGTGGGGTACAATTGGTCATTCGGGCACATGTCATTATAAAATCTCTCGTCGAGCTGCAGTACCGGATATTGTCGCCCATAAGCGGACGAAATTCTTTGCAAGCCCTGTACTGCCGACGAAGCCGGTCCTCGTTTTTGACATTCGGGTCCCTGCTCCGAACGAGTTTTACAATCGATACTTCCAACACGAGGATGTGGTTGTAGTAGTGGTGATTATTCTCGCTTGTGGCGCGGTCGATAGGGGTTCGATTCCTGTGAATGGCGGAATGAATCCGATATCATCTCCTAGGGCATTGCCGCTTAGGATAACGCACCACCATATCCTACATGGTTTGCTCATACCGCCGATAAGCGGACGAATTTCGTTGCAACCCCTGTACTGCCGACGAAGTCTAGCCTCGTTTTCGACATTCGGGTCCATGCTCCGAACGAGTTGTATGATCGATACTTCCCACACAACGATGTCGTTGTAGTATAGTGGTGAGTATTCCTGCCTGTCACACGGGTGACGTGGCTTTGATGCCCGGCAATGGCCTAAAGGGTGGGGCAAATCCGATGTGAACTCCTAGGGCATTACCGCCTAGCCTCCGGCACCGACATATCCTCAATACTTTCCTCATTCCCCTGAATCCTGTACCCCTTTCGAGCCCTTGGGGGGTACAATCCGTCGTCCGTGAGGCAAGGTGCATGTCATCATAAAATCTCTCATCCGACTCTACTATAAGGAATTTCGTTGCAACTCTTGCACTGCCGACGAAGACTGGCCTCTTTTTGACATTCGGGTACATGGTCCGACCGAGTTGTACGATCGATACTTCCCACACAACAATGTCGTTGTTGTATAGTGGTGAGTATTCCTGCCTGTCACACGGCAGGTCGCATACCCTCAAATAATCTCTCGTCTGACTGCACTACTAGGTATTGTCGCCCATAAGCAGACGAATTTCGTTGCAACCCTTGGACTGCTGACGAAGACGGGCTTCATTTTTGACATTCGGGTCCATATTCCGAACGAGTTGTACGATCGATACTTCAAAACAAGAGGATGTCGTTGTAATATAGTGGTGCGTATTCTTGCCGGTCACGCGGGTGACACGGGTTCGATCCCTGGTAATGGCACAAAGGGAGGGGCAAATCCGATGTCATCTCCTACGGCATTGCCGCCTAGGTTCCCGCACCGCAATATCCTCAATGCTTTCCTATACCCCTTTCGAGCAGTTGGGGGGTACAGTCGGTAGAGCGCATATCGTCATATGATATCTCGTCGGACTGCACTCCTGGGTATTGCGGACAAATTTTATTTCTACCCATGGATTGGAAACGAAACCGGACCTCGTATTCGACAGTCGGGTCGATCAATGTTAATCCTAGGGCCGGACAACAGCCTAACACAGGTTGTCCACTTAAGACACTTCACCAAAGGGTGTTACGGCAGGATGACTTACGACACAACTGAAAGATTAAGGCAATAAGTTCTATTAATTATCCGTTGTTGATTACATTGTAACCGGGCCTTTATATAGGTCTCCGGTGCGAAGTACAAAACGGTGCCAACCGGCACCTTTTCGGGATCGGTCCGAATCCGGATCGGCATACCGATTCCGGTTCGTCCGTCCACATCATCTCATATATTAATATATATTAAGACTACTAATTACAACAGTTCCCGAATAAACTATTCCTTTCACACTCTGGTCTGGACCTTCTTAAGCCTTCTTGCCGGCCGGGTAACACATGGCACGCCCGTGGGAGAGTGCCTTGCACGTCGATCCCACATGCCTTGATGATGATATTTCTTCGACCGGAACTTCTATCGGTCCTTTCAACGATCGACTCCCTCGATCGGAGTGCTTGACTCGAACATATTTGTCGGTCAGCAAATCTTTCTGCGACATGAACATTCTCGTTCTGTCGGCTTACGAACTTCTTCCTGGGTCCAAAATCATGTCGTGTATATGTATGTTCTTCCTTTGTTTTGAGTGTGTGTGAGTAGTCTTGGGGATTTCCAAAATTTTAGTGGTGCCTTTTTTTTATTTAAATTTTCATATGCACCCTCGAGTTTTGAAAATTTCATTCAGTACCCCCAAGTTTCTGAAATTTTAGGCTGCTACCCTCAACATTTTAAAATTTCTTCGCATGCCCCTCTCTCCTCTTTTTCCCTGTCATTTTTTTTTTTTAGTGTTTGTCTTCCTACGTTCTCTCCTGCGTGTTGTCTACATCTTCTTCCTCCTTGGTGTTAACCGTTGCTTCTTCTCTTCCTCCTGTCTTTCTTTTCCTCCTCTCTCTTTCTTCTTCTATCTCTGTTTCTTCCACTTCGTGTATGTCTGTTCATGCCTTTCTCTTCTTCCATGACATCTTCTTTTTCTTCCTTCTCTGTTCTTCTTCTTCCTTGCATTTCTCTTCTCTCTTCTTCTTATTTTCTGTATGTCTGCCTCTTTCTTCTCTGCGTTCTTTTTGTTTTGGTTGTCATGGTTGGTCGTCTGTCCAGCCCGTTTGGCCACTCCGGCCACTGTTCGGCTATTAGGGCCGCTTCGGCCGCTCCTCGGCCACTCCTCGGCCACTCTTTGGCCGCTCTTCCGTCTCCATCTCTCGCCGTTTCGACCGGTTTCCGGCCCTTCTGGCCGCTCTTTCCGCTGTCTGGCCCGTTTGGCCATGTCTGTCAAGTCCATCTCCAGATGTCTCTGTCACCGACCTTGTCGGCCCTATTCGGCCGTCGGTTTTGGCCGAGGTCCGTCGCTTTTCACCATCAATGTCGTTGTTTCGGCCGTCTTTGTCCAGCGTTTCTCTGGCCGGTTGTACGGTGACTTCGTCATCGTTCCGGTCGCCATCGTTTGTTTGGCGACCGATGCGGCTTCATCCGACCCTTGTCTGAGCCTCCGGCCGCTTCGGTTGCTACAACCACTGTCCGGCTATTCCAACCATTCCGACTGTTGCCCGACTGCTCTTAAGCCGTTGTTCGGCCATTCCGGCAACTGTTATCCGCTCCGGTTGCTGTCGGTTGGTGGTGACCATTCATGACGCCTTTCTCGTCGTCGCCAGCCCTATCCGGCCGGCCTTGAGTCGCATGGCCGCTCTGTTCAGTCGTCACTATCCGAGCGTTCTTCTGGCCTACGTTTTGACCGCGGTTCAGCTGTGTCTAACCGTTCTGTTCTTGGTTGTTGTCCATTAGTTGGTCGTGCCGGCTGTCAGTCTCTGACAATATCTTTCCGGTCCTTCGTTCATTCTTCCGTCCATCCGTTCGGCCGTTTCCGATCATGAAGTCGCTCTTCAACGGTCTTTGTCTCTTCGCATATTTGTCGTTGTTGACCTTGTCCGACTGTCTTCGTTCATCCATGCCTGGTCGTTGTTGGTCTTCATAGTCACTATCTTTGTTGGCTCTATTTGGCCGGTCTCTTTCCACTGTTCGACCGTCGGTTTGGCCGCCGCTTGCCGGCCTCTCCGGCCTTTTCTGTCTATGCCTCGGCCGTTGTCAAGCTACCACTCCGTATAGGACTCCATCACCATCTCTGTTGGTTTCCGTCCATTCGAGTCCGCGTCTGTGTCTCTTCTCTGTCTTCTATGGTCCTTCGGTGTTAAGCAACTCTGGTTCTTGTTCCGATTCCGGTTCCGACTCTCTTGCGTTGTTTCTTCTGGAACCATTCCCGTGCATTCTCAGCACATCCTACCAGTCTCCGCTCCACACACTGCGACTTTCTCCGCAGTTTCCTGGTGGGCTTCTCTTTCCGGTCGTGCTGGCCAGGGTTCCCTTTGCGTTGCTGTTTGTCCAGCCGTGCATCTTGCACCACGCTTTTGAGAACACACACATTGTCGCAAACCGCTTTCGGAAACACGCACATGGACACTAATCGCAACCTCGCACAAACATTGTTGCCATTCATGCATTGCTGTTTGTCCAGCCGTGCATCTTGCACCACGCTTTTGAGAACACACACATTGTCGCAAACCGCTTTCGGAAACATGCACATGGACACTAATCGCAACCTCGCACAAACATTGTTGCCATTCATGCATTCCTCCATAGACTTCTTCCAACATCTTCACCGTCATTTTCGCGTTTCGCCATTTCTTGCAGTTAGTCACTATGGCTTGCACATCTGCGTATCATTCTTCGACTCCGTCTCCAAAGGGGGGTCGCCTTAGTGGTCGCCAAAAGGCGTTGTATGTTTTAGGGTTAACATTTATGATGATTGGTGATAAGCATTGAGAGATTGATTATGATATTGATAGTTATGAAGATGGAAATGGTGATGGCGATAAGAATCATTGTGGGTGATAGCATGATGTGCATTGAGAAGCATTGCGGGGTGGGGGGTGGTGCCTAGAATGGCTCCACCCCCCTCCCAAGGGGGTTCAACGTAAGGGGAGAGAGAGAGAGAGAGAGAGAGAGAAATATGTCAAAGAGAGAGAGAGAGAGAAAATGATTACATGTTTCATTCATTCCCCATAAGGGGTTAAATAGTACAAGAGGGGGTAGATACATAGGGGTGTAAGTCCCCTCGAGCATTCATACTGGACACTCACTCACACTTTCTCGTATCCATCCACATGCACACACATGTGCATGTGTTCACATACGTATAGACTCACAATTACATTTATGCCCCCTACACATACACAACAACATCATGATAACATTCGAACCTCGCTCATCACACTTGACTCTCCGTACATCTCGTACGGGGTAACAATCAATACATGGCACATCTCATCATATAATGTATCGTCCGATTGCACTCCTGGGTATTGCCGCCCATAAGCGGACGATTTTCTTTGCAACCCAAGTACATGCAGGCGACGAAACCGGCCCTCGTTTTCGACATTCATGTCGATGAATATTTCCAACATGAGGATGTCGTTGTAGTCTACTGGTGAGTATTCCTACTTGTCACGCGGGTCACCTGGCTTCGATCCCCGACAACGACGCGAAGGGCATTGCCGCCTAGGATCCCGCACTGCCATATCCTCTATGCTTTCCTCGTCTCCCTCGATCCTCTACCGCTTTCGACCCCTTGGGGAATATAGTCGGTCGTCCCCGAGGTAGGGCGCATATCATCATATGATCTCTTGTTCGACTGCACTCCGGGGTATTACCGCATGTAAGCCGACGAATTTCGTTGCAACCCGTGTTTGTCGACAAGGTCGGCCCTTGTTTTCGACATTCGGGTCCATGCTCAAAACAAGTTGTAGGATTGATATTTCCAACACGAGGATGTCGTTGTAGTATAGCAGTGACTATTCCCGGTTGTCACGCGGGTGACCCAGGTTCGATCCCTGGCAACGGGGCGAATCCGATGTCATCTCCTAGGCCATTGCCCCCTCGGATCCCGCACCGCCATATCCTTAATGCTTTCCTCGTTCCCTCAAATCTTGTACCCCTTTCGAGCCCTTGGGGGGTACAATCGTTCGTCCGCGAGGAAAGGCACATGTCGTCATATAATCTCTTGTCCGAGAGCAGTACTAGGTATTGTTGCCCATAAACAGACCAATTTTGTTGCAAGCCCCGTACTGCCGAAGAAGCTGGGTCTCATTTTCGAAATTCGAGTCAATACGATCGATACTTCTAATACTAGGATGTCGTTGTAGTATAGTGGTGAGTATTCCCGCCTATCACGCCAATGACCCGGGTTCGATCCCCGGCAATGGCACGAAGGGCGGGGTGAATCTGATGTCATCTTCTAGGGCATTGCCGCCTAGAATCCCGCACCGCCATATCCTCCATGGTTTCCTCGTTCCCCTGACTCATCTACCCCTTACGAGCCCATGGGGGGTCCAATCGGTCGTCCGCGAGGCAGGGCGCATATCATCATATGATCTCTCTCGTCCGAATGCAGTTCTAGGTATTGCTGCCCATAAGCGGAAGAATTTCGTTGTAGTTCTAGGTATTGCCGCCCATAAGCGGACAAATTTCGCTTCACTTCTAGGTATTGCTGCTTATGAATTTCGCTGCACTTCTAGGTTTTGCTGCCCATAAGCAGACGAATTTCACTGCAACCCGTATACTTGCGACAAAAACGGGCCTCATATTCAACATTTCATCAATCGATACAACGAACATGAGTATATCGTTGTAGTATAGTGGTGAGTATTCTAGCTTATCATGGAGGTGACCCGGGTTCGATCCCTGGCAACAACGCGAAGGCGAATCCGATGTCATTGGCTAAGGCGTTGCAGCCTAGGTACCCGCACTACCATATCCTCAATGCTTTTCTCCTTCCCCTGGATTCTCTACCGCATTCCAGGCATTGGGGGGTACAGTCGGTCGTTCCCTAGGTAGGGCGCATGTCATCATAAAACCTCTCGTCTGACTGCACTACTAGGTATTGTGGCTAATAAGCGGACGAATTTCGTTGCAACCCCTGTACTAACGACGAAGCTTGGCCTCGTTTTTTAAAGCACTACACGCTCCCAAAAAACAACGCTCGGCCAAAACCGAGTCTAGCATAAAAAAAACCAACGTCTCCCAGCTATTTGGGAGGGAACTGAGCAGGAGTAGTGCTAGTACCTCATCGGCGAGAGGTACTTCCATTGATGTTGCCTGGTGGATCAGCCCCTGGAAGGCATTCATGTGCTCCACCATGCTGGAGCCATCTTGGTACCGGAGTCTTACTAGCTTCCGAAATACCGAAACCTGATTAACAACATTTTTGTTCTAAAACATAATGTCGATCTTCTCCTGGAGCTCATGAGTCTTGCTCTCTTCATTGAAGTTGTTGTATAGACTCATGTCGATGAAGCATTGTATGTACGCCGTTGTCTTTATGTGCATCACCTCCCATATCGTGGCGTCGATTTTGTCCGGTCTCTTGTCCCTGAACTAAACCGGCAACCAAAGATCTATAACCACGAGCATGTCCCTCATCTTCGACTTCCACACCAAATAGTTGGAGCCGGTGAGCTTGAACATGCCTCCCAACGAATCGTCCATTTTTCTGTGTCGTTTCGCTCTGATACCACTTTGAAAGGACTACACGATCCCGAAAAACAACGCTAGGCCACAACCGAGTCTAGGATAATAATAAAAACACACAGAAAATGGGTAAGGAATGCACGACATAGTGAAGAGAAGAGTACACAGGATGTTAATGTGGAAAACCCAAAGTAGGGAAAAACCACGGCAGGCCGCAGACTGCAAACTATCACTATATCACAATGTACAATAGTAAAGCACCAAGTCAACGACCTCGAGCTTGCTATCTTCGCCACAGGCGGCGGTTACAACAGAGGCAATGACCTCTTCCTCTCTCTCTCTCTCTCTGTACACAGTTACGCACTCAAATCTTGCACCAACAAGAATGACCACTCTCGTCTCCTCTAAGTTTGCCCTAAGTCATATTTATACTAAAATGACTTTTCGGCTATTTGAAAATATAGCCACGATGGACTCTCAGAAACATATTTACGAATATGTCCCTTCATCCGGTGAGCACTTCTCACTGAGCCTTCACCATCCGGCTCTCACCGGGCCTTCCTTGCTGGGTACTTGTCATCCGGTTCTCACCGGGTCTTCCGTTGCCGGGTACTCGTCATCCGGTTGTCATCGGGTCTTCCGTTGCCAGGTACTCGTCATCCGGTTCTCACCGGATCTTCCGTTGCCGGGCACTCCACATCCGGATTCGGCCTAGGCCGAGCACTGTTCTTCTCACTTCCCATCCAGAGGGACCTGTTTCCTAACAGTTTTTGACATTCAGGTCCATGCTCGGAAGGAGTTGTCCGATCAATACTTTCGACACTACAATGTCGTTCCAGTATAGTGGTGAGCATTCCCGCCTATCACGCGGGTGACATGGCTTCGATCCGCCGCAACGGCGTGAAGGGCGAGGTGAATCCGATGTTAGCTACTAGGGAATTGCCGCCTAGCATCCCGCACCACCATATCTTCAATGTTTTCCTCGTTCCCCCGAATCCTGTACCCCTTCCGAGCCCTTGGGGGGTACAATCCATCGTCCTCCTAGGGCATTCCCACCTGAGATCCTGCACCACTTTATCGTCAATGCTTTCCTCTACCCCTTTCAACCCATGGGGGGTACAATCGGTCATCTGCGAGGAAGGGTGCATGTCATCATATGATCTCTCTCGTTTGGCTCTACTCCTGGGTGTAGTCGCCCAAGAGCATATAAATTTCGTTGCAATCTGTGTATTGATGACGAAGCCGAGCCTCGTTCTTGACATTAGGGTCAATGTTCCAAAAAAATTGTACAATCAATACTTCCAACACTAGGATGTCGTTGTAGTATAGTAGTGGCTATTCTCACATGTCACACGGTGGACAGGGGTTCGATCCCTGGCAATGGTGCCTCGGATCCCACACCCCCATATCCTCAATGTTTTCCTTTGCCTGTTTCAAGCCGTTGGGGGGTACAGTCGGCAGGGCGCATATCATCATATGATATGTCATCGGACTACACTCTTGGGTATAGTGGACGAATTTTGTTGTTACCCATGTATTGGCGATGAAACCGGGCCTCGTTTTCAACATTTGCATCGATCGATATTGCATCCCACACCGCCATATCCTCAATGTTTTCCTCGTTCCCCCGAATCTTGTACCCCTTCCGAGCCCTTGGGGGGTACAATCCATCGTCCTCCTAGGTCATTGCCACCTCATATCCCGCACCGCTTTATCCTCAATGATTTCCTCTACCCCTTTCGACTCATGGGGGGTACAGTCGATCGTCCGCGAGGAAGGGCGCATGTCATCATATAAAATCTATCGTTTGGCTCTAATCCTAGGTGTTGTCGCCCATGAGCAGCTGAATTTTGTTGCAACCAGTGTACTGGCGACGAAGCTGAGCCTCGTTCTTGACATTAGGGTCAATGTTCCAAACAAATTGTACGATCGATACTTCCAACACTAGGATGTCGTTGTAGTATAGTTGTGAGTATTCCTGCCTGTCATGCGGGTGACCCGGGTTCTATCCTCGGCAATGGCGCAAAGGGTGGGGTGAAGCCGATGTCATCTCCTAGGGCATTGCTGCCTAGGACCCTGCACCGCAATATCCTCCATGGTTTCCTTGTTCCTCCGAATCATCTACCCCTTACGATCCCATGGGGGTTACAATCGGTCGTCCACGAGGCAGGGCGCATGTCATCATATGATCTCTCTCGTCCAACTGCACTTTTGGGTATTGCCACCCATGAGAAGACAAATTTCGTTGGAACATGTGTACTGACGACAAAAATGGGCCACCTATTCGAAATTTGTGTCCATCCCTGGCAACAGCGCGAAGGCGAATCCGATGTCATTTACTACAACATTGCCGCCTAAATTCCCACACCACCAAATCTTCAATGCTTTCCTCGTTCCCCCGAATTCTCTACCACTTTCGAGCCCTTGGGGGGTACAATCGGTCATCCGCGAGCAGGGCGCATGTAATCATATGATCTCTCTCGTCACACTACACTCCTGGGTATTGCCGCCCATGAGCGGATGAATTTCGTTCCAACCCGTGTACTGCCAACGAAGCTAGGCCTCGTTTTCGACATTCGGGTTCATGTCTCCGAACGAGTTGTACGATCGATACTTCCAATAGGAGGATGTTGTTGTTGTATAGTGGTGGGTATTCCCTCTTGTCATGAGGGTGACCTATGTTCAATCCCCGACAAAGGAGTGAAGGGTGGGCCGAAGCCGATGTCATCTCCTAGGGCATTGACACATAGGATCCCCCACCACCATATCCTCAATGCTTTCCTCGTTCCCTAAATCCTATACCCCTCTCGACCCCATGGGGGGTACAATCGGTCGTCCGCAACGCAGGGCACATGTCATCATAAAATCTCTCATCCGACTACACTACTACGTATTGTCGCCCATAAGCGGATGAATTTCATTGCAACCCCTATACTACATACGAAGCCGGGCCTCGTTTTTGACATTCGGGTCTGTGATCCGAACGAGTTTTACGATCGATACTTCCAACACGAGAATGTGGTTGTAGTATAGTGGTGGCTATTCTCACATGTCACGCGGTGGACAGGGGTTCGATCCCCGGCAACGGCGTGAAGGGCGGGGCGAATCTGCCTAGGATCCCGCACCACCATATCCTCCATGCTTACCTCATTCCCCCGAATCCTACACCCCTTTCGAGCCCATGGGGGGTATAATCAGTCATCCACAATGTAGGGCACATGTCATCATAAAAGCTCTCGTACGACTGCACTACTGCACTACTGGGTATTGTCGCCCATAAGCGGACAAATTTCGTTGCAACCACCCTTGTACTGCCGACGAAGCCGGGCCTTGTTTTCGACATTCAGATACGTGCTCCGAACGAGTTTTATGATCGATACTTCCGAAATGAGGATGTGGTTGTAGTTTAGTGATGGCTATTCTCGCATGTCACGCGGTTGACAAGGGTTCGTTCCCAAGCAACGGCGCGAAGGGCGGGGTGAATCTGATATCATCTCCTAGGGCATTGCCGCCTAGGATCCCGCACCGCCATATCCTCTATGCTTTTCTCATTTCCCTGGATCCTCTACCGCTTTCGAGCTCTTGGGGGGTACAATCGGTCGTCCTAAAGGCAGGGCACATCATCATATGTTGTCTTGTCCGACTGTACTTCCGGGAATTATAGCACATAAGAAGATGAATTTCGTTGCAACCCTTCTACTTTCAACAAAGCTGGGCCTCGTTTTCAACATTCGGATTCATGCTCCGAATGAGTTGTACAATTGATATTTGTAACACAAGAATGTCATTGTAGTATAGTGGTGAGTATTCCCGCTTGTCACACGGGTGACCTGGGTTCGATCCCCGACAATGGCGTGAAGTGCAGGGCGAGTTTGATGTCATCTCCTGGGGGATTAACGTGTAGGATGCCGCATTGCCATATCCTCAATGCTTTCCTTGTTGCCCCGAATCTTGTACCACTTTCAAGCCCTTTGGGGGTACAATCAGTCGTCCGCGAGATAGGCCACATGTCATCATAAAATCTATCGTCTGATTGCACTACTGGGTATTGTCGCCCATAAGCAGACGAATTTCGTTGCAACTCCTGTACTGCCGACGAAGCTGAGCCTCATTTTAGACATTTGGCTCCATGCTCCGAACGAGTTCTAGGATCGATACTCCCAGCATGAGGATGTGGTTGTAGTATAGTGGTGAGTATTTTGGCTTGTCACGCGGTGGACAGGGCTTCGATACCTAGCAACGGCGTGGAGGGCGGGGCAACATTCGGTTCCATGCTCTGAATGAGTTGTATGATCGATACTTCCAACACGAGGATGTGGTTGTAGTATAGTAGTGAGTATTCTCGCTTGTCACGCAGTTGACAGGGGTTCGATCCCCGGCAACGGGGTGAAGGGCATGGCCAATCCGATTTTATCTCTTACAGCATTGCAGCCTAGGATCCCGCACCGCCATATCTTGAATGCTTTCCTCGTTCCCCCGAATCCTGTACCATTTTTTACCCCTTGGGGGGTACAATCAGTCGTCCGCGAGATAGGGCGCATATCATCATAAAACCTCTCGTCCGACTGCACTAATGGGTATTGTTGCTCATAAGCGGACGAAATTCGTTGCAACTCCTGTATTGTCGACGAAGGCGGCCTAGTCGTCCGCGAGGTAGGTCGCATATCATCATACAACCTCTTGTCCAACTGCAATACTGGGTATTGTCGTCCATTAGCAGACGAATTTCCTTGCAACCCATGTATTGCTGACGAAGTCAGGCCTCGTTTTCGACATTCGGGTACATGCTCCGAACGAGTTGTACGATCGATACTTCCAAGACTATGATGTCGTTGTAGTAAAGTGGTGAGTATTCTCGCCTGTCGCACGGGCGACACGGCTTTGATTCCCAAGAACGTCGTGACGAGCGAAGCGAATCCGAGGTCATCTCCTAGGGCAATACTGCCTAGCATCCCGCACCGCCATATCCTCAATGCTTTACTTGTTCCCCTGAATCCTGTACCCCTTTCCAAGCCTGGAGGGGTACACTCCGTCATCCGCGAGGCAAGGCGCATGTCATCAAAAAATCTCTCGTCTAACTGCACTACTGGGTATTGTCGCCCATAAACGGACAAATTTTGTTGCAACCCCTGTACTACCGACGAAGCCGGGCCTCGTTTTTGACATTCGGGTCC
This sequence comes from Azolla caroliniana, assembly GCF_043228905.1. Lineage (NCBI taxonomy): Eukaryota > Viridiplantae > Streptophyta > Polypodiopsida > Salviniales > Salviniaceae > Azolla > Azolla caroliniana. Next base: position 15,341,420 of record NW_028230438.1, read on the forward strand.
ATGCTCCGAACGAGTTGTACGATCGATACTTCCAAACACGAGGATGTCGTTGTACTATATTGGTGACTATTCTCATCCATCATGCTGGTGACACGGGTTCGATCCCCGGCAACAGCGCGAAGGGCGGGGTGAATCCGATGTTATTTCGTAGGGCATTGCCGCCTAGGATCCCGCACTTTCACATCCTCAATTCTTTCCTCATTCCCCTGGATCCTCTACCCCTATCAAGCCCTTGGGGGGTACAGTCAGTCGTCCGCAAGGGAGAGCGCATGTCATCATATGATCTCTCGTCCGACTGCAGTCCTGGGTATTGCCGCCCATCAGCGGACGAATTTCGTTGCAACCCTTGTACTGCCGACGAAGCCGGGCCTCGTTTTCGACATTCGGGTCCATGGTGCGAACCAATTGTACGATCGATAATTCCAACACGGGGATGTCGTTGTGGTATAGTGGTGAGTATTCCGCCTATCACGCGGCCTAGTAACGGCGCAAAGGGCATGGCGAATCCGATGTCATCTCCTAGGGCATGGCCACCTAGGATCCTGCACTAACATATCCTCAATTCTTTCCTCGTTAAGCTGGATCCTCTACCCCTTTCAAACTCTTGCGGGGTACAATCGGTCGTCCGCGAGGAAGGGCACATGTCATCGTATGATCTCTTGTCTGAGTGCATTGCTGGGTATTGCCGCCCATAAGCGGACGAATTTCGTTGCAACCTGTGTACTATCGACGAAGCTGGGCATCCTTTTCGAAATTCGGGTCCATGCTCCGAAGGAGTTGTACGATCATTAGTTCCAACATGAGGATGTCGTTGTAGTATAGTTGTGAGTATTCCCGCTTGTCACGCGGGTAACCCGGTGTCGCGTTATTACGCGCGTGCGTGTAGAAGTGGTGGGACCACGGGGGTCTCGAACGAGGCAGAAGTGGGATGCCAAGAAGACAAACACCGGACACGACCCGGATGCAACTGAACATGAGAGAGAGAGAGGGAGAGAGAGACAAAGAGAGAGAGAGAGACAAAGGAGAGGGAGAGTGTGCGCGCCACACCGACTCTTATGCACAAGAAGCAAGGGGGTTGTGCTTCCGATAACACCAAATACACCAAGTTGCACAAATAGATACAAGTATGTATATTACAAGGAAAAGAATACATCCCCTGCCTTGAGCCGGACCAAGGTAGGGCAAGTTACAATAGCAGTCTGCCGCCAAGAGACCGAGCATAAGCAAACCCTAACAGACACGAACTCTCAACCCAGACAACTAAGAAGAAGAAGAAGAAGAAGAAGAAGAAGAAACTATCTAACCCTAAATCTAATGGTATACCCTCTAACACAAAATGGGCAACCCCTCTACAAGGGACCATCCCTTCCTTTTATAGAACAGGGAAAGGGATGCGTTACAATGTCAGATAAATCCCGACTTACATGGGATTCTCTGTCTTGACTTGAATCTTACTATTCACACGTTTACGCAAGGGTGAGTACACATGATGCACTCCGCCGATTCTCCCGATATTCTCTGATTCTGCCTAGAGATGGTTTTCTCCACGACATCCGTCCCCACCTAATCACGCATCCACCGGTATGCGCCAAACTAGACTCTTGCCGGAGAAGATCGGCCCGCGCTTAGCCTTCGTCCTCTGGATCGCCATTCGCTCTGAACCGGTCGTCCTCGCTATCCAAATCGCCCGGGTCCGGTTCATCCTCGTGCCGCTTGCCTCTCCGTAGGCTCATTCGACCCGTCAATAGGTCATTCACCGCAACCCCGTAGCACGCATGACCCACTGTTTGCCCTTCGCTCACCCGTATGCACGCTCCGCTCTCCGTCGTACATCTAGTGTTCTACGCTTGAGGAACACCCGTCGTGGCCCGCTTGCCCCAGTCGATCATCCGCATGATCCCGTGTGGTCGCCCTTCGTCTTCGTCCCCTCGCCGCCACCTTCCTTCTCCTTGGCCTTACATTGCCACGTTGGCTCGGTATTAGAGACATGTACTAAAGTAAGCATTAGATAAGGATAGATCTAGGTAAATAGAAAGAAAGGAGAGAGAGAAAGAAGGGTGTCGATCCACCTGACCACCCCCGAGCGAAGAGATCGAGACGGACTCGAGCCTCGATCGGCGTCCCATACCACCTCTGTGGCATCGAGTCATACCTGGTGGTGGCACGCTCGCTACAAGAGTTGACCCACCACAAGATAGAGTCTCGACGTAGTCAACAAGATGATGAAATGAGGGTAGCTAGGCATCTATTTATAGTGATACCGAAGGCCCCCAGCCATGTTCACATTTGGCGTAATGGGTTGTCTCAATCCTGAGGAAAACGTAATCCTCCCCTTCCTTACACTCTTGTTTAACCCTCACTCTTATCCACGTGTATAGAATACTACGGTAAATTCTCACCACGGGATATTATATGGTCATGCCCGTAACATACTCCCCTCCCCCTCTTTAAAACATTGCACTCTTGCAATGGAAAGTTAGGGAAGTTGGTTCTGAGAGTATTAACCAGTTTTCCCCTTCTAGACCCGATTTTTGGTTTTGGGTTCTAGCATGGTGGACATAGTCTTCTAGCGAGGAAAATTTCCGACTAAAGAGGTTCATTAAAGCTTGTGCTGCCTCGGTTCGAGAGGGAGGATGCAGAAATTGGCCCTTGAAAATTGTGACAAAATCTGTCCAGGTATCGGGCAATTTCCCCAAAGTACGGAGCCCACGCCACCAGGCGGCGGCCTTACCCCCTAGTTCTCGGCTGACATATGCAATCTTCGTACTATATGGCATGGGATAGAGCTCAAAATGAGACTCCTATCGGCCCAGCCACGTGTAGATTGCTTCTTCGGTTCTTTTCTTTTTGTCTCCCGTAAATGGCTTAATGACAAACGATGGTTCACCCTATCGCTCATCAGGTCTATTAGTCTCACGTTGTAGACTAATGACACGTGCCTCGAGAGCACTTTGAGATTGCTGAAGTTCGGTCATCTGTTGAGCGGTGAAACTAAGGTATTGGGTTATTTGCAAAAAATACATCTCAATGGACATTTGTCCAGGAGGATTCCCTTGAGTTCCTTCCGCTTGAGCGGTTGACATCGGGTCGTTATTTTGAGCCATTAAATGATTATTTCTGGAATAGAAATAGGATAAGGTCAGAGAGAGAGTCATAACATCATGTCGTGATGTAAACATATCATGGGTGAACATTAATCGATATCATTATCTCATGTCAATACCCCTCTAGACATATGAGATGAGGTTCAAGATCAGGTTACTACGGTAACACAAAGGTGTTTTAAAAACCATGGGGGTACCAAATAAATGTCTTTCCCTGATCTCTATATCGATTTTTTTCATGGTGGCTCCGGCTCAACCATGTCTGTTCGCGTCATGAATAGTTTATACACGAAAAAAATGTTAACAATAAACTATGTTTCTATGCCCACATATGTAGTTTCGGCTCTTTAAATCCTATTACGAGGACCCCTTTCCCTGATCTCTATATCGATTTTTTTCATGGTGGCTCCGGCTCAACCATGTCTGTTCGCGTCATGAATAGTTTATACACGAAAAAAATGTTAACAATAAACTATGTTTCTATGCCCACATATGTAGTTTCGGCTCTTTAAATCCTATTACGAGGACCCCGAAGTGCACTTAGACCTCAAGTCTAAACATGTGTTATAGTCATATGTATCAATGATGTTGTATGGTCTTGGTCATATCTGAACTCGAGACCTCAAGAACAAATGCATTAAACACTTGAGCCAACCAAGTAGGTGGCTCTTCTTGAATGTTTAATGTTTCATGCGTATAAGAGATATGCGAGGCATTTGCCCATATATGTTGTTATAAGAGAAACATATATGTCAGTAGTCCTTATTTCGCCCTCATTTACTACAACTATGTTGGTACGTTACCTAACCTCAAGTCTCGTAATTACGATGGCATACGCCAAAGTGCAACCTAATGGTCAAGCCAAATGAGCCCTTTTTTCGTAGTAGGCCCACGTGGCCCATCACATAATCACGTCATTACGAATGCCTCTCGTAAGAATGATCTCATGGTGGCATCGTATCCTTGTAATGAGGGAGGGATGTTGGATACGTGTGTCATAAGAGCGACCTCACATGAAGTGGGTCAAACCCTACGTACTCAACATCATTATGGCTATTGGCATTTCTTTACGTAATGAAATATCGAAGTCACCAACGGGGATTTCAACAATAAAAAATTGTTGAAAAAAGGGTAACCTCTAGACGTATGAGATGAGGTTCAAGATCAGGTTACTAAAAGGGATACGTGGAAGACTGGAGGGCGGCCAAGATGATATACAACATCACTTATCTTAGCAGTGATCATGTATGGGCCAAAACGTTGGTAATTCAATTTACCAAAAGGCCGAGTAGTCTTGATGTTGTGTTGGAGAATCCATACACGATCCCCAACACAGAATTTTTTGGAGGAATCTAGGCGATGGTGATCTGCAAGCCTCTTGTGTGTAACTTGTGCATCATGTAAATTGTGAAGAATAGCAGCGTGAATTTCTTGGAGGCGACTAAGACGATCCGCAGCAGCAGGGTTGATAGGCACTTGTGGATGCGCATTCATTGTCCACCGAGGATGGTGGCCCGTATTTGCGTAAAATGGGGAATAACCCGTAGAAGAATGGACCGAGTTGTTGTAAACGAATTCAGCCAAGTGCAGAAAATCAACCCAATCATCTTGTTGGTAGTTGATGAAACAACGACGATATTGCTCCAATGTCTGGTTGGTACGCTCAGTTTGGCTATTAGTCTCAGGATGATAGCCCGAACAAAGTTGAGCCGAAATTCGGAGAAGTTTGAGTATATGCTTCCAAAACTTTGAAATAAATTGTGGACCCCGATCACTAATAATATCTTCTAGAAGACCATGGTGCTTAAATAGCTCCCGCATAACTAGATCGACCACCTCTTGACTAGTAATAGACTTCGTACATGGCACGAAATGTGCCATTTTGGTAAGTCGATCAACCACTGTGAGAATTGCATCATAACCTTTTGAAACTGGGAGATCGGTAATGAAATCCAAGGATATAGACTTCCAAGGATTTTCCAGAATGGGAAGTGGTTGTAGTAAGCCATAGGATCGGTTTTGAGGACTCTTTGATCGACAACAGGTATCACAACTGCGAACATACTCCTCAACAAAATGACGAAGGCGAGGCCACCAATATTGTCGAGAAACTAATTCTAGACTTTTGCGAACTCCAAAATGTCCAGCCATTGGTGACTCATGGCAATGTTTTAGAACTTGTGGTTGTGGGGGACCATTAGGAACATACAATAGGTTTTGTTGAAATCACGATCGGGGATGTGGAGATTGATCAACACTTCTTCGTGCAAGACTCGGCTTCACATTCCGTCACCCTAGGACAACCATATATAACATCGTCCCGGATGGAGACCAAGTTGTTCGATAATGGAGCAGCCTTCGCGAGCGTCAAGAGTCTTGATAGTAAAAGATCTGTTCAATTCCTGACGGTGCGAGCTAATCATGAAAGGAATAGAGATAACCTTGGAGGTGAATCCCCGGATTTTTAAAGCAGACTATTGAAGCATGGGGCACAAATAGTCCGAGCAATCATAAGTCCCCACAAGGAAGCAGAGGGTGTGGATTGCAAGGAGAAGCAACATGTGTCACACCTAGTGGCGGATGCAAACTAAGACTTCTCAACAAGAAGGAAAAGTGTTAGATATAAGACTTCGAGGAGGTGCTGAAAGAAGAAAGCATAATCGAAGAAGAAGAATTCGTGTCATATATTCTGGAGGAAGCCTCATTTAACGACACCATCAGCAAAATCGAGGAAGTCGTGGACTTGAGCTATCCTCACCATCAACATGTGATTTCGGTTAACTCCGTCAACATGTATACTATCATCGATGAATATCATCGAGGCATCTTGATAGAGGAAGCCGAAGTAAACACAAAATATAAAACCGTGGATAGGAAGATCAGGCCAGTTGCAATTCCACTACCGAAAGATAGCTGGCAAAAGATGAAGGAAGTTGCAAAAGATCCAAGCTTAAGGAACCCAAATACAATTGGTCACGTCTTCACTGAAGAGACGAAGGGAAAGCTACGAGTTGGAAGGGAGGATTTCCTCCTCCCTGAAGAGGAGCAAATGTTTCGTGGAATGCTTGAAAGACATGGGAAGGCTTTCGCATTTTTCCCACAGGAAATCGGGTGTGTTAATCCAAGGACGGTAGAACTGATGGTGATCTTCACGGTGCCGCATGTGCCTTGGAATTTGAAACCGATACCGGTTCCGAGAGCACACCTACCAAAGTTGATCGAGCTCTTAAAGGAGAAGGTGAGGATGGGAATTCTAGAATCGTCGAACGCTCCTTATTCTAATAGGTGGTTCACGGTGCCAAAGAAGAATGGATCGTTGCGATTCATTCCAGATCTTCAACCCGTCAACAAGGTGACAATTCGGAATGCTGGAATCGGTCCGAGTGTGGATGAATTTGCTGAGGCGTTTGCGGGCCGGTCCATCTACTCCATCGGCGATCTCTACTCTGGCTACGATCAATTCTAGTTGGCGGTCGACAGTCGTGACATTACAACCATGAGAACTCCAATCGGGTTGGTGCGGATGTGTACCTTACCTCAAGGCGCAACGAACTCGGTGGCTCATATGGTGAATGCCATGAACAAGGTCTTGAAGGATTGCATCCCGGATATCATGATGTCATTCTTAGATGATATTCCGATAAAAGGATGTTCGGATGAAGAGAAGGATGAACCAAAAGATAAGGATGGATGTAGAAAGTTCGTCATGGATCATATGAAAGATTGCAAGAAGGTTCTCCAAAGGCTCGAAGATGCGAATTTGACATTTTCGGGAGAAAAATCTGGATTCGGGCAACCGGAGATCCTGGTGGTAGGTCACTTGTGTGGAGCATACGGTCGGAAGCCTTCGCCATCCAAGGTGAATGCAATCCAAGACATGAAAGAAGAATGTGTAACCCAAACGGAGGTTTGAAGGTTCCTTGGAGCATGCGCGTTTTATCATATTTGGATTCCACACTACGCCCACATTGTTGAGCCATTACATGGTCTACTAAAGAAGAAGTGGATGTTCGAATGGATGAGCGAGCATACAATTGTCATCGTCATCTGAAGGCTGAAGAAATTATTGATGGAGGCACCTGCATTACGGAAAGCGGACTATTCATACGGCAAGCCGATTTTCGTGATTGTGGATACTAGTCCAATCGGAATTGGATGGGTTATCAACCAAGAAGATGAAGATTGCAACCGATATGCAATTTGGTTTGGCGCGAAAGTGTTAATTGACAAACAAAGAAGGTATGCCCAAGTGAAGAGGGAGCTATGGGGAATCGTCTCGGCAATCAAATCTGATCATAATTACCTTATTGGAGCAGAAGTCATAATTGAGACAGATTGCCTACCAATTTTGGGTATGATATCTGGTTTTAATACACTGGATATTGCCATGTTGCGTTGGATTGCATATATCAAATCACTCAACCCGGAGATCCGTCATGTAGCTGGGAAGCGTAATGTCGTTGTAGACATGCTATCATGAGCGAGATACGACGGAGAAGAAGATCAACATTCTGATGAAGATGATGTTGGCTTGGATTTCTTTGCAAGTTCCTACGCTCGGGTGTTGACTACTTTCATAGAAGAGGAATACGAAGGCGAATTCGTGGAGATCGGGAAATACTTGAGTTCTCTCCAAAAAGATGAATCATGGTCGACGGAAGACTTCCATCAAATTCGGAAGAAGGCATACAAGTATTTCCTTAAGGATGGAGCTCTTTGGAGGCATGCAAAAAAGAAGAATGGGACTCCGATGAGAGTTGTCTGCAAGTTAGAAGACCAACAAAAACTAATGTCTGAATTTCGTGATAGTGTTTTTGCAGGCCATCGAGGAGTATGGGCTACGTTTGCGAAGCTTAAGGAGAAATATTGGTGGCCGGGCATCTACAAATATGTAGCAGCTTATGTGGAAACATGTAAGGAATGTCAGATGTTTTCGAATATTCGCCATCGAGATGGACTTCATCCGACTTACCCGTTGCCTATGCATTACAAGTGGATAGTGGACATCGTGATGATGCCAATGGGGCGATGGCAGATGAAGTATCTTGTGCTCGCGAGAGAGGATATTACCAATCAAGTTGAAGGGCGAGCATTTAGAACTAAGGAGACATCATCGATATGTTGATTCCTTCTTGAAGATGTTATTTGCAGATATGGATGCGTCGGCAAGATAGTGGCTGATAGAGGCGAGTTGGACGCCAATGAAGCTAGAGAATTCTTCTCGAGGATGGGAATCAAATTATCTCTTACCATGGCATATAATCCGGAAGAAAATGGGAAGGTGGAACGTGGACATGGACCAATTGTGAAGGCTATTGTGAAAGCTTACCATGGGAAAATAGGAGAATGGCCGCGTCTATTGCCATTTGCACTATGGGCTGATAGGACTACTCATAGCACGGTGACGGGATACATGCCATCAGAGCTCATATTCGGACAAAAGCCAATAATGCCTGTAGAACAAAGTATTATTTCATGGTTTGCATTGCCATGGCAAGATGAGATAAGTAGAGAAGATCTTCTAGCATTGAGGATTCGACAATTAGAGCGGAATTTGGAAGATATAGAGGTGGCTAAAGCGCGACTAAAGAATGCAAGGCTAAAGAACAAGAAAGACTTCGATAAACGACATCGACTTCGGCCAAGGAAAATCGTTGAAGGAGATTGGGTGCTAGTCTATGATAGTAGCCTAGATAACCAACATAGTACGGCTTGAAAATTCTCACAACGATGGTTTGGGCCATATGTGGTGAAGAAAGTGGAAGATAATGCAACATATCATTTAGTAGAACTGGATGGTACACCACTTGCCTTGCCAATTGCCGGTAAAAGAATCAAGATCTTCAAGAGAAGAGATAGAATAGAAATTGGATTCGAAGCTTTTGACGATTCAGTCTTAAGCATCGATGAAAAAGTATAGTAAACAAAAGTGGAGCCTCACCAAAATTGGCACATACCGGTGGATGTGCAGGTTTGGTGGGGGCGAATGTCGTGTGAATCTTCACACACTATGTAAAAAAATAATGAAATAATTATTATAGATTAGATTAGTAGCTTACTATAGAAAGATGGATATACTCAAGAGCTTCAAAACGTATTTTACTATAATGGAGAAATACATATCAAGTTATGTGAAAATAAAGTTTGAGAAGATAGGGAAATTAGAACTATCCCACATAGATAGGAAAGTTAAGGCCCTGGCTATATAAGCACCTTGAGCTCCCTCATTTTTCATTTGTGCTAAGAGCACTTTGGCCACTTTGTCTTGATGGATGATGGTGGCCAAATTCCCTAAAACCATAAACTAGCTGGTAAACAAATCCGAAAACCGGCCGGTACACAAATCCGGAAACCGGTCCGGTAAGCAAATCTAGAAACCGGCCGGTATGCAAATTGGAAACCGGCCGGTAAGCAAAACCGGAACCGGAACCCGCAAGCAAACCGGAACCGGAAACCGGCCGGTAAGCAAAACCAGAACCAGAACCGGCAAGCAAACCGGAACCAGAACCGGCCGGCAAGCAAAACCAGAACCGGCTGGCAAGCAAAATCGGAACCGGAACTGGCCGGTAAGAAAAATGGAACCGGCCGGCGAGGGATTCGGCGATCGGGCGGAACCGTCTACTGGACAAGGTTGGACGCGGACGGATGGAAGATTGGATCATGCAACAAACTAAAGTAGAGTGAAGAGAACTAAAGTAAAGGCCATGTGGACGCAAGCAAGGAAAGTTCGAGTGCATGCAAAAAGTAAAGGTCATGTGGACGGTCACATGCAACTAAACGAAAAAACGGTGCCAAGTACAAAACGGTGCCAACCGGCACCTATTCAGAATCGGTCTGGATCCGGATCGGCATACCGATTCCGGTCCGTCCGTCCATATTAATAAAATAATTACAACAGTTCCTGAATAAACTATTCCTTTCACACTTTGGTCTGGACATCCTTAAGCCTTCTTTGCCGGCCGGTTAACACAATAAAACGCTACAGAATATACTGCGCAAGATCGTCAATGAGAATCGGACAGATTGGGACACGAAGTTGCACAGTGCGCTCTGGGCTTACCGAACAACGTACAAAACAAGCATCCCAACAACGCCATTCCGGTTAGCATTCGGATTAGAGGTAGTCATGCCGGTCGAGTTCCAGGTACGGAGCTTACGGATCCAGATTAGGGAACGACTTAATGAAAAGGAATCGGAGGCAATTCGGTTAAAGGCTCTGTGTGAACTAGAAGAACACCGACTAGCGAGCATCATGCACCTGGAATTGGAACAACGATGACGGAAAGCGTTTGTCGATCGGCACTGGAAGGGAAACGAAAAGATGTTCGAAATTGGCAAGCCAGTAAAAGTGTTCCAAACCCGGATGGGTAAAATGCCAGGCAAACTACGGTTTAGATGGACCGGATCGTACTAGCTCACACGCGGGTTCAATGGGTCTTACCAGTTAGGGACACTTGTCGGCGAGGTGCTGGGTAAATGGGTCAACGGATTTAGACTAAAGCCATACAAAGGACCTAGGCCCAAGAACCCATTTGAACGAAGGACCAACACCGAATCGGACGCTGATAGGCCAACCAAGACGACAACCTGTGAGGAAAACGGCTACCACTAAGCCGGTAAGGAGGAGCACGAGTCGGCAACCGGGGAGAGCAAAATGACGGCAAACCGTTAAGAGGCCGGCAAGATGCGCGTTTCGGGTAAGGGTCCAGTAGGACCAAAGGCGAAGTAACCTAATAATCACATTTCAAAAAAATTAAAAAAAATTAAAAAAAATCGAATGGAATCAAAGAAATCATGGAAAGGAGGGGTGGGAACGGTCATGCAAACGAGGAGTAAAGAGGCACTTAAGGTACGAGGAGGCTATGAATAGGACATTAAACCACCGCCACATGGCACGAAATGCTATTATAGTACACGACCTACACACGCGTAAGCTCGAAAAAGGCGCCAAGATGCAGAGAGAAAAACCCCCGCGCATCGAGACCTTCTCCTTTCGCGAACCAAGGAGAACAGACGCAGACAGACGCGTGAAGATCAATCGAAGAGAGCTCGTGCACAGAGAACCCCCTCACTCAGAACTTTCTCTCTCACACTCCCTCCACCATCAAACCTCATCAACACTCTCCGGCCTCGACGCAGAGATGGACTGCCAAATACTGTCTGAAGCTGCCAAGAAATGGCTACGACAACATGGATTGGAGGGTTTCTTGACGATCATGGAGGCGGCGCCACACAAGGAGGCCAAAAATATTATCAAAGACATTGACACTGAGCTGATCACGGAGGAAGCGATCCATGCATTCACAGGCCTTCCGGAGGGGGGCATCTACACGATCGACAATCCTACCTCCGAGCAGCTCATCAAATATTTCTGTGAGTATTCTCTCGCCAGCAAGGGCTACAGGACACAGGGCGGCGAAGACATGTTATTCCGCAAAATTGCCCGTGTACTCCATGAGTTCGGCCACGTATACCCTCGACCCCCCGTTATGCCTCAGAACCAAGCAAGCTTGATTATCGCAACGTACGAAGGGGTCAAGGTGGATTGGCCGGTGCTGATCGCCGACAGATTGTGCACGGCTATTGATACCGTAAGAGGTAAGGAAGGCAAAGAAGGCCGGAAAATATGGCATGCGGCGACCCAATGGCTCACCCTATTAGCGCCACTTGTCGAGCCCGTCCAGACTAAGAAACGGGGAAGAGCAATGGATGGCACCCTGAAACCTGCTTCAAAACGGCAACAGTTGTTGGCCTCCAAGGCCACTAAGGGGAAGACGGCCGACACAGAGAAGGCGGCAAAGGAGTGCGCTAGCCGGAAGCGGGACGGACATGCACGAGGAGACATCGGCACGGCCCCAGAAGAGCCCACTCCACCGACCGGTGCAGCGAGAAACGGACACCCTGGCGGCAAGAATGAATGTCGAGACTCAAGAGGAGGAAATGGAGGAAGAGCCTACGGAGCACCTCCAACGGCAGCCGGTGAGGAGGACCGCATAATCAACCGGAAAGCGATCGGACCCACAGAAGAATGGAACGCTCGCAACCCACACTGAGAATCCCACGCCAAGGGAGGCACCGGAACCGGTTCGGATGAAATCGGTCACAGAAGTCCATGCACAACAGGCAACACCGGCAAGCCCCGCAACTCAAGAGCCGGTTATACAAATGCCAACCTCCTCAGCTGGCCAAGAACAAGCAGAACAAGTGCGGCCAGCCGAAACACAACCGGAACCTGAATGACAAAGTGGTCAACAGGCAGAGTCGGAATTGCCGCTCGACGTAGAAAGGCGGGACCAGCCACCGGCAAGTGAACCCATTAGCCAACCTGTCGTGCAGACGCAACAACAGGACACCGGCAGCCAATGGCTCCAGTGGATAGGAGAACAAATTGCCGGGGTAGTCGGATACATAGAGGCGGAAGAAAGAGCGCAAACAGAATGGTAGCTCGTCACAACCGATGAACTGGAGACAGCCCGGTCCAAAATCCGGTGCCTCAAACAAGACTTGGATCGGGTCACAGAAGACATGGCCAAAATGGCCTTAACAACAACACAGATCCAAGCACCGGTGACTCCGGTGGATGTACATACGAATAAGACCCCGGAGACAGAAACTGTTCCGGAGAAAGATGCGGCGCAAGCCCAAGAGCTTGCCGACTTAAGAGACGAACTTGCCGCACAAGAAGCATTACGGAGCCGCGAATGCGACTTGAAGGTGGCCGAAGAAGAATTAAAGAAGACTACTGAAAACCTCCGCCGGGCAGAGGAAAACCTGCGTAAAGGACATCAAGCTTACGACTAGCTAAAGGAGGAAAAAGAGAAATTGTTGCAGGAGAAAGACAAGCTGCGACGGATGGCAGAGACGGAAATCAAAAGGCTAAAGGAAGAACTCTGTCAACAGAAGGACCGGGAGGACCGCACGCGCCGGCAGATCAACCAGAGGCTGAAGCAGAAGACCGATGATTTTGATCATCTGCACCGGGACTACAAGCAGCTGGAGGCGGAGTATAAGCAACAGCATGAAAGGTTGGCCGAGCTCCGACAAGAAGTTGATAGGGCCACAACGGCACTCGCCGACGAACGAGCGGAGAATTCAAAGCTATTGGAGGAAGCGGCGATGGACCGGATGGAGCTCCACAAGCAGAACCATGAAGAAAAGGAAAGAGCGACAATGGTGTTACAGAGGTTGCAAACAACCTATCAAAGTCAATTGTCGCATTATAGGGAACAGGAGGCGGACACGGTCAGAATCATCAAGCAATTGAAAGAGGAGCGACAAGCCGCGGAGAACAAATCACGGATGGGAATCGAACGGATCCGGTGCATCCTCCGGGCATGGCTCACCAAGACCAAATGCTTGATTGACGAAAGCTCTGTGCAATGGTGGACGAAATGGGCGCAGAATACGACGGAACTCCAATTGCTCAGGGCGGACGTGGAAAACCAGCGGAAGGAAGGTGACGACTGTTATACGCTGACATCGGAGGACTTCACCACCATAAGGGATGAGCTGGCCGAAGATTTCACAGCCCTGGCGGATGAACAATTGGTGCAGGTCCGGCAACTCATAGCTCAACTAGACAACGATCGGTTGGTGGCTCAAATCCAGTTTGAGAGTTATGAGCGGTCCCATCTTCGGGAAGAAAAAGCAAGGCAGGCGGCAACGGTCAACCTCAGTGATGAGGAACCGTCGCCGGTACAAGGACCAGACGAGGACCAGGCCGGGGTCAGTCAGCCAGCGACAACTCCGACGGAGGAAACAACGAAGGAAACGCTGGTGCCAGAGCGACAAACGGAGCAGCAGCCCCAAACAGAGAAGGCACAAACGGAGCAGCCACCGCAACAACCACAAACGGAACAGCAGCCACAACAGCAACAACAGATTCCCGATGAGCCATTGGAAATTCTGGAGCAAAGCATTCTGGACATTTTGGACGAAGAGTAGCAAGGCCGAATAATGGGCTCGACGTACAAGGTACTGTCCCACAGGCGTGCCATGTGTTAACCGGCCGGCAAAGAAGGCTTAAGGATGTCCAGACCAGAGTGTGAAAGGAATAGTTTATTCGGGAACTATTGTAATTATTTTATTAATATGGACGGACGGACCGGAATCGGTATGCCGATCCGGATCCGGACCGATTCTGAATAGGTGCCGGTTGGCACCGTTTTGTACTTCGCACCGGAGACCTATATAAAGGCCCGGTTACAATGTAATTGGCAGCTGATAATTAATAGAACTTATTGCCTTAACCTTTCAGTATTGATTACCGTTCTGTACTCATTGTTATATCTTACGCGTGTTAATGACGTATTGCTAAGTAACCAATTAAGGTCTAATTAAGCGTTGTGTCGTAAGTCATCCTGCCGTAACACCCTTTGGTGAAGTGTCTTAAGTGGACACCCTGTGTTAGGCTGTTGTCCGGCCCTAGGATTAACACAGTATTTGGCGACCACTAAGGCGACCCCCCTTTGGAGACAGAGTTCAAGAATGATAAGCGGCAATGCAAGAAAAGTGACAAATGATGGCGATGATGTGTAGGAACTGACAATATGTACAAGTGAGTGAGAAATTGAAGATTGACAATGTATTCATCACAAAATGAGGAATTGATGAATCGACAAAGAAGTGTTCAGCATCCCTAATCCATGTTTAGTCATAAGCAGAGACAAATATATCCTCTGATGTGTGTTAAAGTAGAGACAAATTTGTCCACAGTTTACAAGTTAAAGCACAAATGTGTCTCCTCATTATCACCATTTCAATCATCATCATCATATCCACCTAGATCATTCTTAACAAAGAGGGAGAAGATGATGATCATGACGAAGGCGAATATGAACATGAAATGTTGTGTGGTTCGTGCAATTATGCTTCGTTGACAAAAACAGTGAAGGACGGAGAAATAAACGCACAACCAAATAGAGACGATTTAAGGGCCCGAAAGAAAGTGATGGTCGTACGGCCAGAAGGACCGAATAGAGCCAAAGACAAAAACGGTTAGACACAGCCAAACCGCGGCCAAAACAGAGGCCGGAAGAACGCTCGGATAGTGATGACTGAAGAGAGTGGCCACGCAACTGGAGGCCAACCGAACAAGACTGGCGACGATGAGAAAGGCATCAGGAACGGTCACCACCAACCGACAGCAGCCGAAGCAGAGCGGCCGGAGAGCAGTCGGAATGGCCTAATAACAGCCGAAGAGCGGCAAAAATGGCCGAACAACGCCTGAAGAGCAGTCGGGCAATAGTCGGAACGGTTGAAGTAGCCGGACAATGGCTGTAGCAGCCGGAGGGTCAGACAAGGGTCGGATGAAGCCGCATCGGTCGCCAAACAAACGATGGCGGCCGGAACGATGATGGATTCAACGTACAACTGGCCAGAGACATGCTGGACAAAGACGGCCGAAACAGCGACAGTGCTGCCGAAAAGCGACGGACCTCGGCCAAAACCGACGGCCGAATAGGGCCGACAAGGTCGGTGACAGAGACATCTGAAGATGGAGCGGACAGACATGGCCAGACGGGCCAGACAGCGGAAAGAGCGGCCAGAAGGGCCGGAAACCGGTCGAAACGGCGGGAGATGGAGACGGACGAGCGGCCAAAGAGTGGCCGAGGAGTGGCCGAGGAGCGGCCGAAGCGGCCCTAATAGCCAAACAGTGGCCGGAGTGGCCAAACGGGCTGGACAGACGACCAACCACAACAACCAAAACAAAGACAACGCAGAGAAGAAAGAGGCAGACATACAGAAAATAAGAAGAAGAGAGAAGAGAAATGCAAGGAAGAAGAAGAACAGAGAAGGAAGAAAAAGAAGATGTCATGGAAGAAGAGAAAGGCATGAACAGACAGACACGAAGTGGAAGAAACAGAGAAAGAAGAAGAAAGAGAGAGGAGGAAAAGAAAGACAGGAAGAGGAGAAGAAGCAACGGTTAACACCGAGAAGGAGGAAGAAGATGCTGACAACACACAGGAGAAAACATAAGAAGACAAACACTAAAAAAAAAAAATGAGAGGGAAAAAGAGAAGAGAGGGGCATGCGAAGAAATTTTAAAATGTTGAGGGTAGCAGCCTAAAATTTCAGAAACTTGGGGGTACTGAATGAAATTTTCAAAACTCGAGGGTACATATCAAAATTTTTAAAAAAAACAAGAGGGCACCACCAAAATTTAGAAAATCCCCAAGACTACTCACACACACTCAAAAAAAAGGAAGAACATACATATACACGACATGATTTTGGACCCATGAAGAAGTTCGTAAGCCGACAAAATGAGAATGTTCGTGTCACGGAAAGATTTGCTGACCGACAAAGATGTTCAAGTCAAGCACTCCGATCGAGGGAGTCGATCATTGAAAGGACCGATGGAAGTTCCGGTCGAAGAAATATCATCATCAAGGCATGTGGGATCGACGTGCAAGGCACTCTCCCACGAGCGTGCCATATTGTGTTACCCTGTACGAGATGTATGGAGAGTCAAGTGTGATGAGCGAGGGTCGAATGTTATCATGATGTTGTTGTGTATGTGTAGGGGGCATAAATGTAATTGTGAGTCTATACGCATGTGAACACATGCACACGTGTGTGCATGTGGATGGATACGAGGAGGTGTGAGTGAGTGTTCAGTATGAATGCTCGAGGGGGGCTTACACCCCTATGTATCTACCCCCTCTTGTACTATTTAACCCCTTATGGGGAATGAATGAATACAACAATAACCATATTTCTCTCTCTCTCTCTCTCTCTCTTTGACATCTTTCTCTCCCCCTTAACGTTGAACTCCCTTGGGAGGGGGGTGGAGCCATTCTAGGCACCACCCCCCACCCCACAATGCTTCTCAATGCTTGTCTTGTTCTTCATGTTCTCTCTCACAATCATACCATTCATCATTTCCACTATTAGACCATGTCTATCTTCATTATCAATTATCATTATCATTAACCCTAACCCCAAAACCTACAACACTCCATTAACGCTTGATCATCCTAGGGGATATTGGAGACGAGTAGACGAAAATCTACAGCGTATGCGGAGGCTGGACGATCACCTTGACGTAGTCGTCGAATTTTGTTGATTGTTGTCCTTATGCTGTCAGTATCTCCAAAACAGGCTTTAAACTCACTTATAAATTCTTCAAAATTGTTTAATACTAGAGATTCTTTTTCTAACAACGGAGCGAACCATGCCAACGCTGAACCACTTAACAATGTGCCTACTAAACCCACTCGTGATACATCGGTGGGATATCGGGAAGGATGCATTTGAATAATAAGTGGTACCTGATTGAGGAACCCTCTAAACTGCGATCGCGTTCCATCGAATTTCATGGGAAGGCCGATCTTGGGTTCTTTATGAATCCCTTGTGTTCCAGGTCCTTGTTGTTGCATCGCTACGATGGTTGCTTCGAGTTGTTGCACACGTAACGTTAGCTCCCCGTGTTGTTGTTGTTTTTCCTGCGCTATTTGTTGAAGATCCCCCAACAAACGGTGATTTTCTTGTTCTAGTGCTACAAATTTCTCCTTTAAGCACTGGAGCTCCGAGAAAACAGATTGGTATTCCTAAGTGTTAACAGTTTCCAGTTTACTATGGAGGATAAGGGGATTAGTATGAAAGGAAGAAAGGGGTAAGAAGATGTGGGAAACCGAAAAGAAGACCGGAAAAAGGGGATATGTAAGAAGATAAAAGGAAGAGGAGGAAAGGAGGAGACGGAAGGAGGACATAAGCAAATCGGTTCAAACTGTCAGGATCAGTACTAAGACAGAGAAGGAATTAGTATTAAAAGATGAGGATTAGTACTAAGAGAGGTGTAGAACTCTCGAGAGAAGGAAAGAGTGAGCGAGAGAGAGATGGAGAGAGAGAAAGGGTGAGAGAATGATGATAAAAGATATATATTATGTGAAGAGAGTATACAATAGTAGCTAGGAGGCTTAAGACTGGCATTGAACCGATTTGGTTCGAAATAATGCCTTGTACCTCCTTTTATAGTGTTCTCAGGAGTAATTAAACATAAATGAAAATAATATTCTATGTATTACAATGTATGGTCCAGTGGTCAAGAGATCGACCCATGTAGCATAAGGTCATGGGTTCGAGTCTTGCCATATCATGACAATTAGAGATCCTAGTAGTCAGGCACATGTGCGGGCCCTACGGCCGGAAACCGTCTCCGGCAAAGGTAGAGGCAATCTCCGTCATGAAGGAAGAATGCAAGTCAGTAACGGAGGTGCGGAGATTCTTGGGAGCATGTGTGTTTTATCACATCTGGATTCCGCATTACGCGCACATAGCAGAGCCACTTTACGGCTTGTTAAAAAAGGGGCGTAAGTTCGAGTGGGGGATGGAGCATGTGGAATCAGTGTGGAGGTTGAAAGACGCACTTGTCGCGCGGCACAAGCGCTCCGGAAAGCGGTTAACGGCAAGAATGTTCCAATCTATGTAACCGTAGACACAAGCCCGACCGGGATCAGATGGGTGATCAATCAGGAGGACGAGAGCGGCATGCAGTTCCCGATCCGATCCGGGGCGAAGGTATTGAGAGAGTGACAATGAGGGTACCCCCAGGTCAAACGCAAACTGTGGGGTATCGTTTCGGCAGTCAAGGCCGACAAGGACTATCTAATCGGAACGGAAGTAATAATCGAGACAGACTGCCTACCAATTCTCGGTATGATTTCCAGATGCGCGACTCCGGACCTGGCAATGCTCAGGTGGATCGCGTACGTCAAGTCTCTAAATCCGGAGATACGACACATCTCCGGTAAGGACAACACCATGGCCGATATGCTTTCAAGAGTACGATTCGACAATGAAGACGGCATGGTTTCGGAGAATGAAAGAAGTTGGTGAGGACTTCTTCAAATCAGCTCGCATAGCCGCAAAGGCTGGGAGCACTCCGGTGCTTAACGAGTTCGATGAGAGTAGGTACGACGGGGGGTGGCTCCAAATTGGAAGGTTCCCGAGGACAACGACGCCGGACGCGGCATGGACCAGAAAGGAGGCTAACCGGGTTTGGAAGAAAGCGTACTGATTCTTCCTACGGGATGAAAGTATATGGAAGCTCCCAAAGAAGCGAAACAAAGTCCCACTCCGAGTGGTGGCAAGGAAGGAAGAGTAGGAAGCATTTCTAACGGCGTACCACGAGAGTCCTTGGGCCGGGCACTGGGGGACATGGGCCACGTTTGAGAAGCTGAAGGAGAAGTACTGGTGGTCGGGACTATACCAGGACGTGCATCGGTTCGTAACGACTTGCGAAAGCTGTCAAATGCATTCCATAGTCCGACATCAGGACGAGCTGCATCCGACTTACCCGCCGATCGTCCACTTCAAGTGGATGGTGGATCTAGTGACGATGCCGATGGGGGTAGGACAAATGCGGTACTTGGTGCTGGCGCGAGAAGACTTGACAAACCAAGTGGAGGGCCACGCACTTCAGAATAAGACAACTGTGGCGGTGTGCCGATTCTTGATTGAGGAGGTGGTGTGCCGGTACGGGTGCATAGGGAAGATCGTGGCAGATTGAGGGGATCTGGACACGCAGGAAGCCGAAGAGTTGTTCGACCGGCTAGGGGTCAAGCTATCCCTCACTACAGCGTGCAACCCGGAGGCAAACAGGAAGGCGGAACGCGGGCACGGGCCGATCGTAAAGGCACTAGTACGAGCATGTAAAGGATGGGTCGGGGATTGGCCACGACTCCTCCCTTACGCGTTCTGGGCGGACCGAACTATGCACAGTTCGGTAACCGGGTTCATGCCAGCAAAGCTGATGTACAGGCAAAGGTTGGTCATGCCGGTGGAGCGAACGATCTCCTCATGTGCGGCGATAGATTGGAGGGGCAAGATGAGCCGGGAAGAGCTATTGGCGGCACAGATTCAGCAGCTCGAGCGAAGATTGGAGGACGTGGAACGGGCAAAGGCGAACCTACGTGCGGCAAGGGAAAGGAACAAAGACAAGTTCGACCGAACACGCCGGTTGCGGCCAAAGAAGATCGAGGAAGGTGACTGGGTGTTGGTGTACGATAGCAGCCTCGACAACCAGCACAGGGCAATGCGCAAATTCACGAGAAGGTGGTTCAGGCCCTACGCCGTAACGAGCGCGAATGACAATGGGATGTATCATCTTGTGGAGCTCGACGGGACGCGGTTAACGGTGCTAGTACCTAGGAAGCGGATCAAGGCGTTCAAGAAGCGGCATGAGGATGAACCGGACCCAGGAAGCGTGACCGACAACGGCGACCGGTCCGAAGCAGTCGAGGACTTGGGAAGTGACGGATGATTACGGGTCCATCTTCTCCAGCCATTTCTTTGTATTACTTTTTAAGTTTCTTAATATGAATTAGTTTGTAGTCTATTTCTCTTTCTCTAAAACTTTGTACATCTCTCTCTCTCTCTCTCTCTCTCTCTCTCTCTCTCTCTCTCTTCCCAATGTTTTCTATACTTCTCAGTCACCATCTCACATTTACCCACCGATTGTATACCGTTCACACTCCTTGCATCGACCTCACGGTCTAGAATTCACAATTCATTCCCTTCTCGTCAAAACTAAATATAAATCCATAAATACTCCCACTTAATACTATATGCCTTTTATATCCCACCCCTATAATCCCCCTATTCTTAGAGCCCACCCCCACACCCGCCCCCACCTATCACTTATCATATACATACATATAACCCCCCTCTAACCCACTTTCACTAATCAATCCTTTGCCTATCACAATTCCCCATTTCCCTCTCTCCCATCATTAAACTCATATTCTCTCTCTCTCTCTCTCTCTCTCTCTCTCTCTCTCTCTTCCCCCTATATAAACCTACCCTCTTGTTGTAAATGACCTTGGCAAATTAGTTTGCACAAGGTCTTTCTAATGAAAATTTCTTAAGCTTTTCTTTTTTCTCACTCACTCTTCTTTTCTTCTTTCATCTCATTCTGCCATTCTCTTTTACTCTTGTTCACCTCTAATCCTACTCACCTTAGTTTCACTTGCATCATTGCTTTATTTCTTCTCTTACTCTTCCCATATCATCTCAATAGTTGTGTTAGTTTGCTCGCACTCCTTGTCACGACGCTACGGTCACAACAATAATTGTTATCTTGGTTCCTATGGAGGGATTATCATCGGAGTTTGGAACCCACAATAGTGATACTTCGACTCGCATCGAATCACCATTTAGTGTCGAGTTCCCTCCACAGCAGATGATGACTTTTGCCGCGATGGCATCAACTACACCAACACCAACAAAACCTAGAAGCGCCAACAAACGTCCTAATAAATGACAACGCGCCCCTACATTATCCCCAACTTTCATCAACTCTAATCCTAGTAATGAAAAGGTCAATTCCTCCGACTCATATATGTCCTCACACCACTTTGACGACTATAAGCGTAAAGTGGTATCTAAATTTAAACATCTTTATAGGTGCACACAAGAAGCTAAGAATACGTATAAGCGTATCTCTGATCTAAACTCACATGACATCACCCCTCATAATCTTAGGGTTCACCCACCGAAATTAACAATAGGTCATGAGGAGATCAATTCGAGCTTGCGAACAGAATTTCTAGCCCTCACAACACAATATCGCAAGGATCTTACAACATGCTATATTCCGCATTTAGACTTATTAGTCCACGCATTAACCAAAGCCATAGATGATTTTCCTAATCAAGTTTGTACCGATAGAGTAAAAATAATGGAAACAATGCAAGAACCCCCATTCATACAAGAAGTAACATCACTAGTAGGTCCCGATTCATTCCAAGATAGAATGGCACATTGGCAACAAGAGTTTGCCACTGAAATCCTTAGATCTTGTGATGAAGTAGCAGTTACATATTCTATTACCGCGGCTATTAGAAAGAAGGCCACTATCGGTAAAGACAAAGCAGAGAGTAGCATGCACAACAATGTTAGAGAAATCGACATAGAGATGAGAGATAGTGAAGATTATAATGTTAATAACAGTCCCTTTACAATTCCAAATTACATTGGGAGTGAAAAACCAAAGAAATCCTCTACAAATTATACCATTCAAAAACCTAACCCTAAAGCTAACGCTAACTCTAACACTAACCCCAAACCCAAACTAAAATCCGCTACAAAGAACCTAAAACCTAATCCCTTTCAAAAATCTAACCCTATTGCTAACCCTAACCCTAACCCTAATTTTCCAGCAAAAAGAAATCCTCGATCATTGAACCACCGGAACCTCCTCCCGCAATACATCTCCAACATAACAAATAATCAAGTAAGTAGAAATCCTCATCAAAACCATTATGGCCCACGAGTCTTACTTTATAACCCTAATCGCCCTTTCTTTAATCCTATCTACAACCCAACTAACCATCTAGGGCACACGGTTCCCTCATGCGCGGCGGAAGCGACATACCCACCGAGGGCATCTGTCCAACATCCTCACATCAAACAAAATTCAAACCAATATATTTCAACCTCGCACGAGCCACACTCACGGCCTATACATCACCACCATACCTTGCCGGAATTTGAATTGGAAGGATACAACAAAGAGCGAAGATCTTACTTCGATAGCGGCTACACGTGCGGCGATGGTGGACGATTGTCACACCATAACGGCGGCTACATGAGCCGTGGCGGTAATTATCCTACGGGCCGATACGGGAGGTCCATCCAATGCGAAGGCCATACATCTTATGGAGGCGGCACACATGCCAACATAATGTTAAGCAAACGTGAAGAAGGCACTCGGGCTCTTCTTATGTGCGTGGCGGATCGTGGTGTGCTGGATCGTTTGGTGCTCAAACACAAAAGGGAAGGGGGAAGGAGACTTACCTCTGTAACAGCCAAAAACTTCTTCTATTTCATTACGCGCAGAGCTCTACTTGCTCTCGTCTGTTTCTCTCTTCTACTCTCACTCTCTCTCTCTCAGAGTTCTACTTCCTGTGTCTTTCTTACTTACTTACTCTCTTACTTTTTACCTAAGTAATAAGTTACTTACATATGCAGCTAATTAGCTGCTTGTAGCTAATTAGCTATCAGTCGCTAAATAGCTGTCAGTAGCTAATTAGTTGTTTCTCCTTTATGTTCACAAGTAGCTAAATAGCTACTATAGCTTATGCAGAAAGTAGCGTGCGGAAGCAAGTATGAAGACCGAACAGAAGGCAGAAAACTCAAGTTTAATGGAGAGCTTGAGCTTACACGGTATACGTGGGAGAGACAAAGACAGACAGAGAGAGAGAGAGAGAGAAGACAAGAACTATATTCAACAAAAAGTACTCAATCTCTATTCACTACTCTATACATATGTGTGTTCAATGAACACTTTTATACAAGTCCTAGAAGGACTGACAGAAGTACTGACAGTACTTCAATGCTCATTAAGAGCTCCTACACTAACTCCCAAATATATTCCTCATGGAATATCTTTCCTAACGGCCTCCCGGTTTACGCACCGATCCGTCCCTACCTACGCACCGATCTGCATAGCCCTTTACGCATTCGGCCTAACCGATCGGTCCCAATCGATCCGGTCCTCGGCTTCTTCAGCCGATCTGGCCGATGTTGAGCTTGTCTCTCAACACTCCCCCTCAAGCTCAACTTGAGGCTCTTCGGGATCTTCGGGCTCACAACTCTAGTTCCTCCTGGCTTCACGCCTCGCTCGCGCTCCTTGACCTGTTCGACTCTGCACGCTTCGACCCTTCCAGTCGGCTTGTCTGCTCATGTGGCCCTTATCAGCTCTTCTGTTGTTGCGGTGTTGACGTTTCTCCTACTGCCTTTTCTTCCGCTTGGCCTCGGTTGATTCAGCGTATCTGAATCAAACATCCGAACCGACTCGGCTACCTCCGATCGGTTTTCGCTCTCGTCCGAGTTGGCTGTCTCCAACTTGTCTTCGGTCTTCTCGCCCTCGATGGCGTCATCTTCACCATGCGTGGTTGGCTTCGGCTCTCTCCTTTGGTTGCCCCCCTTCTGTCCGCTTCCGGACTTTTCCGCGGGTCCGCCCTTGGCTTCTTCAGCCGATCCGAAGTCGAACTCGACAACCGAGTTAACCGATTCGGTGTCGCGGTCTCCGCTCCTTTCCTTGCCTTTCTTGGTCGTTCGGGACTGTTCTCCCCCTCAAGTTTGGCACGTCGAGGTGACGCAATCCGAGCGCACCTGAGAATTGCCGCAACTTGTCCAGACCAAGAGGCTTGGTGAAGATGTCGGCAGTCTGCCGATCCGTCGAAACGTACTGGTAGTGCACCTCAATGTGCTTAGTCCGTGCGTGGAAAACGGGGTTTTTTGCGAGCTGGATGCTGCTGAGGTTGTCGCAGTAGATCGTCGTCGGATCTAACACCTCCTCTTGCAGGTCCTTAGGTAGTCGCTTCAACCATATGGCTTCGCATGTCGCGACAGCCGCTCCTCGGTACTCAGCTTCGGTGCTCGACAGTGCAACTGTCCGCTGCTTCTTACTACTCCACGCAATCGCGGCACTCCCGAGGGAGAACGCGTATCCGGACGTGGATCGGCGATCGGCGGCGTTGCCAGCCCAATCAGCATCAGTGTAGCCGACTAACTGCACGGCTGCACCGGTCCGATATAGCAGTCCCCGGTCCTTAGTGCCGTTGACATACCGAAGTATGCGTTACGCACACTAAAGGTGCTCCTCGGTAGCTCGCGCCATGAACTGACTGATCACTCCGACCGGATAACTGAGGTCGGGTCGGGTGATGGTCAAGTATATGAGGCTTCCGAAAATTTGTCGGAACCTCATCGGGTCGCATACCTTTCCCGTATCGGGGCGAAGCTTGACGGTTCTGTTTAGAGGAGTCGAGACAGACTTACAGTCGGCCATCCCGAATTTGAAGAGCATAGTCAGTACGTAATGACGTTGGCTAATCAATATACCTTCGGGGGTACGGATCACTTCAATCCCGAGGAAGTAATGAAGGTCCCCCAGATCCTTCATGTCGAACGATGCCGCAAGCTAGAGCTTCACGCGGTCGATTTCACCTAAGTCGGCGCCGGTGATGACCAAGTCGTCAACATGTAGTAAAATACTAACCGGTCCGAGTCGACCTTTCCGGATGAATAGGGAAGAGTCCAATTTTGACGTGACGAAGCCCATCCAATGTATTTGTTGCGTGATCTTCGCGTTCCAGGCACGCGGGGCTTGCTTCAGTTCGTAAAGGGACTTCTTCAGTCGGCATACTAACGAGGAATTTTGTTCCAGAGTGAAATCCGGGGGTCACCTTGCAGGAACGCATTCTCTAGCTCCATCAAATGTAAGTGCCACCCCTTCACCGCAGCTACTGTGAGCAAAACACGGACGGTCGTCATTTTCGCGACCGGCGCAAACGTCTCATCGTTGTCGATGCCGTGTTTCTACGCGTAGCCATTTGCCACTAGCCGAGCCTTGTACCGGTTGACCGAGCCATCGGTGTTGTACTTGACATTATACACCCACCTACACCTAATCGGATTAACCCCTCTTGGTGCGTCAACTAGGTCCCAGGTCTGGTTCTCCGCCAATGCGTGCCTCTCTTCCTCCATCGCGGCACGCCAATTCGCATCTTTAGCCGCTTCTGCATAGCTCTCCGGCTCACACACCTCCGCTACACGGGTCATGTACGCATAATGATGTGCCATGTACTCGTTGTATCCGAACCGCAAAACAGGATTCTTCTAGCGGGTAGATCGGCGTAATCTCATATTAGCCGATGTCGAGGCCTTCTCGGTCGACACGGACTTCACCTTTAAAGACCCGTCACCGGTTCCCTCAAAGTCGGATTCGTGTCGGTCTGACTCGTTCCAATCCGTGCCGGAATCCGACACCTTCTTCTTCCCTTTCTTTTTGTGCGTAAGCCGTCTCCTCGGCTTCCTGCGCGGGGAATGCACGGCCGAGTCTCCACTACTCTCCGGCTCTTCATCGGACTGGTCGTACCGGCTCAGTCGTCCAATCGGTCCACTTAAACGGAGTGAAATCGGACTCTCTTCGCGGGTCTCGATTTCGGGCTCATTCGGAGGCATCTCAGCCTCGCTGAACTCATCGTCAGAGCTCGGATTGGAATCGGGGTTCGGAGTATGGGGCTGGTACCAGGACGTGGACTCGTCAAACACAACGTCGCGGCTAGCACGCGCTTGTTTGGTGCGAGGGTTATAGCACTTATAACCCTTCTGCTCGTCCGAGTAACCGACCAAGATGCTTTTCTCGGCCTTTGCATCCAGCTTCCTCCTTTTCTCCTTCAGAACATGCACATACGCAATGTTACCGAACACCCTCAAGTGTCGCAAGTTTGGCTTCGTTCCGAAATATTGCTCGTGCGCCGACACTTTGTCTCCGACCTGGTTCTGGATGTATACCGCGGTCCTTACCGCCTCGGCCCAGTAGAACTTGGGCAAGCTCTTCTCCTCCAGCATTGCCCGTGCCACTTCCACAACTGACCGATTCATCCTCTCGGCCACGCCGTTCTGCTCCGGCGTGTTTCTACAACTGAATTCGCGCCGAATTCCCATTTGTTGTAGATAACCGTTGAATTGACCGGAAAAGTACTCTTTCACGCCATCCGACCGCAGGCACTTGATATTTCGTCCTGTTTCCGTTTCCACGAACCCTTTGAGGTCCTGGAAACAGTCGACGACTTCGCTCTTCCTCTCAATGAGGTAGATCCACGTGTGCCACGTGTGGTCGTCGATTGTTGAGAGACAAGCTCAACATCGGCCAGATCGGCTGAAGAAGCCGAGGACCGGATCGATTGGGACCGATCGGTTAGGCCGAGTGCGTAAATCGGGAGGCCGTTAGGAAAGATATTCCGTGAGGAATATATTTGGGAGTTAGTGTAGGAGCTCTTAATGAGCATTGAAGTACTGTCAGTCAGTACTTCGATCAGTCCTTCTAGGACTTGTATAAAAGTGTTCATTGAACACACATATGTATACAGAGTAGTGAATAGAGTGTTGAATATAGTTTTTTGTCTTTTATCTCTCTCTCTCTCTCTCTCTCTCTCTCTCTCTCTCTCTCTCTCTCTCTCTCTCTCTCTCCCGCGTATACCGTGTAAGCTCAAGCTCTCCATTAAACCTGAGTTTCCTTCCTTCTGTTCGGTCTTCATACTTGCTTCCGCACGCGACTTTTTACATGGTATCAGAGCGCGAGGGTTGAGAACCTCTCTACAGCCGATACAGCTTGACGAAGAAGAACAAGAAGAACGATGGATAGAGGCATGGCGAGCTCGCTTCCAACAGAGAAGCTCGACAGAACCAACTACGCGTCTTGGTCCTACAAGATGCACCAGTACCTGCTCGGGCACAGCTACTGGAGTTATGTCGAAGGAGCTAATGATGCGGCACCCGAATCGACACACAGAGACTTCTCGTCGTGGGAGCAATCGGCGAGCAGTGTATTATACTGCTTCGCGTCATGTGTGGGCAAACAGCTATTGAGCTATGTTCGGGATGCAAAGACGCCGAAGGGTGCGTGGGAAAATCTGAAGAAGATTTTCGCCGCGAGCACCACAGCCAGGAAGCTTCAGCTCCGACAGGAGTTGAGCAACCTACGACAACGCGACTTGTCGGTGGCGGACTATACCTCGAAGATCAAGGATATCTACGACTCCCTCGCCTCCATAGAGGTGAACATCGAGGAGAGCGAGATGGTCCAGATCTGTCTCGGAGGTTTGGCGTCGAAGTTCGGAGCGTTCCGAACGGTTGTGTGTACCCGGGAGAATACGCCGTCCTTTTTCGACTTACAATCGATGCTCCTGGTAGAGGAGAACCACGCGGGTGCGTCCACAAGCACGCACATTGACAGCAGAATGATGTACATAGAGGGAGATAGGCCCCGTGGACGTGGAGGACGAGGCGAGTCGGCGCGCAATGGAGGCGGCCGACGAGATCAAGGAAGAAGCCACCGAAGTGATGTCGACAGCAACTCCGGACCCTCCGGAAACAGGGGGAGTCGAAGCGATGAGAACCGGCAAGGGAAGGCCATCACGGAGTGTTGGTACTGTGGCAAGAAAGGCCACAAGGAAAGTGAGTGCTGGAAGAAGCGTGCCGATTCGGAGAGAACCGGTTCCGGAAACGGCTCCGGACATACCGACAAGGGAAATCGGCAGCGATCGCACTATGCCGAAGACTCCGTGAGAGCCGGAGAAGGGTCTGCCTTCGTGACGAGACACGAAGCAAACTCAATGAAACAGACCACCCCGAGATCGGATGAGGTGTGGTACGTAGACTCCAGCACGTCAAACCACATGACAAGCCATAAGGAGTGGTTCTCGTACCTTGAAAAACCGATACAACCTGGAGTAGTCGCAACTGGAGACGACACTCCGCATCCGATCGCGAATGTTGGAGAACTTCCCCTTAGCCATGTCGGGCAGAAATGGAAACTCATGAACGTGTTGCACGTTCCGACAATCACGAAACACTTGGTCTCAGTCAGACAGATCGTCGACCAAGGGATGGAGGTTCGGTTTACACACCTCGGGTGCTTCATTGAGGAAGAAGGTCGTGTGATTGCGCAAGGGCGCAGAGACGGGAGGATGTTCATCCTCGACTCCACTGATGGCGGCACCGCAATGTTCGCGAAGGGACAAAAAACCGAGTCGGACATCGACTTGTGGCACAAGCGGATAGGCCACGTCAACCACCAGCGGCTTCAAGATCTGCAATCGAAACAAGTAGTGTTCGGATTGCCCAAATTTAGTGGCCGAAAGGCACAAATTTGTGAAGTCTGCCAGCTCAAGAAGCAACACCGACTTCCTTTCCCCAACGAGCGAAACCGGAGCCGGAACAAGCTCGACCTTATACACTCCGATGTATGGGGGCTGGCACAAAACGTTAGTCTTGGCGGGAGCCGATATTTCGTCTCCTTCATCGACGACCACACGCGGCACACATGGATCTACCTCATTGAGAGGAAGAGCGAAGTCTTCGACTGCTTTCGGGACCTCAAAGGGTTCGTGGAAACGGAAAAGGGACGAAAGATCAACTGCCTGCGGTCGGATGGCGGGAAAGAGTACTTTTCCGGTCAATTCAACGGTTACCTACAACAAATGGGAATTCGCCGCTAATTCAGTTGTAGATACACGCCAGAGCATAACGGCGTGGCCGAGAGAAAGAATCGGTCAGTTGTGGAAGCGGCACGGGCAATGCTGGAGGAGAAGAGCTTGCCCAAGTTCTATTGGGCCGAGGCGGTAAGGACCGCGGTATAAATCCAGAATGGGATCGGAGACAAAGTGTCGGCGCACGAGCTATATTTCGGAACGAAGCCGAACTTGCGACACTTGAGGGTGTTCGGTAGCATTGCGTATGTGCATATACCGAAGGAGAAAAGGAGGAAGTTGGACGCAAAGGCCGAGAAATGCATCTTGGTCGGTTACTCGGACGAGTAGAAGGGCTATAAGTGTTATAACCCTCGCACCAAACAAGTGCGTGTCAGCCGCGATGTTGTGTTTGACAAGTCTGCGTCCTGCTGCCCCTGACTACGAACCCTGACTCCAATCTGAGCTCTGACGATGAGGTCAGCGAGGCCGAGATGCCTCCGGATGAGCCCGAAATCGAGACCCGCGAAGAGAGTCTGATTTCACTCTGGTTAAGTGGACCGATTAGACGACTGAGTCGGTACAACCAGTCCGATGAAGAGCTGGCGAGTAGTGGAGACTCGGCCGTGCATTCCCTGCGCAGGAAGTCGAGGAGACGGCTTACACGCAAAGAGAAAGGGAAGAAGAAGGTGTCGGATTCTGGCACGGATAAGAACGAGTCAGACCGACGCGAGTCTGACTCCGAGGGAACCGGTGACGGGTCTTCAAAGGTGAAGATCGTGTCGACCGAGAAGGTCTCGACATCGGCTAATGCGAGATTACGCCGATCTACCCGGTTCAGATACAACGAGTACATGGTGCATCATTATGCGTACATGAACCGTATAGCGGAAGTGCATGAGCCGGAGAGCTACGCAGAAGCGGTGAAGGACGCGAATCGGCGCGCCGCGATGGAGGAAGAGATGCACGCACTGGCGGAGAACGAGACCTCGGACCTGGTTGACGCACCGAAGGGTGTGAAGCCGATCGGGTGTAGGTGGGTGTACAAAGGCAAGTACAACACCGATGGCTCGGTCAACCGGTACAAGGCTCGGCTAGTGGCAAAGGGCTACGCGCAGAAACACGGCATCGACTACGATGAGACATTTGCGTCGGTCGCGAAAATGACGATTGTCCGTGTTTTGCTCGCAGTAGCCACGGCACCTACATCAAATGGATATAAAGAATAAGTTCCTGCAAGGTGACCTTGAGGAACAAGTGTACATGGTACAGCCCCCCGGATTTCCCTCCGGAACGAACTCCTCGGCAGTTTGCCGACTGAAGAAGTCCCTTTACGGACTGAAGCAAGCACCGCATGCCTGGAACGCGAAGATCACGCAACAACTGCGTTGGATGGGCTTCATCACGTCAAAATCGGACTCTTCCCTGTTCATCCGGAAATGTCGACTCGGACCGGTTAGTATTCTACTATATGTCGATGACTTGGTCATCACTGGCGCCGACCTAGGCGAAATCGACCGCGTGAAGCTCCAGCTTGTGGCATCGTTCGACATGAAGGATCTGGGGGACCTTCATTACTTCCTCGGGATCGAAGTGATCTGTACCCCCGAAGGTATATTGATCAGCCAATGTCATTACGAGCTGGGTATGCTCTTCAAACTCGAGATGGCCGACTATAAGTCCGTCTCGACTCCTCTAGACAGAACCGTCAAGCTTCGCCCCGATACGGGAAAGGTATGCGACCCGACGAGGTTCCGACAAATTGTCAGAAGCCTCATATACTTGACCATCACCCGACCCGACCTCAGTTATCCGGTCGGAGTGATCAGTCAGTTCATGGCGCGAGCTATCGAGGAGCACCTTCAGTGTGCGCAACGCATACTTCGGTATGTCAACGGCACTAAGGACCGGGGACTGCTATATCGGACCGGTGCAGCCGCGCAGTTAGTCGGCTACACCGATGCTGATTGACCTGGCAACGCCGCCGATCGCCGATCCACGTCCGGATACACGTTCTCCCTCGGGAGTGCCGCGATTGCGTGGAGCAGTAAGAAGCAGCTGACAGTTGCACTGTCGAGCACCGAAGCTGAGTACCGAGGAGCGGCTGTCGCGACATGCGAAGCCATATGGTTGAAGCAACTACCTAAGGACATGCAAGAGGAGGTGTTAGATCCGACGACGATCTACTGCGACAACCTCAACAGCATCCAGCTCGCGAAAAACCCTGTTTTCCACGCACGGACTAAGCACATTGAGGTGCACTACCATTTCGTCCGTGAGCGTGTCCTTTCCGGTGAAGTCGAACTTCAGTACGTTTCGACGGATCGGCAGACTGCCGACATCTTCACCAAGCCTCTTCGTCTAGACAAGTTGCGGCAATTCTCAGGTGCGCTCGGGTTGCATCACTTCGACGTGCCAAACTTGAGGGGGAGAACAGTCCCGAACGTCCAAGCAAGGCAGCAGGAAAGGAGCGGAGACCGCGACACTGAGGGCGTTGACTCAGTTGTCGAGTTCGACTTCGGATCGGCTGAAGAAACCGAGGGCAGACCCACGGAAAAGTCCGGAAGCGGACAGAAGGGGAGCAGCCGAAGGAGAGAGCTGAAGCCAACCACGCATGGGGGAGATGACGTTATCGAGGGCGAGAAGACCGAAGACGAGTTGGAGATAGCCAACTCGGACGAGAGCAAAAACCGATCGGAGGTAGCCGAGTCGGTTCAGATATTTGATTCAGATACGCTGAATCAACCGAGGCCCAAGCGGAAGAAAAGGCAGCAGAAGAAGTGTCGACACCGCAACAGCAGGAGAGCTGTTAAGGGCCACATGAGCAGACAAGCCGACCGGAAGGGTCGAAGTGCGCGGAGTCGAACACGTCGAGGAACGCGAGCGAGGTGTGAAGCCAGGAGGAACCGGAGCTGTGAAGATCCCGAAGAGCCTCAAGTTGAGTTTGAGGGGGAGTGTTGAGAGACAAGCTCAACATCGGCCGGATCAGCTGAAGAAGCCGAGGACCGGATCGGTTGGGACCGATCGGTTAGGCCGAGTTTGTAAACCGGGAGGCCGTTAGGAAAGATATTCCGTGAGGAATATATTTGGGAGTTAGTGTAGGAGCTCTTAATGAGCATTGAAGTACTGTCAGTACTTCGGTCAGTCCTTCTAGGACTTGTATAAAAGTGTTCATTGAACACACATTTGTATACAGAGTAGTGAATAGAGTGTTGAATATAGTTTTTTGTCTTTTATCTCTCTCTCTCTCTCTCTCTCTCTCTCTCTCTCTCTCTCTCTCTCTCTCTCCCGCGTATACCGTGTAAGCTCAAGCTCTCCATTAAACCTGAGTTTCCTTCCTTCTGTTCGGTCTTCATACGTGCTTCCGCACGCTACTTTTTACATCGATGAAGGAGACGAAATATCGGCTCCCGCCAAGACTAACATTTTGTGTCGGCCCCCATACATAGGAGTGTATAAGGTCGAGCTTGTTCCGGCTCCGGTTTCGCTCGTTGGGGAAAGGAAGTCAGTGTTGCTTCCCGAGCTGGCAGGCTTCACAAATTTGTGCCTTTTGGCCACTAAATTTGGGCAATCCGAACACTACCTGTTTCGATTCCAGATCTTGAAGCCGGTGGTAGTTGATGTCCGACTCGGATTTTTGTCCCTTCGTGAACATTGTTATGCCGCCGTTAGTGGAGTCGAGGATGAACATCCTCCCGTCTCTGCGCCCTTGCGCAATCACACGACCTTCTTCCTCAATGAAGCACCCGAGGTGTGTAAACCGAACCTCCATCCCTTGGTCGACGATCTGTCCGACCGAGACCAAGTTTTTCGTGATTGTCGGAACGTGCAGCACGTTCATGAGTTTCCCTTTCTGCCCGACATGGCTAAGGGGAAGTTCTCCGACATTCGCGATCGGATGCGGAGTGTCGTGTCCAGTTGCGACTACTCCAGGTTGTATCGGTTTCTCAAGGTACGAGAACCACTCCTTATGGCTTGTCATGTGGTTTGACGTGCCGGAGTCTACGTACCACACCTCGTCCGATCTCGGGGTGGTCTGTTTCATTGAGTTTGCTTCGTGTCTCGTCATGAAGGTTGTCCCTTCTCCGGCTCTCCCGGAGTCTTCGGCGTAGTGCGATCGCCGTCGATTTCCCTTGTCAGTATGTCCGGAGCCGTTTCCGAAACCGGTTCTCTCCGAATCGACGCGCTTCTTCCAGCACTCACTTTCCCTGTGGCCTTTCTTGCCACAGTACCAGCACTCCGCGATGGCCTTCCCTTGCTGGTTCTCATCGCTTCGACTCCCCCTGTTTCCGGAGGGTCCGGAGTTGCTGTCGGCATCACTTCGGTGCCTTCTTTCTTGATCTCGTTGGCCGCCTCCATTGCGCGCCGACTCGCCTCGTCCTCCACGTCCACGGGGCCTATCTCCCTCCGTGTACAACATTCTGTTGTCGGTGTGCGTGCTTGTAGACACACCCGCGTGCTTCTCCTCTACCATAAGCATTGACTGTAAGTCAAAAAAGGACGGCGTATTCTCCCGGGTACACACAGCCATTCGGAACGCTTCGAGCTTCGACGCCAAACCTCCGAGATAGATCTGGACCATCTCGCTCTCCTCGATGTTCACCTCTATGGAGGCGAGGGAGTCGCAGATATCCTTGATCTTCGAGGTATTGTCCGCCATCGACAAGTCGCGTTGTCGTAGGTTGCGCAACTCCTGTCGGAGCTGAAGCTTCCTGGCTGTGGTGCTCGCGGCGAAAATCTTCTTCAGATTTTCCCACGCACCCTTCGGCGTCTTTGCATCCCGAACATAGCTCAATAGCTGTTTGCCCACACATGACGCGAAGCAGTATAATACCCTGCTCGCCGATTGCTCCCACGACGAGAAGTCTCTGTGTGTCAATTCGGGTGCCGCATCATTAGCTCCTTCGACATAACTCCAGTAGCCGTGCCCGAGCAGGTACTGGTGCATCTTGTAGGACCAAGACGCGTAGTTGGTTCTGTCGAGCTTCTCTGTTGGAAGCGAGCTCGCCATGCCTCTATCCATCGTTCTTCTTGTTCTTCTTCGTCAAGCTGTGTCGGCTGTAGAGAGGTTCTTAACCCTCGCGCTCTGATACCATGCAGAAAGTAGCGTGCGGAAGCAAGTATGAAGACCGAACAGAAGGCAGAAAACTCAAGTTTAATGGAGAGCTTGAGCTTACACGGTATACGCGGGAGAGACAAAGACAGAGAGAGAGAGAGAGATAGAAGACAAGAACTATATTCAACAAAAAGTACTCAATCTCTATTCACTACTCTATACATATGTGTGTTCAATGAACACTTTTATACAAGTCCTAGAAGGACTGATAGAAGTACTGACAGTACTTCAATGCTCATTAAGAGCTCCTACACTAACTCCCAAATATATTCCTCACGGAATATCTTTCCTAACGGCCTCCCGGTTTACGCACCGATCCGTCCCTACCTACGCACCAGTCTGCGTAGCCCTTTACGCATTCAGCCTAACCGATCGGTCCCAACCGATCCGGTCCTCGGCTTCTTCAGCCAATCCGGCCGATGTTGAGCTTGTCTCTCAACAGCTTATTTCCTAATAAGCATCACATACCATGTTGAGCTTGCTTCTCAACACTCCCCCTCAAGCTCAACTTATCCTTTCTTGGGGTTATCTACCACTACTTTTCCATGATGCTTTTCAGCCATCATATCAGTGTCTACAACTCCCATCATGTTCCGAAACTGTGTATGCTTTTCCACACTCAATCCCTTTGTTAGAATATCAGCAACCTACTGATTTGTATTCACATACACCAGATCAACTTCTCCTTCAATCACTTTTTCTCTAACAAAGTGATAATGTACTTCAATGTGCTTTGTTCTTGCATGGAACACTGGGTTTTTTTGCAAGTTGAATGATGCTCATATTGTCACACCAGATTGTGACAGTACCATCTATATACTCTCCCAAATCTTTCATATATTTCTTTTCAGTTTACTTATTTCATCCATGAAATCACCTCCAATGATGAGATCATCAACATAAATCAGAATCACAACAATACAATCGTCTTTCCTTTTAACATACAATGATGAATCAGCCTTTGACATTTTGAAGTCAAGTTTTTACAGATAATCTGAAAGTTCCCTGTGCCATGCTCTTGGTGCCTGTTTCAGTCCATAGAGAGCCTTTTTCAGCTTACATACATAATCTGGATGCTTCCTATCTTCAAAGCCTGGTGGTTGACACATATACACTTCTTCTTCCAAGTTACCATGTAAAAAAGCATTTTTTACATCCATATGATGAAGAAACCATCTTCTGGCTGCACCTACAGCCAGTAATGTCCTCAATGTTGCCATCTTTGCAACCGGTGCAAATGTCTCATCATAATCAATTCCTTGCATTTGGGCATATCCCTTTGCAACCAATCTTGCTTTATGTCTACTTACATTCCCACTGGAATCATGCTTTGTCTTGTAGACCCATTTGCAACCTACCACATTTTTTCCTTTTGGTAACTTCACCAAATCCCATGTTCTATTTTCAGCCAATGCATCAATCTCTTCTTGCATTGCATCCACCCATTTCTTCTCAGTTTTAGCCTCATCAAAACTACTTGGATCAAGGATGTGTACCACCTTAGACATATATGCATAATGCATAGCCATATATGTATCATAACCAAATCTTTCAACAGTTTTTTTTTTCTCTATCTGATCTTCTCAGTTTCTGATTTGCATCCTTCAATGCTTTTTCCATACCAAGGATTTTCAATCCTCTTATATCAAGAAGATCATCCAATGACATATCTGAATCCTCATCTTCCATGTTTTTAGACAGGTCATCCAACATTTCATACTCTAGCATTTTCTGTTTTCCTTTTTTATCATCACATTTTTTGTGTCCTCCACTTTTTCCACTCCAAGAATTCGAATCAGATTTACCATCTGAACTTTTTGATGGTCCAGAACATTCTATTAATGTTGGACTTTGTTGTCCAACCTTGCTTCCATCTCTGTGGCAGTCTTCTACATTTTCAGATTTGTCTCTGTCTTCAATCTCATTGTCTTCATCAGTCTCTGGATTCTGTTTTGGATTGTACCAGCTGGCTAACTCATCAAAGATTACATCCCTACTTGTCACAATCTTCTTTGTTACAGGGTTATAGCATCTATACCCTTTTTGTTCTTTTGAATAGCCAAAAAAAATACATTTTTCTGCTTTTGGATCCAACTTACTTCTTACTTCTGCAGGCACATGTACATATGCAAGGCATCCAAACACTTTTAAGTGTTCTAAACTAGGTTTCCTTCCATAGAAACACTCTTCAGGAGTTGCTTCATGTACTCCCGATGTTATACATCTATTTAGAATATAATTTGCTGTATTTACAGCTTTTGCCCAATAGTACAATGGCCTATTCTTCTCTGTCATCAAAGCCCTTGCAATGTTCACCAATGTTCTGTTTTTCCTCTCAGCAACTCCATTTTGTTGTGGAGTATATCTACATGTGAATTGTCTTCTTATTCCTTGATTGCATAGAAAATCAGAAAATTCATTGGAGAAATACTCTCCTCCTCCATCAGATCTTAAACATTTTATTCTTGTACCTACCTGCTTTTCTACCATGCATTTAAACTTACGAAAATATTCAAACACTTCACTTTTCTCTTTCATGAAGTACACCCATGTTTTCCTTGAGAAATCATCAATAAAAGTTACATAGAATTTGCAGCCACCGATAGATGCATTCTTAGTTGGTCCCCATACATCCGTATGTACCAAATCCAACAAATTTTTACTTACATGTCTTTCATGAGGGAATGGCAACCTATTTTTCTTTCCATATTGACATGCTTCACATATCTTTCCCATTTCACAATTTTTCAGTTTTGGCAGTCCAGCCACTGCATCTTTTCTCAACATATTCTTTAGGGTTTGCATACTTATGTGGCCAATCCTTTTATGCCACATTTCCACATCTGAGACTACACTCATTCCATTTGCAAACATAGCTGAAATCTTTCTAGGCATGTCAACATCCAAAATAAACATTCTTCCTTGTCGTTTTCCTTTTGCAATGAGCTTCCCATTCTTTTCTATATAGCATCCACTTTGCTTAAACTTTACTTGCATACCTTGCTCTACTATCTGTCCAACAGAAATCAAATTCTTAGCAAGATTTGGAACATGCATTACATTCAACATATACTTAGTCTTTCCTTTTTCTTCCCACAATGGGATATCTCCAACATGTTCTATTTAGTGAGTACTATTATCACCCATCTGTACATAGCCAGGAATCTCTGGTTCTCTCAACCTTTCAAACCAGTTTGCATGTCCAGTCATATGGTTAGATGCCCCCGAGTCTACATACCATGTAAACTCTTCATTACATTTCTGTGAGCTTTCAGCCACTGTTGCTATCTCATGTTGTACCACAAATGCACCATCTTTTTCACAATCTTCACTAGTTTGGGCATAGTTATTCTGTTGTCTCTTTCCTCTTTGCTCATCATTTTGCTTCTTGTAACATTCAGCCTGTGTGTGGCCTGGTTTTCCACAATACCAACAACCATCATCATTTACATATGTTTGCTTACCTCTACCTTGGTTGCTCCCCCTGCCTCTATTGTTGTTTCTTCCTCTATTGTTGTTTCTTCCTCTAATGGTTTGTTGTCCTCTTCCTTGATAACCATTATTGTTGGTTCTTGCTGAGCCAAATCTTCCATGGCCTCTTCCAGCACTATTATATAGGGCTTGCCCCTCATTCTCAAGATTTCCTTTATTTACATCATCCATCTGATTCCTTTCTTCTACTACAAGCATTGAAACCAAATCTGGAAAACTTGGGATACTATCCCTTGTAAGCATAGAGGTTTTAAAGCTTTTGTATTGAGGTCCTAAGCCTCTCAAGCATATTTCTACCTTATCATCATCTTCTATCTTTACATTGATAGAAGCAAGTGATTCACATATGCTCTTTATTTTCAAAGCATACTCATTTATTGACATCTTACCTTTTTCTAAGGTATTTAGCTCAGTCTTCAACTGTAGCTTTCTAGATTTTGTGTTTACTGCAAACAATTTTACCAAACTGTCCCAAGCTTCTTTTGGGAGCATAGCATCTTGTATGTGCCCAAGCATCGAATCTGAGATGCTAAGTGAGAGCCAATGCATTACCTTCCTTGCCCCTTGATTCCAATCTTTGAATGCTTTAATCTGTGCTGCTGTGGCATTTTCTTCTGGGATCTCCGGAGCCTCATCTAGGTCTCCTTCAATGTAATCCCAGTATCCTTTCCCCATCAGGAAATTTGTCATTCTAAATTTCCACGCCGGGAAATTGTTTTTATCTAGTTTCTCTATAACTATTTGGCCCGCATTCTCTACAGCCATTATCTCTTCCAAACTAGGGTTTCTGTTACAATTACTTCAACAAGTAACTTTCTGATTCAGATCAGCAACCAGAGAAATACCTTTCTCAGTTCTATGCACTTCTGTACTCTTCT
This sequence comes from Azolla caroliniana, assembly GCF_043228905.1. NCBI lineage: Eukaryota > Viridiplantae > Streptophyta > Polypodiopsida > Salviniales > Salviniaceae > Azolla > Azolla caroliniana. The sequence goes on from NW_028230438.1 coordinate 15,379,995, forward strand.
TTATGAGCAACTTGCTCTGATACCATGTTAAGAAAACGTGAAGAAGGCACTCGAGCTCTTCTTATGTGCGCGGCGGATCGTGGTGTGCTGGATCGTTTGGTGCTCAAACACAAAAGGGAAGGGGGAAGGAGACTTACCTCTGTAGCAGCCAAAAACTTCTTCTATTTCATTACGTCTGTTTCTCTCTTCTACTCTCACTCTCTCTCTCAGAGTTCTACTTCCTGTGTCTTTCTTACTTACTTACTCTCTTACTTTTTACCTAAGTAATAAGTTACTTACATATGCAGCTAATTAGCTGCCTGTAGCTAATTAGCTGTCAATCGCTAAATAGTTGTCAGTAGCTAATTAGTTGTCAGTCGCTAAATAGCTGTCAGTAGCTAATTAGTTGTTTCTCCTTTATGTTCACAAGTAGCTAAATAGCTACTATAGCTTATTTCCTAATAATCATCACATACCATGTTGAGCTTGCTTCTCAACACATAAGACAAGAAGTGTATCCCCATGGCGGTTGTGCAGGAGATCATGCAAGCCATGGCACGAACGACCTTCCGTCTTTCCCTCTCGGCCCTCCTCCTCTTCCTCTCCTCCCCACCCCACCCCTCCCCTGCAGACAATTTCAAACATACCCTCTCACTTCCCATATGTGTTTACCCCTAATCACGCCCCTCCCCCCCCCTCCTTACTTCCTACAAATTTGATGCATGCCCCCCCTTTATTTTCTATAAACCCCCCTCATACCCCTCCCCCATTTTTTAACCATACCCCTATGCATTTCCCCCCTAATAACCCCCACAACGTTTCCCTATTTCCAAACTATACCCCTCCCCCTTTTCATGCATTTCCTACACATACCCCCCCCCCCTTCTTTACACATAACTCCCCTTCTACTTCTAGTAGATTTCAATATTCTACCGCACCCTCTAAATTTCCCCCACACGTATATGAAATCCCTCATAGAAAACAACCTATCCGTACTCACAATAATCGCCCCCTTCCCACGAAACTACAAACTTTCCCATGTAATAATGTTAGGACAAAAAACGTGTAGCTAGGCGTGCCAAACGGGATAGTAAACAGTTTCGGCACGCCATACATCCCGCAAAACGTCTCTTTTACCTTCTCGATAGGCCTACTTCTACTTTAGATACTTTCATGTGGTTAGGACATCATACATCTAATTTTACCTTCTCCCCATATGTGAAAAAGACCCATAGTAGGAAACCCCGTAATAAATTTTGGACACCTCTCCTTAATAAACCTAGAATTAGTAGGATCCACAACCACTCTAATTATTCCCTCTCTAAACATGAGACACAACTCCTTAGCCTAGGTTTGAAACACATCCTCCCATCTTCTCCACCATCATCCCCTACCCTACTTAAAGAATTTGATAGCCTAAGTAGGACCCTTCGACTTAAACATTTTTTTAAAGATGTGGATAATTTGCCCCAAAATCCCTTTAAGCTACCTAACCCTAGTTGGCAACCTCCTACTAAGTACACTCCCCTAGAAAACATTATATCTAAACACCAAACTATCTTTAGGGACACACTTCATACACTCAAATTAAAACCCACTAGGATTGCACCTCACTTATCACTAGCCTTACAATCTCTTAAGAAAAACAACAAAATCATAATCCTACCTGCTGACAAGAAAGTTGGAGTCTGTGTTCTTGATAAGGACATGTACTATAACAAAGCTATAGAACACCTTTCGGATACTAATACATATAAAAAAGTCTCCCACTATCCACTTGAGGAATTATCCTATAGATTGAAATGCATTGTTAATAACCATCTTGTTACCCTATCCAACATAGAAGCCAACTACATACTACATAAACCCTCAAAAGGGTACCAAGTATGCAATATCTATTTCCTCCCAAAACTCCATAAAAACCCAATAGGTTTTAGACCTATTTGCTCATAAAATAACTCCGTTTTTGAACAAACATCAAAATGGCTTCACCACCAACTCATGCCTATCCTTCTCCTTCAGAAGCAATATTTGAAAGACTCACATTCCCTTGTCCAGACTTTAGAACATCTCAACCCACCCCCTAATAGCTTTATCTTCACCTTTGATGTTGAATCTCTATATCCCAGCATACCCCCTAGGTTAGGACTCCAAGCTTTACGAAAAATGATTACCCCACATTTTTCATCTTCTAAAACTAACCTTATCTATACACTTAGCGCACTCACGTTAGAATATCACTTTCTATCCTTTGATGACATGATCTATCAACAAGTCAAGGGTACAGCCATGGGTAGTAATTTTTCTATAGTTTATGCATGCCTATTCTTAGCTCACTTAGAGAACTCCCAACCATCACACCCTAATCTTTTTTATTTCACTAGATATATTGATGATGCATTCGGGATATGGACAGGTACTAAACCCGAATTAGAAAATTACCTCCAGTTCTATAACACCTCCACTAATAATTGCATCAAAATTACCATTACCACTTCTCCCTTTAGATTACCGTTCTTAGATTTATGGATTAACCTAAAGAATTCACATTTCTCCTTTAATTGCTACCAAAAGCCCCAAAATGCCTACCAGTATCTCTCATTCTCGTCAGTTCACCCCCTTCACTTAAAACGTCATTTTATTATTAATGAACTAAAACAATACCTAATTAGAGAAAGTACCCCCTTAGGTTTCCTTCGAATGAAAAAACTATTTTTTAGTAGATTAGTTAAGAGAGGATATCCCCTTTCTTTTATATTAGAGAATTATAAAAAGGTCCCATTTAGCGCTAGGAAATCACTAGTATTTAGTAGAAAACCTCAAAGTACCCTTATACCTGTCATCTTCAAAGTTAGGTATATGAAAGATACCCCTAGATTAGGAATTCACGACATGCTAGAAAACCTCCACGCAGATTTAGCCACACATCCCCAACTATCCGAACTACCGCGACCCTTCATATGTTGGACTAAGTCTAAGTCCATTCATTCCCTTCTCGTCAAAACTAAATATAAATCCATAAATACTCCCACTTAATACTATATGCCTTTTATATCCCACCCCTATAATCCCCCTATTCTTAGAGCCCACACCCACACCCACCCCCACCTATCACTTATCATATACATACATATAACCCCCGTCTAACCCACTTTCACTAATCAATCCTTTGCCTATCACAATTCCCCGTTTCCCTCTCTCCCATCATTAAACTCCTATTCTCTCTCTCTCTCTCTCTCTCTCTCTCTCTCTCTCTCTCTCTCTCTCTTCCCCCTATATAAACCTACCCTCTTGTTGTAAATGACCTTGGCACTGATGAGCTCTTCTGATGAGCGAAACTAGTTTGCACAAGGTCTTTCTAATGAAAATTTCTTAAGCTTTTCTTTTTTCTCACTCACTCTTCTCTTCTTCTTTCATCTCATTCTCTCATTCTCTTTTACTCTTGTTCACCTCTAATCCTACTCACCTTAGTTTCACTTGCATCATTGCTTTATTTCTTTTCTTACTCTTCCCATATCATCTCAATAGTTGTGTTAGTTCGCTCGCACTCCTTGTCACGACACTACGGTGACAACAATGAGTGTTAGTATCTAGCGCATACCGGTGGATGTGCGGTTTGGTGGGGGTGGATGTCGTGAAGAAAACCGGCCCTAAGAGGAATCAAGGAATTAAAGGCTACGGTGACAACAATGAGTGTTAGTATCTAGCGCATACCGGTGGATGTGCGGTTTGGTGGGGGTGGATGTCGTGAAGAAAACCGGCCCTAAGAGGAATCAAGGAATTAAAGGCTACGGTGACAACAATGAGTGTTAGTATCTAGCGCATACCGGTGGATGTGCGGTTTGGTGGGGGTGGATGTCGTGAAGAAAACCGGCCCTAAGAGGAATCAAGGAATTAAAGGCGTGAACCCACCCTTGCACGAGTGTGCGCGAATTGATACATTGTACATAACTAGGAATAGGACGGCTGATGTAAATATACTAGGTATGACATGTTTATTAGCTAGGAAATCGATGTGTATCTCTGTCCGAAGGGACAGAGAATAAAGTTGATATGTTTTGATAAAACGACCTCCTCGGCGACCTATAAAGGGAGGGAAGAAGAAGAAGAAGAGATCGCGCGTTTTAGAGAGGACGAAGTGTTGTCGGATTGGGAACTGAGCTCTCTCCTCCACCACAGTTGTTGCAAGGATTTTGGGTTGGGCGGGCTGCCTCTGCTGCATGAAAGCCGTGTGCTTCCAGTAGAGGCTCCACCACGTATTTCAGTGCGTGTTGAGTCTGTGTAGGGTCTGTCACCAACTTGCCGGTTGTAACATTGCAAGTTGTAACCTATATTGTTATTGGAATTGTTGGTCTCATTTCTGTCTCTCTGTGTTTTTCCGTGACTCTCCCTCCCTCTCGTCTCTCATGCTCCTCGGTTTAGGGCCCCCATGGTCCCGCCTTACTTCATACGCGTAAGCGAAACAACACGACAACGGGACCCTCGTACAAGGCACGCCTCTTCCAGAACGGCTGCCTCCTGTGCCAAGCCGCCTTCAGGGAGCGCACGGGCTCGCTGAACCAAGTGGGATCTTGTGCGCCGAGGGAGACCTACCAGCAAACCACCTAGTGCGCAGGCTCTGCATAAGCGATAGAAGCCAGCACCTAGACACACCCTCGCAGCCATGCCGGGCAGTGGAGTGTTGAGAGCCAACGAGCAAGAACTCGGGGAAAGCTAAGACAGTCCGCACGCCACCTGCCACAACCGAGCACACCACCTCCGCACACACACAGAAGACATTGAAACCCTAATAGGAAACAGAACCAACGCACCCCTACACCAAGACGAAGAAAAGACAAAGTATATATATATATATAAAGGGGAAATATGCAACCCTAACAAAGCTTTGCCACCATGGCCGCGACACCCCACTTCCCAAGAAGGAGAAGAAGAAGAAGATTACCAAGAAGTTACTAACCCTAGAAAATTCTTAACCAAACGACCCTCGACCAAAATGGTATACCCTTATGACTCAAGATGGGCAACCCCTTTTACAAAGGGCGCTCCCTTCCTTTTATAGAACAAGGAGAGGGATGCGTAACAATGTGGGATAAATCCCTTATTACATGGGATCCTCTATCCCGAATTAACTACTGTCCAGCGCCATGATGGCACCCCTATCATTTACACAATTTGTACAAGGGTGAGCGCAAATGCTCCACCCCGCCGATTACTCTGATATTCCCCGGTTTCTCACCATGGCCTGGAATCTTCACGACAGCGTGACGCTATGGAGGAAGAAATGTAGGCACTTGATGCCAACGACACATGGGACCTAGTTGACCCTCCCCGACACTGTAAATCGATCGGATGTAAGTGGGTGTACAAGGTAAAGTACAATGTTGACGGTTCGGTTAACCGATACAAGGCCCGGTTAGTGGCGAAGGGATACGCGCAGACTCACGGAATCGACTACGACAAGACCTTTGCTCCGGTAGCGAAGATGACGACGGTTCGTGTAATGTTGGCGGTTGTTGCAGCAAGGGGGTGGCATCTTCACCAGATGCACGTGAAGAATGCATTTCTTCAAGGAGATCTTGAAGAAGAGGTCTTTATGACCCAACCCCCTGGTTTCCAGTCGAAGATGAACAAGTCGGTGGTATGCCGGCCGAAGAAGTCACTTTATGTCCTGAAGCAAGCCCCCCAAGCTTGGAATGTGAAGATCACGCACCGGTTGCGTAAGATGGGGTTTGCGGCCTCCAAGTCCAGTTCTTCGTTGTTCATCCAACAAGGTCTAGAAGGTCTGGTTGGCATCTTGTTGTATGTTGATGATCTAGTCATCACCAGACCCGGACTCGATGAAATCAGACAAGTCAAGTCCCAGCTGTCGGACGCATTTGAGATGAAGGACATAGGGGACCTTCACTATTTCCTTGGGATCGAGGTGATCCGAACCCTCGACAGCATATTGCTCCCACAAAGACACTATGTATTGAATATGTTGTACAAGTTCGGCATGACGGAATGCCGACCGATCTTCACACCCCTGAACCGGAACCAGAAGCTTCGTCCCGAGTCCGGACCGGCCTGCGATGAGAAGCGTTTTCGACAAATCGTCGGAAGCCGATCCACCTCCGGCTATATGTTTTCCCTTGGTAGCGCAGTTGTTACGTGGAGCAGCAAAAAGCATCCAACAATGGCCCTTTCGAGCATTGAGGCTAAATACCGGGGTGCTACCATTGCCACCTATGAAGCCATTTGGCTTTGGCGAATGCTACAAGACTTGCGGATCGAGGTGCCGACCCCGATCCTGATCTATTGCCACAACATAAGCAGTATGCAGCTCGCAAGGAACCCCGTATTCCATGGTCGCACAAAGCACATAGAAGTGCACTACCACTTCGTGCGTGAGCGTGTCCGGAGCGGTGAAGTGGAACTTCGGTATGTTCATACGAATCGGCAAGTTGTCGACATCTTCACCAAACCGCTCGGGTCGGACAAGTTGCGGTGTCGGGGTTGCTACGCCCTTGCGTGCAGAAAGGAGGAGGGACCACGGGGGTCTTGGACCGAAGAGCAAGAGAGAGAGACCCGATTACACAGAACCGAAGATTGCACAGGGACACGGCCCAACAAACAGAGATCACAAATAAACGCCGACGCAGATGGACGCAACAACGAAAGACATGTACTTATGAATGCAAGAAAATAACAGACTAAAGTATTACAACCCACGGTGGGGCACGAAATAGATACTAACGAAAACGAACAGGGCGGCGAACAGATGCCGACCCCTGTATGTCGCGACGCACAGAAAGGGAAAACAGGGCGGAGGTGCTGCAGGACGCACTCGGGGCGTTCCACGGAACAGCGCAAGCCTGTTCGAAACCTGCACGGGTACGCGATGGAGCAGAAGACAGAGAAAGCAGGAGTGAGAGAGAAGCTCCGAAATCGGTTCGGCAGCACTTCGTCCTCTCCGCGCGAGATGCCTGCAACAGCTCTTTCCTGCTCCTTATATAGGCCGACGAGCAGGCCGTCATGTCAGCTTTATTCCCTGCCCCTTTTGGACAGGGATCCGCTCCGTTTTTCACGCATCCGCGTAGTTACGCCGCCGACTCGTACAGTTCGCGCGCGCGACTGAAAAGACTGTTCGCGCGGTCTTTGTCCCCACTTGAGTTAGGGCCCGTTCCTGCCGATTATCCTCCTAATTCGCTTCTATGTACAACTTGGAGCGTGCGCGCGTGAAGAACCGGTTCCCACGCCTTGGTGCGCCGATTCCGCCTATGGACGGTTTTCTTCACGACATCCGCCCCCACCTAACCGCGCATCCACCGGCATGTGCCAAATTAAGTTGGCACGGAGAAAACCGGCCCGCCTTTACTCTTCGCCTGCCGGCCCTTCCTCGGCCTCGGATCCGTCGTCGCTGCTGTCCAGGAGAATCGGGTCGGGTTCGTCGGCGTGCCGCTTCTTGAAAGCTTTGATCCTCTTCCCGGCCACGGGTATCGCTATTCTCGTACCGTCGAGTTCCGCCAGATGATACGTCCCGTTGTCGTTGGCGCTCTGTACCGTGTACGGCCCGAACCATCTCCGCGCGAACTTCCGCGTTGCTCGGTGCTGGTTGTCGAGGCTGCTGTCGTAGACGAGCACCCAGTCACCTTGTTCGATCTTCTTCGGTCGGAGTCGGTGCGTTCGGTCGAACCTGGCTTTGTTCTTTATCCTCACCACTCGGAGCCTCTCCGCAGCCAGTTCCACGTCCTCCGGTCTCCGCTCGAGCTGTCGTATACGCGCGGCCAACAACTCCTCCCGGCTCATCTCGTCCCTCCAGTCGACCGTTGCCCACGAGGAGATTGTTCGTTCCATCGGCATGATCGGCTTTTGGCCGAACATGAGCTCCGTCGGCATGTACCCGGTTACCGAACTGTGCGTGGTCCGGTCTGCCCACAAAGCATAAGGTAGCAGCCGTGGCCAGTTACCGACTTGGCCTCCGCATGCCCGAACCAACGCCTTGACGATCGGTCCGTGTCCGCGCTCCACCTTCCCATTCGCCTCCGGATTGTACGCAGTGGTGAGCGAGAGTTTGACCCCCAGCCGATCGAACAGCTCCGCGGCTTCCTCGGCGTCCAACTCCCCTCGGTCAGCCACGATCGTCCCGACGCACCCGTACCGGCATATCACGTCCTCGATCAGGAACCGACACACGGCCGCGGTCGTCTTGTTCTGAAGGGCTCGGCCTTCCACCTGGTTCGTCAGGTCTTCCCGCGCTAGGACCAGATACCGCATCTGTCCTACCCCCATCGGCATCGTCACCAGATCTACCATCCATTTGAAGTGGATAGTCGGAGGGTACGTAGGGCGAAGCCCGTCCCGGTGTCGGACTATCGAGTGCATCTGACAACTCTCGCAAGTTGACACGAACCGATGCACGTCCCGGTACAATCCCGGCCACTAGTACTTCCCCTTCAGCTTCTCAAATGTCGCCCACGTTCCACGATGTCCAGCCCAAGGGCTGTCGTGGTAGGCCGCCAGTAGCTCCTCCTGTTCTTCCTTCATCGCCACCACCCGGAGCGGGACGCCGTTCCTCTTCTTCGGGTGCTTCCACAAATGCCCATCTCGGAGAAAGAATCGATATGCTTTCTTCCGGATCCGGTTGGCCTCGTCCTTCGTCCATGACGCATCGGGCGTCATTGTCTTCAAAAACCCGCCGATCTGCAGCCACTCCCCGTCGTACTTGCTCGCGTCGAACTCGTTAAGCGCCGGAGTGCTCATCCCGTCGGTCGTTATGTATGCCGCCTCGAAGAAATCCGCGCCGACTTCTTCGTCTTCCGAAACCATGCCGCCCTCGTCGTCGAACCTCGCCCTCGAAAGCATGTCGGCCATGGCGTTGTCTTTCCCGGAAATGTGTCGTATTTCCGGGTCCAGGGACTTGATGTACGCTATCCACCTGAGCATCGCCAGGTCCGGAGTCGCGCACCCGGAAACCATACCGAGAATCGGCAGGCAATCCGTCTCGATGATCACTTCTGTCCCTATCAGGTAGTCTTTGTCGGCCTTAACCGCCGAAACAATACCCCAGAGTTCGCGTTTAACCTGGGCGTATCCTCGCTGCCGTTCACTGAGGACTTTCGCGCCGAATCGGATCGGAAACCGATTGCCGTCCTCGTCTTCCTGGTTCACGACCCATCCGATCCCGGTCGGACTGGTATCCACCGTTATGAATACCGGGGTACCCTTCCCGTATACCGCCTTCCGGAGTGCCGGTGCCGCTGCAAGGGCCTCTTTCAGCTTCCGGACCGATTCCGCGTGCTCGTCTAGCCATTCGAACCTTCGCCCCTTTTTCAGCAACCCGTACAGTGGCTCCGCAACGTGTGCGTAATGCGGGATCCATATGTGGTAGAACGCGCATGCCCCCAGGAATCTCCGTACTTCCGTGACCGAGCTGCAGTCGGGCTTCATCGCGGAGATGGCTTCTACCTTTGCCGGAGACGGTTTCCGGCCATATGGTCCGCACAGGTGTCCGACCACCATGATTTCTGACTGCCCGAAGGCCGACTTCTCCCCGGAGAAGGTGAGTCTCGCATCCTCTAGCCTTTGCAGCACCTTCTCGCAGTCGTCGATGTGCGTCGCCACGAATCGCCGGCATCCGTCCGGCCCGATCGTCTCGTCCTTTTCTTCCACCGGGCATCCCTTGATCGGGATGTCGTCCAGAAACGGCATGGTGATGTCCGGGATACAGTCCCTCAGAACCTTGTTCATCGCATTCACCATGTGGGCCACCGAGTTGGTCCCTCCTTGCGGCAGTGTACACATCCGAGCTAGGCCGAGGGGAGTTCGCATCGTCGTAATGTCTCTGCTCTCCACGGCTAGCTGGAACTGGTCGTACCCTGAGTATAGATCCCCGACCGAGTAAATTGACCTTCCGGCGAAGGCCTCCGCGAACTCGTCTATGGTCGGTCCGATCCCTGCGTTCCGAATGGTCACTCGATTGACCGGCTGCAGGTCCTGGATGAAGCGCAACGAACCGTTTTTCTTCGGTACGGTAAACCATCGATTCGAATATGGGGCGCTCGACGGCTCGAGAATTCCCATATCAACTTTCTGCCTCAGCAGCTCCATCAACTTCGGGATGTGAGCTCTCGGAACCGGGATTGGCTTGAGATTCCATGGTACATGCGGTACCGTGAATATCACCATCGGCTCCACGATCGTCGGGTCAACGCACCCGATTTCCTCCGGCGAGAATGCGAAGGCTTTCCCGTGCCTTCCGAGCATTCTCCGGAACCGGTCTTCCTCCGCCGGCAGTAGGAACCCGCCCCCACCGATCTTGAGCTCTCGGAGCGTCTCGTCGGTGAAGGTGTGTCCTATGCAGGCCGGATCTCGTAGACTAGGGTCCGATGCAACCCCTTTGACTCTCGACGCGCTGTCCTCCGGTAAGGGTGCCGCGACTGGCCTTACCTTCTGGTCCACAGTCTTGTACTTGGTGCTTACGTGGGCCGTCCGAACTGACTCGAGCCCTCGACCGAAGTCCGCGATGACTTCGTACATCTCCTCGGAACACACCGGTATCGTCCGGTCTTCATTAAGGCCTTCTTCGACTACCTTTCCCAGCATTCCCAAGGTGTCGTCGAATGAGACCGCCTCCACGGCTCCATTGATTTCCTCGTCAGGGCCAAGAACTCCGCACGCTCGAAGTCTCCCCTCCGCCTTTGTCTTCTCTCGGCCGCCGATGCCGACTATCATACACGCTCCGCTGTCGGAGAACAAAAATTCCCTACCTATGGTACAAGGTTTCTTCGGTTTTATCGTACAGGTGTGGGGTTTTCCCGGGGTGTCCGGACTGTCGCGGCCCCACGCCTTGGCAGCCCTCTCTAAAAATCCTCTCGGTTATCGGAACCGAGGGAGTCGCGGTTACGCTCGTGGTTCGGCCTAACCGTCAAAAACTGGACCGAATGGCGCCCGTCCTGGCTCTTGACCCGCGCATAGGCCGAACCATTGTCCAGCACCTTGGTCTCCATTCGCGCCGCCGTGATGTACAGCTCTCCCAGTATGACCGGATGCGAAGACGTCTCCTGCACGAAGAAGTGCTGGTCAATCTCGACGTCGCCGATCTTGACTCGCACATTCGGACAGGCCCCGTGCAGTTCCTCGGTGGCGCGCGTTGCTGCCCTTATTTTCCACCCGTGCTTGGTGTTGATCGGCCATTTGCCCTTCTTATAGAAGTCCATGGACATCAAATTGATCTCCGATCCGTGGTCTACCAACGCTATCACCGGTTCCTGAACATCGCCGATCTTCACCGGGGTTTCCGTGGTCGCTCGGGCCCAGTGCGGTCTCGAATAGTGGCTTTCCGCCCACTCGTCTCCCAGCGCCATGTCGTCTAGGTGCGTCGTCCGCACTTCCACCGGTCTTTCCGGTTCTGTCTCCGTTGACAGCCTCTTCCGTTTCACCAAGTCCACGATGGAGTCGTGGAACTCCTTCTTGGCGATTCCCAGCACCTCCCGTAGCGACAGCTCCACCTTGCTGTCGAGGATCCGTTCCTCCAGGACCTTTCGTAAGTCAGTGGTTCTTTCTATCTCCGTCCCCAGACGGTACCCGCCCTTCTGGGGTTTATCTTGCGTACCGGCCCCGCCGGCTTCGTCCCGTCGTGGCCCGGACCGGGTCTCGTATCGTTGTGAGGGCCCGGTCGTCCCGGGTTTCCCCACCCGCTTCTCTTCTACCAGAGCCTCGTAGTTCCGGCAAGCGGCTTCCACGAAGCCCGTCTTTTCCTCGACCGGGTCGCTCCACCCGGTCATCTCCCGTACCCGTTTCTCCGCACGGTCCGATTCCTCCCTCTTCATCCTCGTATCGGCAAGGCCTTCCAGCACCGTCGGCCAGAATCCGGCTTTGCTTCCTCTTCGGGCCTCGTTGCCCCCGACTCGAATACCGGCCGACGCCGAGTAGTGGACGGTTTCCGCATGTCGGGCCGCCGCCTCTTCCATCAACCTCTTCATTCCGCCTCGCCCGTCGTTTCGGTTTAGGGCCCTTCTCGTGTCGTTGGCGTGAACCCGGCCTTCCCATAGGTATACCACCCGGTTCCTCAACGCCTCTGCGAAGTCGCCGCAGTCCTTCCGAATGTGGCCGACTTCATCGCACCACATGCACCTGTTTCCTGCCGCCGGCCGTCGGTCACGAGCCGGTTCGCCTCCTTCCCTTCGGGCCTGCGCGATTTGGAGGTCCTTTATCGCCTTCGTCAATTCCTCCAGCGCCGCTCCTCCGGTTGAGCCTCTGACTACGCCGGTCGAAGCCGAACCGGTATCCAACCACTCCCGAGTCTCTTCCCTTCGCACCTGCGGCGCCGGTTCGAGCTTCCTTGCTACGACCGAGCCCGACCCGGTTGCACCGTTATCCGCCCATTCTCGCCGTTTGTCGAAACGGCCACAGACCTTCCTGACAGCCGCCCAGTCGGTAGTGAGGCCGTCTTCGGTTTCCAGCAAGAGGCCCACGTGCTCCCGATCCCGTTCGTCGACCGATTTGACAAACAGCAAGACCCGGCTCGTGTCCAGGATGGTTCGGTCGAGCGCCGAAAGGCGCGCAAAGTTTTCCTCGAACTCCCGGAGGAGTGCCGAAGCGTTTCTTCCCTTCCCCGGGGACTCCACCCATTCCATGAACCTTCGCTTCGAAAGCCGGAGCGCGTCGTCCAGCCCGTATTTCTCTAGGAGCCGACCTTCGAACTCCTCCCAGGTACGGCTCTCCGCCCGCACCTCGAGCACCTCCGCATGGATGCTCGGCATCGCCACTCGCGGAAATCCGGCAAGACGCCTTTCTTCCGGAATGTCCCGCATCAACATTTCTGCACCGTAGGACGCCAGATACTTCGTGGCATCCCTCCCATCGAACCGGCCGATCGTGCCGACGACCGCCTCAATAGCTCTGTCGAGGGCACCGGTGCCCTCGCGCGCGTTTACAATCCGATCCACGGCCGAAGCCATGGCCTCTGCGAGATCCGACCCCCTCATCTTCTGCTCTTCTGCCGCCTCTTTCACGTCGGGTTCACCAAGATGTCGGGGTTGCTACGCCCTTGCGTGCAGAAAGGAGGAGGGACCACGGGGGTCTTGGACCGAAGAGCAAGAGAGAGAGACCCGATTACACAGAACCGAAGATTGCACAGGGACACGGCCCAACAAACAGAGATCACAAATAAACGCCGACGCAGATGGACGCAACAACGAAAGACATGTACTTATGAATGCAAGAAAATAACAGACTAAAGTATTACAACCCACGGTGGGGCACGAAATAGATACTAACGAAAACGAACAGGGCGGCGAACAGATGCCGACCCCTGTATGTCGCGACGCACAGAAAGGGAAAACAGGGCGGAGGTGCTGCAAGACGCACTCGGGGCGTTCCACGGAACAGCGCAAGCCTGTTCGAAACCTGCACGGGTACGCGATGGAGCAGAAGACAGAGAAAGCAGGAGTGAGAGAGAAGCTCCGAAATCGGTTCGGCAGCACTTCGTCCTCTCCGCGCGAGATGCCTGCAACAGCTCTTTCCTGCTCCTTATATAGGCCGATGAGCAGGCCGTCATGTCAGCTTTATTCCCTGCCCCTTTTGGACAGGGATCCGCTCCGTTTTTCACGCATCCGCGTAGTTACGCCGCCGACTCGTACAGTTCGCGCGCGCGACTGAAAAGACTGTTCGCGCGGTCTTTGTCCCCACTTGAGTTAGGGCCCGTTCCTGCCGATTATCCTCCTAATTCGCTTCTATGTACAACTTGGAGCGTGCGCGCGTGAAGAACCGGTTCCCACGCCTTGGTGCGCCGATTCCGCCTATGGACGGTTTTCTTCACGACAGCGGCACTTCACCAAAATGCTTGTTGTTCAACATCTCCACGTGCCACACTTGAGGGGGAGAACGGGCAAAGACATTGGAACGAACAAAGGCAAAGAAATTGCCGATTGCGCCGGTGAGGGAAGAACCGACAAAGAGAGAGACAAGAAGAAGAAAGGAGCTGAGTCGACAAAGGAAGTTGACACATCCGAACAAGTCCGACCAAGCGGCAGCGGCGGCAAAGTCAAGAAGGACAAAGCTGACCGGAAGAAGAAGGCCAAGACCCGGACATGGTCCGATGTGGAGAAGGGCCTGGAATTGGAAGACGAATCGGGAGCGACCGATTCGGACAAGAGCTGGAATGAATCGGAGATAGCCGTTTCGGTTCAATAGACGGATTCGGAAGAACCGAATCAATTCAAGGACGAGAGGACGAGAAGGCAGCGAAACTCGACACCAACACGAAGGAATCAGCGAATCGGCAAGCGCCAAAGTCACAACAACGAGGGAGCTGAATTGGGCCTGTTGAGTTGGGGAGCCAGTTAGCCGGATCCACAGTAACCGGAAGCCTAGTAACAACCTAGACTACTAGGTAGTTAATGTCTCGTAGTTAGTGTCAGACACTCGTGTGAGCATTGAGGTACACCATACTTCTATTAGTCCTCTTAGGACTTGTATAAATAGTGTTGTTGAGCACGTTGTATGTACAGAAAATTTTACAAAGTTGTTGATAATATATTTAAGTTGTTCTGGCCTTTCTCTGTCTCTTCTGCATACCTTTTGTGTGTTAAAATCTCTCTCTCTCTGTTGCTATCCGGCGAAGCCAGTTGTCTAACGCTTCCGCACCTTTATTTTTACAGTATTCCCGCTCATACGCGGACGAAGTTCGTTGCAACCCGTGTACTCACGATGAAGCGGGGCCTCCTTTTCGACATTCGGGTCCATGCTCCGAACGAGTTTTACAATCGATGCTCCAACATGAGGATGTCGTTGTAGTTTAGTGGTGAGTATTCCCGCCTGTCACACGGGTGACCCGGGTTCGATCCCCAACAAAGACGCAAAGGGCGGGGCGAATACGATGTCATCTCGTAGGGCATTCCCGCCTAAGATCCCACATCCCCTTTCGAGCCCTTGGGGGGTACAGACAGTCATCTGCGAGGCAGGATGCATGTCATCATATGATCTCTCGTCCGACTGCACTCTTGGGTATTGCCACCCATAAGCTGACGAATTTCGTTGCAACCCCTGGATGAATTTCGTTGCAACTGATGAAACCAGGCCTCCGACTGCACTCTTGTGTGTGGCTGCCCATAAGCGACGAATTTCGTTGCAACCCGTGTACTGTTGAAGAAATCGGGCCTCGTTTTCGACATTCAGGTCCATGCTTCGAACGAATTGTACAATTGATACTTCCAATACGAGGATGCCGTTGTAGTATAGTGGTGAGTATATCCGCCTATCACGCGGGTGACCCGGGTTCGATCCACGGCAACAGCGCGAACGGCGAGGCAAATCCGATGTCATCTCCTAGGGCATTGCCGCCTCGGATCCCGCACCGCCATATCCTCAATGCTTTCCTCTCTCCCCCGGATTCTCTACCCCTTTCGAGCCCTTGCAGGGTACAATCAATCGTCACCAACGCAAGGCGCATATCACTAGATGGTCTCGTCCGAGTGCAGTCGTGGGTATTCCCGCTCATACTCGGACGATGTTTGTTGCAACCCATGTACTGACGACGAAGCAAGGCCTCATTTTCGACATTCAGGTCCATGCTCCGAACGAGTTTTACAATCGCTGCTTCCAACACGATGATGTCGTTGTAGGCAACTGCGCAAAGGCTGGGGCGAATCCGATGTCATCTCCTAGGGCATTGCCGCCTTGGATCCCGCACAACCATATCATCAATGGTTTCCTCTCTCCTTGGGATCCTCTACCCCTTTCGAGCCCTTGGGGTACAGTCAGTCGTATGCGAGGCATGGCACATGTCATCATATGATCTCTCGTCTGACTGCACTCCTATGCATTGCCGCCCATAAGCGGACGACTGCAACCCCTGTACTGACCGATGAAGCCAGTCCGCGGTTTCAACATTCGGGTCCATGCTCCGAACGAGTTGTACGATCGATACTTCCAACACGAGGATGTCATTGTAGTATAGTGGTGAGTATTCCCGCCTATCACGGGGGTGACCCGGGTTCGATCCCTGGCAACTGCGCGAAGGGCGGGGCGAATACGATGTCATCTTGTAGGGCATTGCTGCCTAGGATCCCGCATCTCCATATCTTGAATGCTTTCCTCGTTCCCCCGTATCCTCTACCCCCTTCGAGCCCTTGGGGGGTACAGTCGGTCGTCCGTGAGGCAGGACGCATGTCACCATATGATCTCTCGTCCGACTACACTCCTGGGCATTGTTGCCCATAAGCGAATGAATTTTGTTACAACCCCTGTACTGACGACAAAGCCGGGCCTCCGTTTCGACATTCAGGTCCATGATCCGTGTAGTGTGAATATTCCCGCCTGTCACGCGGGTTACCCGGGCTCGATCCCCGGCAAACGCCACGAAGAGCGGGGCAAATCTGAGGGCATTGCCGCCTGGGATCCCTTACCGCCATATCCAGCATGCTTTTCTCTTTCCCCCAGATCCTATGATTTAGAGCTATGTGGATGCCCTCCCTCCGCGTAGTCCCTCACCTTTTAGTTGTATATATCTATTTCTCTCCATCTTTGCATAGCTACGTATACACGGCTTTAGCGCTTCATTCACCCAGTCTATTTTGTCAAAACTTACTTTCTTTGTAATGCAAACAACCACTGGGGGAAGGTCTGATCCCTCCCCGATAGGTTTTCGTGATATACTACAAATCAACAAGCTTACTAGCCTGGGGAATCACTAATTTTTTTGAGAACCAAAGATTATCATGACCACAACTTTAGAAAGACACAAAAGCGCAAGTCTATGGGGTCGCTTCTGCGATTGGATCACTAGCACTGAAAACCGTCTGTACATCGGATGGTTTGGTGTTCTGGAAAATTAATCGTGGCAGAGAAAGGCCCGTAGAATAGGAAATGCGAAGCGTTTTCTAGAAAAAAAATAGCAAGTGGATGAAAATCACCTTCAGGCTAAGGTATGCTTAGAAAAAAAGACAAGCTTAACATGTAGCAGAATTGGAAAGTTGACAAAAACAGACACCCACTACGGTAATGAACGACAAGGACTTCCGATGACTAAAACATGTTCGTCATGTAGACAATCCTTTCATCGGAGTAACCGCTCTACTTTTCTTGACGGGGACCCCCCTTAGGCCTTTGTAGGCATGAGGTATCTCTACATTATTCTATTACTTGTCAGTACAGCAATAAGCATATTTTTTTGGCGGGCAAGCAGGCACGCAGTAAGACGACATGGTTCTCCAATCTACCCAAACATAAGTAGCGGGGAAAGATGATAAAAGGCAAAAACCACTTGAGTAAAACAATTTTTCATATTCTTTCCTTTACCTTTCATAGCAACTAAGGATCAAAGAGCACCGAATTTAATGAGTCGTACAAGAAAAGCCAAAATAGGGACATGATATTGAAAGTGTAATAATATATGTGGTCAAGTCCCATAAACCCCTGGAGAAGATATAGCAAATGGATAGAATGTACCTACATTTGGATCCGACAATACCATACCATAATCAGAAAGTGTAACAGCCCGATGGGCGACTATTCCACACAGTTCGGAGAGCACAACTACGAGCACTTCTCCTCGGCAGAAGCTTGACTCTATCTTTGAGCGCGGTAGAATGAAGACGTGTAAAAGTCAAAGTCTCTGGGATTATTGCACGTAAATCTGTCCACGAACCTATTTAAACAAGGTTAAAAGCAATGGATAGCCTAGTCCCTATAGGTCGTGGTCAACGAGAACTAATAATCGGCGACCGATAAATTCATAACGGAACATTCTCCCGCACGTACCAGACGAGCAAAGGAGCGGAAGCTGAGAAAGAGCTTTGCGCTTTATCCCAACATCTTCCTTGGGCCCCGCAACAAACAGTTACAAATTGAAAGGATATGGGTGAAACATCTACACCCAAGACGTCGTTAAGACTAGCGTTAAGACAGAACAAAAGAGAACATGTCGTTGCCGTCGTCATATCCTATATGTCGATTAGTAATATCCGCTCTGCTGTGTTACCGGCCTGCAAGAAGGCTTAAGGAGGTCCAAACCAGAGCGTGAAAGGAATAGTTATTCGGGAACTGTTGTAATTAGTAGTCTTAATATATATATTAATATATAAGAAGATGTGGACGGACGGACCGGAATCGGTATGCCGATCCGGATCCGGAATGATCCCGTAAAGGTGCCGGTTGGCACCATTTTGTATTTCGCACCGGAGACCTATATAAAGGCCCGGTTACAATGTAATCAGGAGCGGATAATTAATAAAGCTTATTGTCTTAATCTTCCAGTGTTGATTACCGTTCTATATTCATTGTTATATCTTACACGTGTTAATTACGGATTGCTAAGTAACCAATTAAGGTCTAATTAAGCGTTGTGTCGTAAATCATTCTGCCGTACCACCCTTTGGTAAAGTGTCTTAAGGGGACACCCTGTGTTAGGCTGTTGTCCGGCCCTAGCAATAACACAGTTTTTGGCGACCACGATTCCTGCATAATCGTGGCAAGAATGGATGACTAGGCCAACAAACGACCCGGTTACAGAGAGAGCACGAAGACTTGCTGAACGGAGACGGCGGCGAGAGGCTTTCCAGCAAGCAGCGGAAGAAATCCGAATGGATCGATCATTTTCCAAAGTGATCTGGAAAAAGGCGGAGGAATCGCTCCTTCTACAACAAAACGCCTACCCGGACGAAGGAAGCAGCTTAAGCAGCCTCCGGGAAGCGGAAACCCTTCTCCAGGCCTTGGTCGGAAGAGACGGCGAATCCGAAGCATTTTCAGCGCTACAATCGGATTCAGAAGGGGGTTACAGCGCGCATACGAACTATCGCAGCAGTAACGACACCCTAGGAGGACCGGAGGACGAGGAGTCGGATACCTTACCGACACCGGAACCAAAGTTGGCAGACCGGGAACCTCCGGCACTTGTCGTGGAGCAACCTCCGGAGACGGAAGTGCACCAGCAAAAACCTCCAACACCGGAAGTCGAGCCGGCAACACGAAAGGAAGACTGGCAAAGACCTCAAACGCCGACGGAAAAGCAGGAAAGACCACCGACACTGCCAGCCCGCGTACCGACATCGGACGACGACATGTCGTTCCAGTACTCCAAGTATCGGGATGACCCACACGCGGAGGCTCATGTTCACACGTTTGAACAAACATGGGAAGTGAACCATGTGTCACAACGGTTAACCACACAGAAGAGGAACGATCTAAGATAGCCGAATTCGGCGTGACATTAGAAGGACCGGCTGCCAGATGGCACCGGACGCAGGATCGCAGCACCATCACCACCTTTGCGGACCTGAAAGACAAATTCTTGCACTTCTTCCAGAAGGAGGTGGATCAGCGAGAAATGGTGGGCTTATTTTATACAATTCGGCAGGACCCTGGGGAGAGCATCCCATAGTTTGTCATCCGGTTTCAACGGATGCACAGTCAGCTTACCCGTGCACCCCCGGAGGAAGAAACGCAAGCTATATTTTTAGTCGTGCTCCAGGAACCTCTACGAACGGTATGCACGGTCATCGACTTTCGCACAATCACCGTCAACCAGGTCATCGACCGGTTAGAGAAATGGAGAAAACGAGCTCTTGGCTAACAATGGGAGCCCTCCAACGAGCATTACCAACCGATGAGGATCTCCGTTTCCGGCAAGCAATCCAATGCACGACCTGCTTGAATTCCGGACACTCGTCACTGGAGTGCACCATACGGACGCACTGCTTACTCTGCCAATCTACAAGCCACACGATGGACCGGTGTGAATATAACTTATTGAATCGGCAAGCCACACTAGTCCAGCAAATCGAGCCACGTAGCACCCGAGACGAAGAAGACGAATGTTGGCGACAAGAGGAGCGATATCGACCGGCACAAGATGTCCGGTACGACAATCGGTGAGACAACTATGACCGGTACAAGAGATATGACAAGTACCGAGATTACAATGGACGGTACGAGCATCACAATTGGGATCACTCCCCCGGGTATCACTGACGACGGGAAGATTACAGGAGGTATGACGACCAACCCCAGCAAGGGTACTGCAACAAAAAGAACTTTAATAAAAAACGGTATTTCAAAAACAGGAGCCACCCACGTGAACCGGAAAAAGGCGCCTCAAGCAGCCAACCAGACCAGAGCCCCGCGGTTACCACAAGTCCTCCACCGGGTACAGGAAACCATGCTGAATCCAGCAACACCCGGAAAGCATATTGCTATTACTGCTGGCAAGAAGGACATTATAGTAATCAATGTCCGGCAAAAAGCTATGATAAGCGACCGGCAGTAAACATGGTAGTCGCCGAAGTCGCAGACCTCCAGCAGGTCACCACAAGGTCGAAGGGCAAGACGACGGAATGGGTGAAAAAGGCAAACGAGCGAAACGTAGCAGAACTCGCGCAGCAAAAGGAGAACACCGAGGAGCTCACCGGCGGCAGTCAGTCCGAAAACACGACATGGCAGGCATTGCAGGAATGCCAGATCATGCTGCCGTTAGGACGACTCTTGCAGCTAGTACCAAGATTCATAGAAGGACTCAAGCTCGGCATGACGACAGGCGGCACACCACTGGCTCCGGCATTCTTCTCAAATCCGGAGGAAGGACCGGCCTAGGTGGACACCAACAGTCTGGCAATTACGGCCATTGTGAAAGGGAAAGAACTCCCCGACACGATAATAGACGGAGGCTCCGGCGTTAATGTAATCAGCCTCCAGACGTGCGATGCTCTTGGAATCCAAGAGTGGGAGCCATGTCCGTTTTGGCTCCGAATGGCGGACACAAGCTCGGTGCGACTAACAAGATTAATACAGAACTTGGAAGTAACCATCGGGGGCCACACATTCTGAATCTCAGCCGTAGTTCTCTAGTTGCAGGCTCAAGGAGCGTACCCATTATTGTTGGGACGCCCTTGGTTAAAGACGGCACATATCAAGTAGAACTGGAGGAGGAATATGATTACGTTTCGGCGGGGAAAAGCGAAGGTACGGGTACCAACACAACCAAGGAAGGGCACCGGCAAGGATCGGACACCGTTATATGTGGAGTGTGTCAATATGCTGGAAGGATTAGCAGACGAATATTGTACCCGAAGATTATACCCCTATTCGAAATTGACGTCGCCGAAGCGGTATCACCCTACTTACTGCAACCGGACGGAACCGAAGCGGAACCGGATAAAGAAGCAATCCGGGAGTTACGGCATGCGCAGGAGGCGTTGGAAAGGGAAATGGTCGTATCCCAGCGCGTAAAAGCGTCCCAATTATAAGAGGTAAATCTAGGAACGACAGAGGAGGCAAAACCGGTGCACATCGCCAAAGAAATGAATGTAGAGAACAAAACGGCAATAATTACACTCCTCAACGAGTTTCACGACGTATTTGCCTGGTCTTACGAGGATATGAGAGGCCTGGATCCTCAGTTGTATCAGCACCAGATACATCTGAGCAAAGACGCCAAGCCGGTAGCACAGTGTCGGTACCGGATGAACCCAAACTACGCCGCCAAAGTCAAGGAGGAGATTGACAAATTGTTGAGGGTTGGCTTCATCCGTCCCGTAAAGAAATCTACATGGTTGAGCCCGATCGTAGTTGTACAGAAAAAGAACGGCAAAATTAGAGTTTGTGTCGACTACCGGAAGCTCAATGCGGCAACGGTAACAGATGCATTTCCACTCCCGTTTACGGATGGAGTTTTGGATGCCGTCGCTGGCCATGAAGTCTACAATTTCTTAGACGGATTCATCGGGTATAATCAGATCCGGATGCACCATAAGGATCAAGAGAAAACAGCTTTCGTCACCGAATGGGGAGTGTTTGTTGCGGTGGTGATGATGTTCGGGTTGAAAACGACACCAGCAACATTTCAACGGATCATCATGGAGATCTTTGGCGAATACATATTGGCTTTTATGTAGGTGTTCCTTGACGACTTCGTCGTCTATAACAGAGAAGAAGATCATTTGCAGCATCTCAGACTATGTCTAGAGAAGTGTAGGGCGTACCGGCTAAGCTTTAATCCGGCGAAGTGTGTATTTGGAGTGTCCAGCGGAACGCTACTAGGGCATATAGTGAGCAAGGAAGGCATTGTCGTAGATCCGGACAAATTGAAAGCAATCCTAGAAGCACCGGCACCGGCAACGGCAAAGGCATTGAGTCGTTTCCTAGGACAAATCCGTTGGCATAGCCATATGCTCCGATATTTGGTAGACCTGGCTACACCTCTGCATGCAGTGGTACATCGAACACCGTTCCAATGGACCGACATCGAAGACAAGGCGTACCAGGCACTAAAGGTGTTATTATCACAAGCACCGGTAGTGCAGCCTCCGGATTGGAGTAAAGAGTTTCATGTGTTCGTGGACGCCTCCGATATCGCAATCGGCAGCACGCTCATGCAGCTTCCCGAGCCAAGGTGGTACCGGCCAGTGTACTATGCCAACCGGAAGCTATCCCAAGCGGAACGAAATTATTCTACCACGGAAAGGGAAGCTTTAGGAATGATCTACAGTGTAACAAAATTCAGGCATTATTTATTGGGAAGAAAGTTCTCCTTCCATGTGGATCATTCGGCACTCCTCTACCTAGTATCCAAAGCGTCACTTACCGGTAAGTTGGCCCGGTGGACTTTGTTGTTACAAGAGTTCGAATTCGAGATATTCCACCGACCCGGCATACAGCATGCGGTAGCAGATTATCTAAGACGGTTAGATTCCAGGGAGACAGGTGACGAAGTACCGGACGAGTTTCCGGATGCAGAGCTTTTTCGAGTCACCACGAAAACGGCAACAAATGAAACAGTGGTACAAGAAGATAAGTGGCTAACTAATATGCACTAGTTTCTAAGTACCGGATTGCCTCCAGAGGAGATGAACCAAGACGAGAGGAAACGCCTGGCGGTACAGAGCCGGCACTTCTGTTTATTACAGGACACGCTATACCACAAAGGTGCGGATGGTATCTGGCGACGAGCGGTGCGCAGCGACGAGAAGGAGGTAATACTACGGGAGGCACACTGCAGAGTCGCCAGAGGCCATTATGCTAGAGATGCGATGGCAAGGAAAGTATGGCAAAGTGGCCTATGGTGGCCGACCACATTGAAAGATGCAATCCGGTATTCAAAGGAGTGTGATCTATGCCAACGAATGGGTCAGCCAACGGAACAAGCTCGGATGCCACACCAGCCAGTCCTACCACTAGAACCATTCCAGAAATGGGGCCTGGATTTTGTCGGGCCATTTAAACCACTGGCAATGAGAATCGGCAACCAGTACGTGATCGTCGCGACGGATTACTGCACTAAGTGGGTGGAAGCGAAAGCCCTACGAGACAACACCGCGGCGTCAATGGCAAAATTCTTATACGAATGCATTTGGTGCCGGTACGGATGGCCCATAGAGCTAATAAGCGACCAAGGAGGGCACTTTCTTGGATAGGTGGTAGAAAGTTTGACGGCGTTCTATGCGGTAGTACATAAACGAAGCACACCGTACTATCCGCAAGCAAATGGGTTAGCTGAGTCGACGAACAAAACGCTCCAGAATATCCTCCGGAAGATCGTCAATGAAAATCGGACAGATTAGGACACGAAGCTGCACAATGCGCTCTGGGCTTACCGGACAGCGTACAAAACAAGCATCCGAACAACACCGTTCTGGTTAGCATTCGGATTAGAGGCAGTCATGCCGGTCGAGTTCCAGGTACCAAGCTTACGGATTCAGATTCGGGAACGATTGAACGAAAAGGAATTGGAGGCAATTCGGTTAAAGGCTCTGTGTGAACTAGAAGAACACCGATTGGCGAGCATTATGCACCTGGAATTGGAACAACGGAGACGGAAAGCATTTGTAGATCGGCACCGGAAGGGAAACGAAAAGATGTTCGGAACCGGCAAACCGGTACTCGTGTTCTAGACCCGAATGGGCAAAATGCCATGTAAACTACGGTTTAGATGGACCGGACCGTACTGGATCACACGCGAGTTCAATGGGTCCTACCAGTTGGGGACACTTGCCGGAGAAGTGTTGGGCAAATGGGTCAATGGATTTAGACTAAAACCATACAAAGGACCTATGCCTAAGAACCCATTTGAACGAAGGGCCGCCACCGAATCAGATGCCGGCAGGCCAACCATAACGGCAACCGGTGAAGACGACGGCTACCACCAAGCCAATAAGGAGGAGCATGAGCCGGCAACCGAGGAGAGCAAAACGACGGCAAACCGTCAAGAGGCCAGCAAGTTGCATGTTTCGGGTAAAGGTCCGACAGGACCGGAGAAAAATTAACCACACAAGTAATTAAAAATAATAAATAAATAAATAAAAAGAAGAAGAATAAAGGAGCGAATCAAATAAATTATGGAAAGGAGTGGTGGAAATGGCCATGCACACGGGGAGTAAAGAGGGACGTCGAAAAGGTACGAGGAGCTATGAATAGGACATTAAACCACCGCCACATGGCACGCAATGCTATTATAGTACACGACCTGCACATGCGGAGGCTCGAAAAAGGCGCCAAGATGCAGAGAGAAAAACCCCCACGCATCGAGACCTTCTCCTATCGCGAACCAAGGAGAACAGACGCAAAGCGACACATGAAGATCAATCGTAGAGAGCTCGCACACAGAGAACCCCCTCCCTTAGAACTTTCTCTCTCACACTCTCCCCACCATCAAACTTCGCCAACGCTCTTTGACCTCGACGCAGAGATGGACTACCAAACGCTGTCTGAAGCCGCCAAGAAATGGTTACGGCAGCACGGTCTGGAGGGTTTCTTAACGATCATGGAGGCGGCGCCACACAAGGAGGCCAAAAAGATTATAAAAGAAATCGACATAGAGGTGATCACGGAGGAGGCGATTCGTGCGTTAATAGGCCTTCCGGAGGGAGGCATCTACACGATCGACAATCCTACCTCCGAGCAACTCATCAAATACTTTGGTGAGTACTCTCTAGCCAGCAAGGGCTACAGGACACAGGGCGGCGAAGATATGCTATTCCGCGAAATTGCACGGGTGCTCCATGAGTTCGGCCATGTGTACCCTCGACCCCCCGTCATGCCTCAGAACCGAGCAAGCTTGATCATCGCAACGTACGAAGGGGTCAAGGTAGATTGGCCGGTGCTGATCGCCGACAGGCTGTGTACGGTGATTGATATAGTAAGAGGAAAGGACGGCAAGGAAGGCCGGAAAATATGGCATGCGGTGACACAATGGCTCACCCTGTTGGCGCCACTAGTCGAGCCCATCCAAACCAAGAAGCGGGGAAGAGCAACGGACGGCACCCCGAAACCTGCTTCAAAACGGCAACAAATGTTGGCCTCCAAGGCCACTAAGGGGAAGACTGCCGACGCAAAGAAGGCGGCGAAGGAGCGCGCCAGCCGGAAGCGGCCGACGGATCCAAGTGAGGAGACACCGGCACGGCCCCTGAAGAGCCCACTCCACCGACCTGTGCAACAGGAAACGGACACCCTGGTGGCAAGAATGAATGTCGGGATTCAGGCGGAAGAAATGGAGGAAGAACCCACGGAGCACCTCCAGCGGCAGCCAGTGAAGAGCACCGCTGAATCAGCCGGGAAGCATTCGGACACACAGAAGGATGGAATGCCCGCAACTCACGTTGAGCATCCCACGCCAAGGGAGGTACCAGAAGTTCCTACACAATAGGCAGCACCGGCAAGCCCCGTAACTCAAGAGCCGGATATACAAAGGCCAACCTTCCCAGCCGGCCAAGAACAAGCAGACAAAGGGCAACTAGCCGAAACACACTCAGAGCCGGAACGGCAAAGTGGTCAGCTGGCAGAACCAGAAGCGCAGCTCAACGCAGTAAGGCGGGACCAGCCACCAGCGAGTGAACCCATCAGCCAACTCTCCGTGCAAGCACAACAACAGTGCACCAGCAGCCAATGGATCCGGTGGATAGGAGACCAAATTGCCGGAGTAGTCTGCTGCATAGAGGCGAAGGAAAGAGCACAAACAAAACGGTTGCTCGTCACAACCGATGAACTAGAGACAGCCCGGTCAAGGATCCGGTGCCTCGAACAAGACTTGGATCGGATCACAGGAGATATGGCCAAAATGGCCTTAACCGCAACGCAAATCCAAGCACCAGTGACTCTGGTTAATGTACAGAGGAATAAGACCTCGGAGACACAAACTATCCCGGAGAAAGATGCGGCGCAAGCCCAAGAGCTTGCGGAATTACGAGATGAGCTCGCTGCACAAAACGCATTACGGAGCCGCAAACGCGACTTGAAGAAGGCGGCCGAAGAAGAATTAAAAAAGACTGTTGAGAACCTTCGCCAGGCAGAGGAAAACCTGCGTAAAGGACATCATGCTTATGACCGGCTGAAGGAGGAAAAAGACAAGTTGCGACGGATGGCGGAAACGGAAATTGAGAAGCTGAAGGAAGAGCTCCAACAACAAAACGACCAGGAGGACCGCGCGCGTCGGCAGATCAACCAAAGGCTGAAGCAGAAGACAGATGATTTCGATCATCTGCATCGGGACTACAAGCAGCTGGAGACAGAGCATAAGCAACAACAGGAACGGATGGCCGAGCTCCGGCAAGAAGTTGATAGGGCCACAACGGCACTCGCCGAAGAACGAGCGGAAAGTTCCAGGCTATTGGAGAAAGCGGCAAATGACCGGATGGAGCTCCACAAACAGAACCATGAAGACAAGGAAAGAGCGACAATGGTATTACAGAGGTTGCAAACAACCTATCAAAATCAATTGTCGCATTATAGGGAGCAGGAGGCGGACACGGTTCGGATCATCAAGTAATTGAAGGAAGAGCGACAAGCCGCAGAAAATAAATCATAGATGGGAGCCGAACGGATCCAGTGCATTCTTCGGTCATGGCTCACTAAGACCAAAAGCTTGGTTGACGATAGCTCGGTGCGTTGGTGGGCGAAATGGGCGCAGAACACGGCGGAACTCCAATTGCTTAGGGCGGACATGGAAAATCGACGAAAGGAGGGCGACAACTATTATACGCTGACCTCGCAGGACTTCACTGCCATAAGGGATGAGCTGGCGGAAGATTTCACAGCCCTGGCGGATGAACAATTGGTGCAAGTCTAGCAGCTCGTAGCTCAACTGGACGACGATCAGCTGGAGGCTCAAATCCAGTTCGAAAGCTATGAGCAGTCCTGGCTCCGAGAAGAAAAAGCGCAAAAGGCGGCAACGGTCAACCTTAGTGATG
The DNA here is from genome assembly GCF_043228905.1 of Azolla caroliniana. Taxonomy (NCBI): domain Eukaryota; kingdom Viridiplantae; phylum Streptophyta; class Polypodiopsida; order Salviniales; family Salviniaceae; genus Azolla; species Azolla caroliniana. Next base: position 15,407,129 of record NW_028230438.1, read on the forward strand.
AGGAACCGTCGCCGGTGCAAGGACAGGAGGGGGAACAAGATGGGGTCAATCAACCACAGACAACCCCGACGGAGGAACCAACGAAGGAAACGCCGGTACCAAAGCGACAAACGGAGCCACAGCCACAAACGGAACAACAACAACAGATTCCCGACGAGCCATTGGAAATTTTGGAGCAAAGCATTCTGAACATTTTGGACGAAGCGTAAAAGGGCCAGATAATGGGTTCGACGTACAAGGTACTGTCCCACGGGCGTGCCATGTGTTATCGGCCGGCAAGAAGACTTAAGGAGGTCCAAACTAGAGCGTGAAAGGAATAGTTATTCGGGAACTGTTGTAATTAGTAGTCTTAATATATATGTTAATATATAAGAAGATGTGGACAGACGGACCGGAATCGGTATGCCGATCCGGATCCGGAACGATCCCGTAAAGGTGCCGGTTGGCACCGTTTTGTATTTCGCACCGGAGACCTATATAAAGGCCCGGTTACAATGTAATCAGGAGCGGATAATTAATAAAGCTAATTGTCTTAATCTTCTAGTGTTGATTACCGTTCTGTATTCATTGTTATATCTTACGCGTGTTAATTACGGATTGCTAAGTAACCAATTAAGGTCTAATTAAGCGTTGTGTCGTAAATCATTCTATCGTACCACCCTTTGGTAAAGTGTCTTAAGGGGACACCCTGTGTTAGGCTATTGTCCGTCCCTAGCAATAACATGCCATGGGTTTTTGCAGTGCCCACAAGAGGACTTCATTCGGTGACTTTTCACAGTCGCCCTCCAAACGATCAGAATGAGGTAAAGCTTAGAAATACGTTTTATACTCGATTAAATTTCCGTGCTCCTAGTTGGGTAGACGTCAGACCCTCACTGGCCGGATCACCCAACAGAACTTGTTAACAATCCATTGGGCTACTTTAGAGAAAATGAATTTATTTAGGAGGAGGCGAAGGACGCACAAAAGGAGGTAGACGATCACTTCTCCTCAGTAGAAGCTTGACTCTATCTTTGAGCGCGGTAGAATGAAGACGTGTAGGAGTCAAAGTCTCTAGGATTATTGCATGTAAATCTGTCCACAAACCTATGTAAACTGGGTTAAAAGCAATGGATAGCCTAGTCCCTATGGGTCGTGGTCAACGGGAACTGATAAACAAAAAAGATTAATCAAGAAATTAGTCCACTTTTGTAAGATGGATGGTAAAAGAACAAAATCTCGTGTTATTGTTTCCTAAACTTCTTCTCGTCTTTTGGGCGAGAGCAAGTGTGGATCCTAATAAAGTTGTTATTCCACCTATCCAGGATATAACATTCATACTCAAGGGTAGTAATTGAAAGAGATCAAAGATTCGAGCTATAAGAAAAATCCCCACCGCTACCATAGTAGCGGCATGGATCTGACTTTCGTGCGTGCCCCAAAACAAAAGGAGAGAAGAATATTACAAACCAACTAGGGAGAGCAAATTGAACAAGCAAATACACAACTTGCAGCGGAGTGATAGCAAAACACTATGTGGGCCCATCGGTGACCTGCTGAGGCCGGCCCAACTGTCACTCTTCTTCGTCGTCGAACCTACGACATCGGGTTTTGGAGACCCGCGTTCTACCTAACTGAACTAAAGGCGCATCTCCACCACTGACTGGAGTTTTGCTTTGGGAGAGTAAGGGTGGCGGGACGACAAAGTCATGGCTAAAATCTTTGGAATCATCATATTACTTTTACCAGGAGTAGTCTTTCCAGTGTCAGTCGAACGTAAAGTCATGGCTTCCATGTAACGTTGAACGGGTCTTAATGTGGTGGGATCATTTGGGTTGTTATAACTCTTAGCGGATGGTTTGAAATCAATTTTAAAAGAACCTATTCCACCTCCAAGTGCTAATTTCTTTCTTTCTGTAATGGTTCTAGTAATTACATCTACGGTGCGTCGTGCGAGGCTCATTTTCTTTCCGAAAGAATACCCTTCTACAACCAACAAAGATGTTTGACTTGGAAGCATATACGGCGGGCCAATACAACATCTTGGGCTAATAATCCATCGAGTTTGCAAGCAGTTAGTCGGAACGGATCAAGTACATATTTTTTTTCACTATAAGGGTCGGCGTAGTCTCCTCCAGGGCGTAGCCAGGAACCACTCTAACGGGCCTCCCCACGAGACCTTCTCTTCTAACCACTTTCAACCTTCATTCACTTTTGAAAGGTTTGCTTGTTCTCGTAAATCTCCAACAAAAGTCATCACAAACGAGCCACATGCGGGGAAACTTGCACATGTGGTTCTGACCAGAGAGGGAAGACCTACCCCATCGGTTTCTAATAACCATCGTACCAGTCGCCACTAACGCACCCATAATGTTTACTAATCTACCATATAATAATGGTATGAAAAACAATTTGACATATTTTCGCGAAATATTGCTACCGGAGACCCGAACACCAACAGACGTGAGAGACAAGAAGAAAAACAGAGCCACGTCAACACATCCGAACAAGTCGGAACAAGCGGCGACGGTGGCAGAGTAAAAAAGGACAGAGCCGTGTGAAACGAGAAGACGAAGACCCGGACATGGTACGACGTGGTGAAAGACCTGGAGGTTGAAGACGAATTGGAGACACCCAATTCGAACAAGATCTAGAACGAATCAGAGGCAACTGATTCGAAGGAGCCAAATCAACAGAAGGCCAACGAACGAGGAAGCAACGTTGTCGCGGAATTTCGTAGGTACGTGTAGGATCTTAGGCGGGACCGCGGGGGTCTTGGACTAGGGAGTAGAGGGGGAATGGGAGCTTAACCTTCGACCTTTGAGCTCAAGAGGAAAGGAGAAGAATAAGAGGTTAGCATGGTAGAGAAAATAGAGACAAGATACATCAACAAACTATATTAAGAATCCATTATACGATTACAACCATGGCCGCGTAGGCCAAATCAAAACCTTAAAAGAAACCCTAACCGGATAGGTAAAGAAGAAGAAGAATGAAACCCTATGCGAAACCCTCAAAATGACGACTCCCCAAAGAAAACCCCCAAAAGTGGAAGCCCCTCAAAAGTGACCCCTTGCTCCCTTTTATAGTAGTAAGGGGTGAGGCACATTACATAAAGAGGAGTCAAATCCCTTTTCCTTTAATGGGGAATATCTCCCATTATCTTAAATCGGTGGGCCTTTAACTCTCTCCCCTCACGCTTTCAATTCCATTGCCAATCATATTTGTACCCCCACGTACTCCCCTTTCTTATGTGCCCATGTGCACACAAGCCCACATCATCATATTTACACTCAACGAATTTTCGTAGAACACCTTACACTTTACATTTGATTATTTATTCCTAGGTTACGAATTTAATAAGTATATGTGCTATGTTGCACATCTCATTTTTTTCGTTCCGCCCAGGTTTTCCCACCATGGCCGAAAATCCTCACGACATCCACCCCCACCAAACCGACATCCACCGGTATGTGCCAAGAAATGAGAAGTGGTGAGATTTTCGGCAAAGGTGACCAACCAAGTTCCGTAGCGTCCTCCTTGGCCTTGCCCGACCTGGTCTTCCATTTTGAGCATGCAGTCCTTTCCACACAAACCACCGTAGCCTCACGATCCACCGTATTCGCCACGCCTTCCCGAACCGTCGGCTCCATCCGATCCGCCATACCCGACGCTCGTGCCTTCCTCCCCGGTCGGTCATAGTAGACCTCTCGGACTATGTCCCAGATCCGATCGCTCTTCCTTCGTCCACCGTGCATGTCCTCTGTTTCCCTAGGCACATTCCTCCGCTCACGCCGATCATCCGTCGATCCCAGCACCTCACCGCTCCGTCTTCCGTCTCGTACTTGCCTCTCACAGGTGTTGGGAGACAGGTCCCTCCGGATGGGAAGGGAGAAGAACAGTGTCGATGAACAAACTAGGCCGAGGCCGAAACCGGATGAGGAGTACCCAGCTATGGAGAGCCGGATGGTGCAGACCCGGTATGAACCGGATGAGGAGTACCCGGCTACGGAGAGTCGGATGGTGTAGACCCGGTATGAACCGGATGAGGAGTACCCGGCTACGGAGAGCCGGATGGTGCAGACCCGGTATGAACCGGATGAGGAGTACCCGGCTACGGAGAACCGGATGGTACAGACCCGGTGAGAACCGGATGAAGAGACATACTCGTAAATATGTTTCTAAGAGTCCATCGAGGCTATATTTGTAAATAGCCGAAAAGTCATATTAGTATAAATATGACTTAGGGCAAACTTTTAGATATAGAGTGGTTGTCATTCTTGTTGGTGTAAGTGTTACCTCGTACGAGATGTACGGAGAGTCAAGTGTGATGAGCGAGGGTCGAATGTTATCATAATGTTGTGTATGTGTAGGGGGCATAAATGTAATTGTGAGTCAATACATATGTGAATACATGCACACGTGTGTGCATGTGGATGGATACAAGGAGGTATGAGTGAGTGTCCAGTATGAATGCTCTAGGGGGCTTACACCCCTTTGTATCTACCCCCTCTTGTACTATTTAACCCCCTTATGGGGAATGAATGAAAAATGAATCATTTCTCTCTATCTATCTCTCTTTTCATCTCTCTCTCTCTTCCCTCCCCTTAACGTTGAACCCCCTTGGGAGGGGGGTGGAGCCATTCTAGGCACCACCCCCCACCCCGCAATGCTTCTCAATGCACATGATCTCTCTCGCCATCAATCCCATACTCTCCATCATCATCATAACCACCATGTATACCTTTATCATGATTATCATCGTCCTTAACCCTAGCCCTAAAACATACAACACCTTTTGGCGACCACTAAGGCGACCCCCCTTTGGAGACGGAGTTGAAGAATGATACGCGACAATGTGAGGCATAGTGATGATGATATGTAAGAGATGTCCGGGTAATGATGGCGATATGCAGCAAAAGGCGGAAGAAATCAGAAATGGAAGATTGACAAGATTGATTGCTGCACAATTCTACAACAAATTAATCTCTATATGTGAATGTTTTGTGTGGTCTGTTTTTGCCCTAAATGTCCGAGAAATGTTGGCCAAGATGTACAAAAACGGTGTCAATGCATGAGTGGAAGTTGCAAAACAAGTTGCAAAAGGATGGCGTTACATGAGTGTCCGAGAATGGAAATGACAATGTGCAAATGTGCGGTTAGCAGCAACGTGTGCGTGTTCCAAGGAGACTGCGGAGGAAGACACAATGTGTGGAGCGTGGGCCAGCAAGATGTACGGTACCGGAATGGGACGTGTTCACAGTTTCCAGTTTCTAGAGAAGCAACGCGGAAAAAGTTGGAACCAGAACAAGAGTTGGTTGGCACCGAAGCGGTCGTAATGGCCGGGCGGCCGTCAGAGTAGACAGAGCCGAAACAGCAACAGTGACGTCGAAAAGCGACGAACGAAGAGACAACCGTCAGATATCAACGGCTGACATTCGGATGACGACTGAACAGACCGGCCATGCGACTGCAGACCGGCCGGACAGGGCCGACAAAGATGAGAGAGGCTTCAGGAACGGTCATCACCAACCGACAGCAGCCGGAGCGGCCGGAGGGCCGGACAAGGTCAGGGAAGCAAACAGGCCGCCAGGATAATGGACGGTGTCGGACGACGACGAAACCGACAGAGACGGTGATGGAGTCCGCAACGGAGGCAGCCGGAGCAACCGAGAGCCGAGGAGCGGCCAAAGCGACCGGAATAGCCAACCAATGGCCGGAGTGGCCAGATAGGCCCGGACAGAGACGGAACCGGCCAGAGCGATGGCGGTGGCTGAACAATCGACGACCGGATCGGAGATGACGCTGAAACGAAGGGCCAAACAGACACACACAACAACAAACGAGGCATAAATGGACAGAGATGACAACCGGTCGGAAGGAGATACACCAATATGTAGATGGAGACAACCGCGGATGCAGGACCAGAAGGACAAGCAATCAAAGAGCGGTCGGAACAACAATGATGACGGCAAAACAAGGGCAGCCACCGGAAAGGAGCCGGTTGCGGTCGAGGCGGCTGAAATGCACAGAAATGGCCAAAATGCAGCCGGAATGGCCAGAGTGGCTGAAATGTGCCCAGAAAGGCTGGACAACTGACGCCAAAACAACGGGCCGGATAGTATCGGCGACAGATAGAGGAGCGGTGACAACCAACGGTCACGAGTGGCCGGTAGATGACAGAGACAAAGAAATGGAGATAGTGACGGAGAGACCATGGAATGAGAGAAGGAACTAGAACACACAGAGAAGAAAGTAGAGAGTATAGAAGAGAAGGCAGAGAAGGCTTAAGACAGAGGATGGAGAAAAATGAGCAAGGAAGAGGAAGACAAATACAGAAGAACAACAGAAGAAGAGAGGAGAGACAGGAAGGCAAGTAGAGAAGCGGGAAAAGAAAACAGAAAGAAAGAGGAAGAAGAGGCAAGAAAAAGAAAAAGACAAAAACGGAAAAAAAGAGGGAAAAAGAGAACGATAAGGGGCATTCGAGGAGTTTTGAAAACTTGAGGGCATTCGAAGAATTTCGAAAAACATGATGGCATTGAAAAAATAAAATAAAAATTTTTAATTTTTAATTTAAAAATCAAAGGGCACATACAAAATTTTGAAAACTCATCCACCTAAAGAAATGGACGTGATCGACCATACACAACTCAAAATAAAGGAAGAACACACATACATACAACATATTTTTGACGACCCAAATGATTTTACGAAGTTCGTAAGTCGACAGAACGAGAATGTTCGTGTCGCAGAAGATTTGCTGACCGACAAATGTGTTTGAGTCAAGCATTCCGATCGAGGGAGTCGATCGTTGAAAGGACCGATGGAAGTTCCGGTCAAAGAAATATCATCATCAAGGCATGTGGGATCGACGTGCAAGGCACTTTCCCACGGGCGTGCCATATTGTGTTACCTCGTACGAGATGTACGGAGAGTCAAGTGTGATGAGCGAGGGTCGAATGTTATCATAATGTTGTGTATGTGTAGGGGGCATAAATGTAATTGTGAGTCAATACATATGTGAATACATGCACACGTGTGTGCATGTGGATGGATACAAGGAGGTATGAGTGAGTGTCCAGTATGAATGCTCTAGGGGGCTTACACCCCTTTGTATCTACCCCCTCTTGTACTATTTAACCCCCTTATGGGGAATGAATGAAAAATGAATCATTTCTCTCTATCTATCTCTCTTTTCATCTCTCTCTCTCTCTTCCCTCCCCTTAACGTTGAACCCCCTTGGGAGGGGGGTGGAGCCATTCTAGGCACCACCCCCCACCCCGCAATGCTTCTCAATGCACATGATCTCTCTCGCCATCAATCCCATACTCTCCATCATCATCATAACCACCATGTATACCTTTATCATGATTATCATCGTCCTTAACCCTAGCCCTAAAACATACAACAGTAAGAATAGAGTGAGCGCGTAACAGTGTACAGAGAGTGAGAGAGAAAGAGGTTGTTGCCTCTGTTGTAACCGCCGCCTGTGGCGAGGATCGTAAGCACGAAGGCAACGACCTCGTGCTTACGATCCTAAACCGACTCTATTGCGATAGTCAAAGTGTCATCCATCTTGCTAAGAATGCGGCCTACCATTCCCGGACGAAGCATATACAGCGAAGGTATCACTGGATCCGGGAAAGAGTAGATGACCAAGAGTTCGCGCTGATGAAGATCCACACGGCCGAGAACGGTCATAGTAGACCTCCCGGACGATGTCCCAGATCCAATCGCTCTTTCTTCGTCCACCGTGCATGTCCTCCGTTTCCCTAGGCACATTCCTCCGCTCACGCTGATCATCCGTCGATCCCGGCACCTCACCGCTCCGTCTTTCGTCTCGTACTTGCCTCTCAAAGGTGTTGGGAGACAGGTCCCTCCGGATGGGAAGGGAGAAGAACAGTGTCGATGAACAAACTAGGCCGAGGCCGAAACCGGATGAGGAGTACCCAGCTACGGAGAGCCGGATGGTGCAGACCCGGTATGAACCGGATGAGGAGTACCCGGCTACAGAGAGCCGGATGGTGCAAACCCGGTATAAACCGGATGAGGAGTACCCGGCTACGGAGAGCCGGATGGTGCAGACCCGGTATGAACCGGATGAGGAGTACCCGGCTACGGAGAACCGGATGGTACAGACCCGGTGAGAACCGGATGAAGAGACATACTCGTAAATATGTTTCTAAGAGTCCATCGAGGCTATATTTGTAAATAGCCGAAAAGTCATATTAGTATAAATATGACTTAGGGCAAACTTTTAGATATAGAGTGGTTGTCATTCTTGTTGGTGTAAGAATAGAGTGAGCGTGTAACAGTGTACAGAGAGAGAGAGAGAGAGAAAGAGGTCGTTGCCTCTGTTGTAACCGCCGCCTGTGGCGAGGATCGTGAGCACGAGGTCGTTGCCTCCGTGAACTCACTGATTGTACATTCTAGCATAGTGATAGTTTGCAGCCTGTGGGCTGCCGTGGTTTTTTCCCTATTTGGGTTTTCCACGTAAACATCCTGTCGACTCGTTTCTTCTTTGTGTCGTGTTTTATTTTCCGTTTTTCTGTGTATGATTCTAAGCTCGGTTGTGGCCGAGCGTTGTGTATAAGGAGCGTTTGAGTTCCCGTCAAGTGGTATCAGAGCGAAAGGACACAGAAAATGGACGAATCATTTGGTGGCATGTTCAAGCTCACCGGCTCCAACTATTCAGTGTGGAAGTCGAAGATGAGGGACATGCTCGTGGTTAAAGACCTCTGGCTGCCGGTTCAGTTTGGGGACAAGAGACCGGACAAAATCGATGTCACGATATGGGAGGTGATGCACATGAAGACAACGGCGTACATACGGTGCTTCATCGACATGAGCCTATACAACAACTTCAATGAAGAGAGCAAGGCTCATGAGCTCTGGGAGAAGATCGGCATAATGTTTCAAAACAAAAATGTTGTTAACCAGGTTTCGGTATTCCGGAAGCTAGTAAGACTCCGGTACCAAGATGGCTCCAACATGGCGGAGCACATGAATGCCTTCCAGGGGCTGATCCACCAGGCAACATCACTGGAGGTACCTCTCGCCGATGAGGTACTAGCACTACTCCTGCTCGGTTCCCTCCCAGATAGCTGGGAGACGTTGGTTGTCACCTTGTGCAACGCCGGGCCGGAAGGGAAACGGTTATCCCTAGCAAGAGTAAAGTCGAGCTTGCTAGATGAGGAGGCGCATCGGAAAGATAAAGATACGAGCTCCAACTCCAAAGCGCTACTTACCGAATCGGAACGCGGAAGACATAGGAACCGTAGCCCCCAGAACCGGGAAAAGTCGGGGACACGGTCAAAGTCAAGGGGGAGGCCTACTTGCTTCTATTGCGGCAAGCCGGGACACTTCCAGAAGAACTGTCGGCATTTCCGGAAAGACAAGGAAACCGACGGTACCGATTCGAAACGGACACCGGACCGGAACGGTAAAGACCGGAGGGGGCCGGACCGGAAGGGGACGACGACAATCGCGGCCAGTGAAGAAGAGTTGATGCTCATCACCGAGGAGAGTGAGATAAACCTTGCCGGCGACGAGATGACCTGGGTGGTAGACTCCGGAGCGTCGTTCCACCTTACCCCGGACCGGAAATGCTTCTCATCCTACTCAACCGGTGATCACGGCTGTGTCCGGATGGGGAATGAAGGTACATGCCGAATTGTCGGCATAGGAGACGTGTGGCTGTCAACACCAACCGGATGCAAGTTGCTGTTGAAGGATGTCCGACACGTTCCGGAGGTTCGTTTGAACCTGATATCAGCCAGTCGGCTAGATGATGAAGGCTACACGGGTAGCATCCGGAACGGTGTCATGAAGTTCAGCAAAGGGAGCCTGATTGTGGCTCGGGCCAGGAAGGTCAACACGTTGTACCTGATGAATGCCCGGTTATGTCCGGAAGAAGTGAACGTGGCATCCGACACTACCGATGAGTTGTGGCACAAGAGGCTGTGTCATATGAGTGAGAAGGGGATGAAGAGGCTTGCAGACAACAACCTCATTCTAGTGAAGAACGTGCACTTGGAGAAGTGCACTGATTGTCTGGCCGGTAAGCAAAACCGGACCTCCTTCCGACCAAGGCCACCGATGAGACATAATGCACCACTGGAGTTGGTGCATACGGATGTGTGTCAAGTAGACACGAAGTCACATGCCGGAGCGCAGTACTTCGTGACATTCATAGATGACCATAGCCGGATGTTGTGGGTCACACCGTTGAAGACGAAGTATCAGGTGCTATCCATCTTCAAAGAGCTCCACGCGAGAGTGGAAAGAGAAACCGGTCGGAAGCTGAAGGCGGTTCAAGCAAATAACGGAGGAGAATACCGGGGGCAGTTCGAGGAGTACTGCCGCTCGAAGGGAATCCGGCTCGAATTTACCATGCCGAAGACGCCGGATCTAAACGGACTGGCCGGGAGGATGAACCGGACCATAATGGAGAGGGTCCGGAGTATGCTAGCGCATGCAAAACTACCCAAGAAGTTTTGGGCTGAGGCATTGTCGACGGCGACATATGTGATAAATAGATCACCCTCAGTACCCTTGGACGGAGACATGCCACATGATGGAAATAAACGAAACTTTCCAAACTTCACCTCTCGGCCACAACCAAGGAAACACACGAATCGTTGTTGCAGAAAATGGGAAATGCGAAAAATAGAGAGGACACACGATTTATCGTGGAAAACCCTGTACGGGAAAAACCACGGGAGTACAAGACTCCAAACCAACACTATACAAAGAGAAGTATACAATGGCGAGCTGCAAGGCGACGACCTTGAGTTCGCTGTCCTCGCCACAGGCGGCGGAAATACACAGAGGCGTCGACCTCTTCCTCTCTCTCTCGCGCTCTATCTCTCTCACGGCTGCTCTCTCTTCACTCCTCTAGAGTGGAAAAACAGAAAAATGAATAGCAACTACAAAACTGTTTGCCCTAAGTCATATTTATACATATATGACTTTGGGGCTATTTACAACTATAGCCTCAGGGGCCCTTAGCAGACATATTCACGGATATGTCCCTGCATCCGGATCTCTCTCCGGGTACATTCGTCATCCGGCTCCGAAGTCGGGGTCTTCATCATCCGGTTCCGAAACCGAAACCGGGCTGGTCGGCATTCATCTCCGATATCCGACCATCCCATCCGAAGGGACCGTAATCCCAACAAACTCCCCCTTCACTTCGGCATGGGATGTCTTTCCAATCCGATCCTCTTCCGGCATGCTTCCAGCTTGTCGGGTGTGAGCACCTTGGTCAGCATATCCGACCCGTTCTCGTCCGTGTGGATCTTCGTCAGCACGAACTCCTTGTCTTCTATCCTTTCCCGGATCCAGTGATATCTTCGCTGGATGTGCTTCGTCCGGGAGTGATAGGCCGCGTTCTTCGCAAGGTGGATTGCACTCTGACTGTTGCAGTAGAGTCGGTACTCCTCCTGCCGGATACCGAGCTCTCTAATGAAGTCCTTCATCCATATTATTTCCTTGCCGGCTTCAACAGCCGCCATGTACTCCGCCTCCGTGGTTGACAACGCAACCGTCTTCTGCAGCCTCGACTGCCATGAAACAGCTCCCCCTGCATACGTCATCACATACCCTGATGTGGACCGGCTGGTATCTGCATCAGCCGACATATCCGAATCGGTGAAGCCGTCGAGTTCGGGCTTACCGGAGCCGAATCGGAGGCACACGTTTGCCGTGCCCTTCAGGTATCGGAGTATCCACTTGGCCGCGTTCCAATGCTCTTTGCCGGGATTGCTCATGTACCGGCTCACCACTCCGACTGCGTATCCAATGTCCGGTCTTGTACACACCATTGCGTACATCAAGCTTCCGACGGCAGAGGCATATGGCACTTTCATCATGTCCTCCTTCTCAGCCTTTGTCTTGGGGCTTTGCTTGCTGGACAGCTTGCAGTTTGCCGGGAGGGTCGATCCGACCGGTCTTGCTTCCGACATGTTGAACCGTTTAAGCACCTTTGTCACGTACTTCTCCTGTGACAGCCACAGCTGCTTCTTGCTCCGGTCCTGGATGATATGCATCCCCAGTATTTGCCTCGCCGGACCCAGGTCCTTCATTGAGAAGGTTCGGTGAAGAGCCTTCTTCAGCATCCGTATCTTGACCTGGTCCCGTCCGACGATCAGCATGTCGTCTACGTACAGGAGGAGTATTAGAAAGTCTCCTCCTTCGAACTTCTTCACAAACACGCAGTGGTCGGACTGCGTTTTGAGGTACCCTTCGTCGGTCATGAAGGAGTCGAACTTCCGGTACCATTGTCGGGGAGCCTGCTTCAGTCCGTAAAGGCTCTTCTTCAACCGGCATACCAGGTGCTCCTTCCCTTTCTTCTCGAATCCTTCCGGTTGCTGCATGTAGATCTCTTCTTCGAGGTCACCGTGAAGGAATGCCGTCTTCACGTCCATCTATTCTACCTCGAGGTCCATGCTTGCCGCTATGCTCAGCACCGTTCGGATGGAGGTCATCTTCACTACCGGGGCAAATATCTCGTCGAAGTCGACGCCCTTCTTCTGCTGAAACCCCTTCACCACGATCCTGGCTTTGTATCTCGGGGGGTTTCCGGCATCTCCCAGTTTCAGCTTGAACACCCATTTGTTTCGAAGTGCCCGCTTTCCTTTCGGCAACTCCACAAGTTCATATGTGTGGTTCTCATGCAGGGAATCCATCTCGTCCTGCATGGCACTCAACCACCTGCGGCTATGGGTGTCATGCTTCGCTTCTTCAAAGCTCTCCAGCTCCCCCTCGTCGGTTAGCAGCACGTGCTCTGGTTCCGGAAATCTCCGGGGGGCCCTTCTCTCTCTTAGAGGATATCTCCGTTCCGGAGCTTCGGTAACCGGTTCTTCCGATTCTTCTTCATCCGAATCCATTTCGGGATCGGGGCCGGTTCCGGTATCATTTTCATCTTCTTCGGCCGGTTCTGTTTCTTCACCGTCTTCGGCCGGATCCTCGAGTGCTAACCGGTCCCTTGCCGGTCGGGACTGCTCCTCGTTGAGTTGATCCTCACCGGTCGACTTGGAGTTCTTCATCTTCTTCTCCGACTCCCAGTCGGCGAGTGTCTTGTCCTCCATGAAGATGATGTCTCGACTCCTGAATATCTTCTTGTCGACCGGGTCCCATACTCGGTAGCCGAACTCATCGTCGCCGTAACCGAGGAATATGCATGGCCGGGTCTTTGGATCTAGCTTTCCTCTCCGGTCCTTTGCCACATGCACGTATGCGAGACACCCGAACACCTTCAGATGCCGGTAGGATACTTCCCTACCGGTCCACACTCTCTGCGGCGTGTCTCCGTCCAAAGGTACTGAGGGTGATCTGTTTATCACGTATGTCGCCGTCGACATTGCCTCAGCCCAAAACCCCTTGGGTAATTTCGCATGCGCCAGCATACTCCGGACCCTCTCCATTATGGTCCGGTTCATCCTCTCGGCCAGCCCGTTCAGTTCCGGCGTCTTCGGCACAGTAAACTCGAGTCGGATTCCCTTCGAGCGACAGTACTCCGCGAACTGCCCCCGGTATTCCCTTCCGTTATCCGCTCGTATCGCTTTCAGCTTCTTGCCGGATTCCCTTTCCACTCTCGCGTGGAGTTCTTTGAAGACGCACAACACTTGGTCCTTTGTCTTCAGCGGTGCCGTCCACAGTTTTCGGCTATGATTATCTATGAATGTTACGAAGTATTGGGCTCCGCCATGTGACTTCGTTTCTACCTGACACACGTCAGTGTGCACCAACTCCAGTGGTGCGCTACGTCTCGTCGGTGGCCTTGAATGGAAGGAGGTTCGGTTCTGCTTACCGGCCAGGCAATCGGTGCACTTCTCCAGGTGCACTTGCTTCACTGGAATAAGGTTGTCTTCTGCAAGCCTCTTCATCCCCTTCTCACTCATGTGGCACAGTCTTTTGTGCCACAGCTCACCGGCAGTGTTGGTTGCCACATTCAGCTCTTCCGGACATAATCGGGCATTCATCAGGTACAGTGTGTTGTCTTTCCGGGCCCGAGCCACTATCAGGCTCCCTTTGCTGAACTTCATTACGCCGTTCCGGATGCTACCTGTGTAGCCTTCATCGTCTAGCCTCCCGGCCGAAATCAGGTTCAATCGAACCTCCGGAACGTGTCGGACATCCTTCAGCAGCATTTTGCATCCGGTCGGGGTTGTCAACCACACGTCTCCTATGCCGGCAATCCGGCACGTACCTTCATTTCCCATCCGAACACAGCCATGCTCACCGGCTGTGTAGGATGAGAAGTATCTTCTCTCCGGGGTCAGGTGGAATGATGCTCCGGAATCGACCACCCAGGTCGTCTCATCGCCGGCAATGTTTAGTTCACCTTCTTCGGTGATGAGCATGATTTCTTCCTCACTTGCCGCGAGTGTCGTCGTTCCTTTCCGGTCCTGCCCTCGCCGATCCGAACCTCTCCGGTCCGTGGCTCCCCGGTATGCACCGTTTCTCTCCGGTGACTTCTTCGAATCGGTGTCGTCGGCTCCGTTGTCTTTTCGGTAATGCCGACAATTCTTTCGGAAGTGCCCCGGCTTCCGACAGTGGAAGCATGTGGGCCTTCCTCTTGACTGCGACCGGGTCCCCGACTTCTCCCGTCTTTGCGGACTCCGGTTCCATTGTCTTCCCCGATCCGATTCGGTAAGCAGCGCCTTCGAGTCGGAGGCCGGTTCTTTGTCTCTCCGACGCGCTTCTTCGTTCAAAATACTTGTCTTTACCGTTTGTAAGGACAAGTTATCTTCGGTGCAGGAGGTGCTGAGAGTCACCACCAAGTTCTCCCAGCTTTCCGGCAATGTACACATCAGGATGATGGCTTGCATTGCATCCTCCAACGGGAACTTGATCGCCGCAAGCTGATTCACGAATCCCATGAACGTGCTTACGTGTTCCACCATACTCTCGCCATCCCGGTACTTGAGATTCACTATCTTCCTCATTAGGGAGGTCCGGTTCAACGCATTCTTCCTCTCGTAGAGGCCCGACAGCTTCCGCCACATCTCATATGCGTTGATGTCGTTCGCCACATGTTGTAGAACGCTCACGTCTACGTATTGCCGAATGGTTGCAACGGCTTTCCGGTTCAGAAGCCTCCATTCCGACTCAAGTACCCCTTTCGGTATTTCCGACCTGTCAATCGGTTTGTACAGGTCCCGAACAATCAGAAGATCCTCCATCTTGATCTTCCAGTCGGCGTAATTCTGCGCATTCAGCACCATCATCCCCGGCTGCCCGCTGCCGCCGCCTTCCATTTTCTGCAGCAGTTCGCTCTGATACCAAATTGATGGAAATAAACGAAACTTTCCAAACTTCACCTCTCGGCCACAACCAAGGAAACACACGAATCGTTGTTGCAGAAAATGGGAAATGCGAAAAATAGAGAGGACACACGATTTATCGTGGAAAACCCTGTACGGGAAAAACCACGGGAGTACAAGACTCCAAACCAACACTATACAAAGAGAAGTATACAATGGCGAGCTGCAAGGCGACGACCTTGAGTTCGCTGTCCTCGCCACAGGCGGCGGAAATACACAGAGGCGTCGACCTCTTCCTCTCTCTCTTGCGCTCTATCTCTCTCACGGCTGCTCTCTCTTCACTCCTCTAGAGTGGAAAAACAGAAAAATGAATAGCAACTACAAAACTGTTTGCCCTAAGTCATATTTATACATATATGACTTTGGGGCTATTTACAACTATAGCCTCAGGGGCCCTTAGCAGACATATTCACGGATATGTCCCTGCATCCGGATCTCTCTCCGGGTACATTCGTCATCCGACTCCGAAGTCGGGGTCTTCATCATCCGGTTCCGAAACCGAAACCGGGCTGGTCGGCATTCATCTCCGATATCCGACCATCCCATCCGAAGGGACCGTAATCCCAACACCACAGAGAGTATGGACCGGTAAGGAAGTATCTTACCGGCATCTGAAGGTGTTCGGGTGTCTCGCGTACGTGCATGTAGCTAAGGACTGGAGAGGAAAGTTAGATCCAAAGACCCGGCCATGCATATTCCTCGGTTACGGTGACGATGAGTTCGGCTACCGAGTGTGGGACCTGGTCGACAAGAAGGTATTCCGGAGTCGAGATATTATCTTCATGGAGGACAAGACGCTCGCCGATTGGGAGTCGGAGAAAAAGATAATGAACTCTGAGTCGACCGGTAAGGATAGACTCTATGATGAGCAGACCCAACCGGCAAGAGATCGGTTAGCACTCGAGGAACCAGCTGGTTACGGTGATGATACCGGACCGGCAGAAGAAGAAGTAGAGGAAGCTGAAACTAGAACCGGCCAAGACCCCGAAACAGATTCGGATGAAGAGCAAATGGAGGAGCCGGTTACCGAAGCCCGAAGACGAAGATATCCTCTCTGAGAGAGAAGGCCCCCCCGGAGATTTCCGGATGCAGAGCATGTTCTGTTGACTGATGAGGGGGAGCCGGAAAGCTTCGAAGAAGTGAAGGATGACACCCACAGCCGAAAATGGTTAAGTGTCATGCAGGACGAGATGGATTCCCTGCATGAGAACCATACGTACGAATTGGTGGAGTTGCCGAAAGGAAAGCGGGCACTCCGAAACAAGTGGGTGTACAAGTTGAAACCGGGAGATGCCGGCAACCCCCCGAGATACAAAGCCAGGATCATGGTGAAGGGGTTCCAGCAGAAGAAGGGCGTGGACTTCGACGAGATATTTGCCCCGGTAGTAAAGATGACCTCCATCCGGACGGTGCTGAGTATAGCAGCAAGCATGGACCTCGAGGTAGAGCAGCTAGACGTGAAGACGGCATTCCTTCACGGCGACCTCGAAGAGGAGATCTACATGCAGCAACTAGAAGGATTCGTGGAGAAAGGGAAGGAGCACCTGGTATGCCGGTTGAAGAAGAGCCTGTACGGACTGAAGCAGGCTCCCCGACAATGGTACCGGAAGTTCGACTCCTTCATGACTGATCAAGGGTACCACAAGACGCAGGCTGATCACTGCGTGTTTGTGAAGAAGTTCGAAGGAGGCGACTTCCTGATACTCCTCCTGTACGTGGACGACATGTTGATCGTCGGATGGGACCAAGTCAAAATACGGATGCTGAAGAAGGCTCTCAACCGGACCTTCTCAATGAAAGACTTGGGTCCGGCAAGACAGATGGTGGGGATGCATATTATCCGGAACTGGTCAAAGAAGCAATTATGGCTGTCACAAGAGAAGTACGTGACAAAGGTGCTTCACCGGTTCAACATGTCAGATGCGAAACCGGTCGGATCAACACTTCCGGCAAACTGTAGGCTATCCGGCAAGCAAAGCCCGAAGATGAAAGCAGAGAAGGCGGATATGATAAAGATTCCATATGCCTCTGCCGTCGGGAGCTTAATGTACGCAATGGTTTGTACCCGACCGGATATAGGATACGCAGTCGGAGTGGTGAGCCGGTTCATGAGTAATCCCAACAAGGAGCACTGGAACGCGGTCAAATGGATACTCCGGTATTTGAAGGGCACTTCAAATATGTGTCTCCGATTCGGCTCCGGAAAACCTCAACTGGACGGTTTCACCGATTCGGACATGTCGGCTGATGTGGATACCAGCCGGTCTACATCCGGGTATGTAATGACATATGCAGGGGGAGCTGTTTCGTGGCAGTCGAGGCTGCAGAAGACGGTTGCATTGTCAACCACGGAGGCGGAGTACATGGCAACTGTGGAAGCCGGCAAGGAAATATTATGGATGAAGGACTTCATCGGAGAGCTCCATATCCGGCAAGACGAATACCGACTCTATTGCGATAGTCAAAGTGTCATCCATCTTGCTAAGAATGCGGCCTACCATTCCCGGACGAAGCATATACAGCGAAGGTATCACTGGATCCGGGAAAGAGTAGATGACCAAGAGTTCGCGCTGATGAAGATCCACACGGCCGAGAACGGTCATAGTAGACCTCCCGGACGATGTCCCAGATCCAATCGCTCTTTCTTCGTCCACCGTGCATGTCCTCCGTTTCCCTAGGCACATTCCTCCGCTCACGCTGATCATCCGTCGATCCCGGCACCTCACCGCTCCGTCTTTCGTCTCGTACTTGCCTCTCAAAGGTGTTGGGAGACAGGTCCCTCCGGATGGGAAGGGAGAAGAACAGTGTCGATGAACAAACTAGGCCGAGGCCGAAACCGGATGAGGAGTACCCAGCTACGGAGAGCCGGATGGTGCAGACCCGGTATGAACCGGATGAGGAGTACCCGGCTACAGAGAGCCGGATGGTGCAAACCCGGTATAAACCGGATGAGGAGTACCCGGCTACGGAGAGCCGGATGGTGCAGACCCGGTATGAACCGGATGAGGAGTACCCGGCTACGGAGAACCGGATGGTACAGACCCGGTGAGAACCGGATGAAGAGACATACTCGTAAATATGTTTCTAAGAGTCCATCGAGGCTATATTTGTAAATAGCCGAAAAGTCATATTAGTATAAATATGACTTAGGGCAAACTTTTAGATATAGAGTGGTTGTCATTCTTGTTGGTGTAAGAATAGAGTGAGCGTGTAACAGTGTACAGAGAGAGAGAGAGAGAGAAAGAGGTCGTTGCCTCTGTTGTAACCGCCGCCTGTGGCGAGGATCGTGAGCACGAGGTCGTTGCCTCCGTGAACTCACTGATTGTACATTCTAGCATAGTGATAGTTTGCAGCCTGTGGGCTGCCGTGGTTTTTTCCCTATTTGGGTTTTCCACGTAAACATCTTGTGCACTCGTTTCTTCTTCGTGTCATGTTTTATTTCCCGTTTTTCTGTGTATGATTCTAAGCTCGGTTGTGGCCGAGCGTTGTGTATAAGGAGCGTTGGAGTTCTCGTCAAAAGGCTCAACCCAACCGCTATCTTCGGTCACTCATTGCCACTCTTTCGGGTGCATGCTTGTTTCTTGGCCCTCTGTCGGTCGTAGTGCATGCTTCGTATTACGTGCTTCACCCATCGTAGACTCAACCTCCGCGTCGGCCCCTCCTCCTTTCGTTGTCGTAGTCCTTTCCAACTTCGATTGGCACTCTTGGCCCCACTCATCCGTCTTTCCGTACCGGATACCCGTTTTGGCATCCACATTCGCTTCGATCTCCGACTCCTCACCACCACCCTCCATCTCTTCGGTCTTATGTTGGCACTCAGGCGCAACCACCATAGTCTCCAGCACCGGTGTCGAGGGATCTCGCCTCCGTCCGCTACAATCTTCCTCATTGTCCTTGTCTGCGTCTCGGTCGCCCGTCTTGCCGTTGCCACCATCCATCTCTTCGGTCTCAGGTGGGCCCTCGTGGCCGACCGCCAAAGTCTCTAGAACTACTGCGGGCAAGATCCCGACACCACTAGTCATCATGTCCGTAGCCACCTTTATCTGGACATCATCGTCCGTGGCTACCCCGTCTCCGATTATGCTTGCCTCCTCCTCGCTCGACGTTTCTAGCAACCATTGTCATAAAGATTTTCGCCCACGGTGTGAAAATTGCATGGAATATACAAAATCGAGTGTGGTTCTTCACACACAATATAGAACAACAATAATGAAGCATTTTATTTTATATCTTGGTACGAAAAGATGGATGTCTTCAAGAGCTTCCAAATACATTTTACTACATATGAAATGGACAAATTAGTGTCAAGTTATGTGAATGTGAAGTTTGAGAAGAAGAAGAGAAAAACAAAATTGTGAGATATCCCACATAGATAGGACAACATCAAGATGTAAGAGTATATACGTAGAACCATATCTCCTTACATTTTATCTAAGTGTTAGGAGCACATAAGGGTTAGGTTGTATAACTTCGATGAATGGATGTGGCCAAGTTATTCAAATAATGTTTTGGACGGAGCCAGAACCGGACGAACGGCGACGGAATTGGAACCAGGCCGGATAAACGAATCGATCTGATAGGTTGACGATTTCGATGTGAAACGAACAAAATATCTAGACTAAAAAACCTAGTAAAAGTTTGTATCTAAAAGGATGCAAGCAAAGCTTGAACCTTGCACCTCCAAGATAGGAGGCAATAGACTTCCCACTAGGCTTAGTCATTTCCTTAGAAATGTTCTTTCTATCATTATACTTTAACATGTAAATTCTCATATTAGAGCTTGATTGAGTGACATGGTTATCATGCATCACATGTAATGCATGAGCGTCAAATGGCAAACATGCATTCCATGTATTGTATGTATGTCTTGTACCCTCACATGCATCATATGCATAGGGGGCATCTATAAAAGAGTGGATGAAGAAGAAAAACGAGAGTGATGTATTAATCAAGAAATTAAAAGTAAGAAATTTGTTATCCAATTTATGTATCAATCTTGTTCTTCAATCTAAAGTCAAGTGTTCTATCTTATCTCAATCTCTCTCTCTTTCAATCTATCTTAATTCCTTTCTCGCTAAAGCTAGTGCAAACTTTGAGTCATTCCAATCCAGAACCCCGGTGGTTCTGCCTCACGATCCATGTGTAGTGACGGATCTTCACGACACCGTGTCCCAAAACTTCCGCCCACTCTCGAAGTGGCGCTCGTCGCTCCGTAGTCCCGGGCCTTCTCCATGACCGTCCCTTTTCCGCAAGACGAGAGGGTCGCTCGCTCCGCACCCTCTTCCATGTTGCCATTGCACGCTCTTTCAGCCTCCACATAGGCCCCGTCCTTCACGAGTAGGGAGGCGTCTTTCTCCACGTCCTCCGATCCTCTCGGACCCAACTATGCAATAGACCCTTCTTCGGCTTCGATCTTTGTCCTCAATAGCTCGCATGCCTCCCGCACCAAAGCTTCTAGGTCGAACTCCTCCGAACCATTACGCATTGAGCTCCCTTCCGATGGTGGTGCATAGTCACTCACCACCCTCTCTTCTCTGCTGCTCGCGGGTCGTGTCGTGGCCAATCGCTTCTCATTGTGTTGCTGGCATACCCACTCCACTTCGATCCAATCCTCGGTGAGGCCATGTGTTCCATAATCATTTTCCAACTCGAATAAAATGTCCATCCTTTCCTCCCGATGGACCGTCTTAAAAAATAGGAGGACTTTGTCCGCCCCCACCGATCTCCGATCCTGCTCCAAGAGTTGAGTGAAACAATGCTCGAACTCTCGGAATGCTTCCATTGCGCTCTGATGGGGCTTCATCGACGCCACCCATTGATCAAACTCATGCCAACTTCGCCCCTCCAGTTTCTTGTACCCGTATGCCTCTAATGAAGCTTCCATCCTCATCCTCCCTTGCCGCCTCTTCACGTTGGGTTCACCAAATATGTCGCGGAATTCCGCGGGTACGTGTAGGATCTTAGGCGGGATCACGGGGGTCTTGGACTAGGGAGTAGAGGGGGAATGAGATCTTAACCTTCGACCTTTGAGCTCAAGAGGAAAGAAGAAAGAATAAGAGGTTAGCATGGTAGAGAAAATAGAGACAAGATACATCAACAAACTATATTAAGAATCCATTATACGATTACAACCATGGCCGCGTAGGCCAAATCAAAACCCTAGAAGAAACCCTAACCGGATAGCTAAAGAAGAAGAAGAATGAAACCCTATACGAAACCCTAAATCGAAACCCTCAAAATGGGGACTCCCCAAAGAAAACCCCCAAAAGTGGAAGCCCCTCAAAAGTGACCCCTCACTCCCTTTTATAGTAGTAAGGGGCGAGGCACATTACATAAGGAGGAGTCAAATCCCCTTTCCTTTAATGGGGAATATCTCCCATTATCTTAAATCGGTGGGCCCTTAACTCTCTCCCCTCATGCTTTCAATGCCATTGCCCATCATATTTGTACCCCCACGTACTCCCCTTTCCTACGTGCCCATGTGCACACAAGTTCACATCATCATATTTACACTCAACGAATTTCGTAGAACACCTTACACTTTACATTTGCTTATTTACTCCTAGGTTACGAATTTAATAAGTATATGTGCTACGTTGCACATCTCGTTTTATTCGTTCCGCTCGGGTTTTCCTACCATGGCCGAAAATCCTCAGGACAACGTAAGTTGACACCGACACAGAGGAATCAATGGGTCAAGAAGTGTCAAAGTTGCAACAATGAAGGAGCTGAGATGGGCATGTTGAGCAGACAAGCCGACCGAGGAGGTCGAGCAACGTGGAACTGGATGAGCCGTGGGAAGCAGAAGAGCGCGAGCAAGGAGAGAAGACGCTAGAAGAAGTTGACTGCAAGGTTCGGTAGACACTAATACCACAATCTGACCTTAAGTTGAGCTTGAAGGGGAGTGTTGAGCGGACAAGCTCAACCGGATCCGAATCGGCTAAATAAGCTAGAGCCGGATCGGTATCCGGAACTGAGAACCGGATCGGTATCCAGAACCAAGAGATAGACCAGAGAGACGGATCAGATTGTAACTGGTAGGCCGTTAGAGGCCTACAATCCTAGCCTAGTACGTAGGCATTTTCTTTGGAGTCAGTGTCAATCGCTCGTATAAGCATTGAAGTACATGTCAGTACTTTTGTCGGTCCTTTTATGGACTTGTATAAAAGTGCTCACTGAGCACATTGTATGTGTAGAGTGTTATTATTTTGAATTGAGTTTATGCTATTCTGCTCTCTTTGTCTCTCCCACATACAGTGTATTCTCAAGCTTCCATTAAACCTTCATTTATGTTTTACTGTTGTTATCCGACTAAGCTGGTTTATCTAAGCTTCCACATATTAACTTTTACATATTTCTTATGAGTCGAAGATGCCCCCTACACACTCCATTATACCACTTCCATTTAACACCTTTAGTAAGAACTTTCTCTTTACGATCAAGCATATGCATAAATGTATTAGCTACTTGTTCAAGAATTGCATAAGGATTTGTTCTCTATCTTTCTCTTTGTCTCTAGATTTTTGCTTTGGTTGGATGCAATGTATGGAAAAATGGCTTTGTAGATGGGATGCAACACACTCGCTTCAAGATGCATCACTACATTCCTCTATAAATGAGGGTTTTTTGCAACGCCAATGTATTGTGACATGTGGAAATTTTGGAGGCTCACGCTTCACACATTATACTCTACATGTTGCACCCAACTACAAAACCATAGTCTTTGCCGAATGGGGAAACCATACACATCGATACATGTTAGAGCCCACCCCCTGCCATCCAAACCATTGCTTCCATGCAAATTAGTTCACACACATTGTGATGTGAGACGGGGCGTTGGGACGCAAGTGATGAGAGTGATTGACTATGCACACTTTGTTCGAAACAAGTTGGGGAGCTTGAGTATCACAGTTTGATACAATGCTCTATGTTTGATAATATTTTACTATGCTTTCCTTTCCACAGATCTTTGACCAAACCCAATCCTTGCACGAATTTCTCACACAATCACAATGTGCACGCTCAGTTTCAACATTCATTAATAAAGATTTTGAACATCGAGAATCGCTACTCACTTTCACATGTATTACGTGAAATGTAATGTTTTTGGTCTCATAGGTCATATTTGACCTCGGAAGATGATAAGAGAATCTCTCTCTCTCTCTCTCTCCATAAATAATAGTTTTCATTATGAAAGAAAAAAGATCAGCAAGACTAATTTATGGCAAATTTTAGATTTGTTTGGGATCCAAATAACTAAGACCTTATCCCAACCTACATATCCTTAATTTTCACTTTTGTCTCTCTAAACAAAACAAAAATTTACATTTCTCTAAGCTTGATCTCTTGGCTTTTTTGTATTAGAATTTAGAATTATAGTGCAATGGTAAACCATGGGATGTTACTAATGTCTCACTTTTTTCGTATTAGAATTGAACTACAGTTGTAACTTATGTTTCTATTAATTCTGATTTGGGTTGAGATTTCATTAATTGCACTACTTTTTTTACCATAAAACATATGCTCCATTGGTATTAATAAAAAGCCCGAAGGCAATATACAAATAGTACATAATATTGTTTCATCTCCACCAGTATATGTGAACTGATTCTAGCATTTGTAAAAACTGTTGGGAAAAAAAACAGCCATAAAACACAGCATTGATTCCAGTGATCTGCTGCAGAAAACAAAAATTCGGGCTCTTAGAACAGAACTCCATAGAAAACTTATATTTCACATGATATTCCATGTCCTCCGTCTTTCCAATCATATGTGTCAGGTGTGGAGTTGCAAACAGATCTGAACTGATTCCAGCATTTGTAAAAACTGTTGGGGAGAAACAAACAAACCATGAAAATGAAATGTACTATACTAATCTCCACCTCTCACCCCATTTGCTTCGATCCCCACAACTTATTCACTCCCTTCATGATGTGCTTCGGCCCCCTCACCATCATCATTCCTAAAAACAACCAAATTGCTTCATTCAATCCACCTCCACCATCTCGCCGAATGCCACCAATGTCCTGTGGAATTAACAACAAAATAAGTAAAAAAAATCCTCATCCCCTCATGAATTGCTTCGATCCCCCCCACCATCATCACTCCTAAAACAGACACATTGCTTCCTTTAGTCCACATCCACCATCTCGCCGAATACCACCAATGTCCTGTGCAATGAATCAACAAAAATGAGAAATTGTTCCTCATCCCCTCATGATTTGCTTCGTTCCCCCGCACCATCGTCACTCCTAAAAACAAAGAAATT
This sequence comes from Azolla caroliniana, assembly GCF_043228905.1. NCBI lineage: Eukaryota > Viridiplantae > Streptophyta > Polypodiopsida > Salviniales > Salviniaceae > Azolla > Azolla caroliniana. The sequence goes on from NW_028230438.1 coordinate 15,431,705, forward strand.
GCTTCAATCAAACCACATCCACCATCTCGCTGAATACCACCTCTGACCTATACCAATAACAACAAAAACAAGTGAATAATGGTTCCTCATCCCCTCATGATTTGCTTCTGTCCTCCCCACCATCATCACTCCTAAAAACAAACAAATTGCTTCAATCAATCCACATCCAACATCTCGTCGAGTACCGCCAATATCTTGTGCAATTAACAACAAAATAAGTGAACAATGATTCCTCTCCCCTCCTGATTTGCTTCAGCCCTCGCACCAACACCACTCATCCTCACACCATGACAAAGTTGCTTCAAATCCCACTGCCATCATCCCGCAACCTATGAGAACCATAATATCTGTCTTAAGTCAGCCCATATCTGGGGTATCTTGCTTCCCCTATTCCATCTCACCGATTAACGCGGCCCTGTAATCACAACAAAAAATGAGGGAAAACCATTCCTCGCCTTCTCATAATAATCTGCTTCAGCCCCCACTCCAACATCACTCATCCTAACCACAAAAAACAGAAAAACGGCTTCGTCATGTCCCCATCTACCATCTCGCTATCTCTGATTCGACAATCCTGTTACACTAACAACCAACAAACGAGTAGAAAACAAACAGAAATCCTCACCTTCTCCTAGTAATCTTCGACAACCCCCACCAACATCAGTCATCCTAATCACAAAACAACTTTAACCTATTTCAACCTGTCCACATCCACCATGTCGATGTCTCTGATTATCACACGAAATCTGCCTCATACCACTAAAATCTTCTTATACTAGTCTGATTCAGCATCCAGAACATCATCCCATTTCCTCATATCTTCTTCTAGCATATATACCTACATTAAAATAAGCTTCCTACATGCCGCCACTGTCTCCTCTCTGTTATCTCATGTTGTTTGCCATAAGAATGGTACTGGTGGCGAGAACATTAATTGCACTACTTTACTAGATGTTGTCGTGGAATGCATGATCCTTTACTCTTTGTTAAACAACCTTACATGTAGGTTACTAGATTAGATCATGCCAACACATTACAAGGGATCAAATCTCACTAATGACACTAGTTTACTTGATGCCATTGTGGAATACACTGGCACACACATGACGGTTATAATCTCCATCGAACAATGTTGCAAACGAGATGAGATGCCACACGACAATGTTGGGGTGGAATGGGTGAGCTTCTAATCTTAGCAGCAGGGCGAAGCTTTTCGAGAGATGACTAGATGCCATTAATGAAGGGAATGCAGGCTAGAGGAAGTCAAAAGGTTGTTGACGTCTCTTAACAACATGGACCTTGCGTATGATTCAACAAACATTGATCCCTACGGAGGCTAGTGTGTACAATCGGCCGGTCGGTGAATCTCCGAGCAAACAGAGAGAGCAGAAGACCCATCGATGGATGTGAGCTTTTTTGGGTACAATCGGTCGGTCAGTCTCCGAGCAAACGGAGAGAGCAGAAGAAGAACCATCGATGGATCTGAGCTTTTTTGGGTACATACATACATTGCTATTGGCTCCCCTCTCTCTCTCTCTCTCTCTCTCTCTCTCTCTCTCTCTGCGTGTGTGCGTCTCTCTCTCTCTCTGTGCGTGTGTGCGTGCGCGCAATACATACATACGTCGGGGTTCCTTCCGTCGCCATTGTCGAGCTTGCTTGCTTCCATCACATCACGCCTCGTCTTTCCTCTCGGGCTCCCTGTTCCTTCTTCCTCCCTCCCTTGCTTCCTGCTGCCTTTCCGGATCCGCATTTTCGAATCTTCATTCCATTTCCCAGGTTCGCAAATCTGATTTCTAGATTTTTCATGATTTCGCTGCTCCTTTACTTTTCCTTCATTGGTTCATCACGTTTGCATAAAGCCTCTGAGCTTTCTTATAGGAAGAAGACGAACGATGGATTTATTTACTCAGAAGCATGTATTACAATATTGTAGTTGTAGCAACAGTGAAATGTTTCTCTTATTATTGGCAGAAGAAACTAGATCATGATCTCATTTATTGCTTACCTTGCCCTTAATGGATAGTATTGCTTCTTCTGAAAATCACATTATATTCTATGCGGATGTCAGTGGTTCCTCATAATTGTTGTGCTGTCATCGTTTCTCAGTCAAATAATCGGTTTTCACGTATCCATGTATTTCACGAGAATCATTTCCCAATCTCAGTGCTCTATAATTGTTGCATTTCCTTGTTCCATAGGTTCATCGTTTCTCAAGGAAAATCAGAGCTTTTCAGCCAGCCATGGTTTTCATGAAAAATCATGTAGATCTCATAATTATTGCATGTCTGTGTTTGCAGTCGTTTCATAGACTCATTGTTTTTCAGTGAAAACATCAGAGATTTCCGTGAAGAAGATGGATCCATGATGTCATGCGAGTCATACAGATCTCAATGGTACATAATCTTCCATTTTTCAGGTTTGCAAGCATTCCATAGAATCACTGTTCATTTCCAAGTTCCTTCATGGCCAGACATAAACTCGGATATTTTCAAGAGGCCATGGATTTCATGAGAATTGTACTGATCTCAGAATTACATAATTGTTGCATTTCCATGTTTGCCAAATCTCCATAGAAATATTGTTTTTGAACGAAAATCAGAGCTTTCCAACAGCTGGTGGAGCCATGGATCATGCTGATTTCGGAGCATAATAGTTGTAACAGTGAAAATGTCATGGGAAATGCTTCCTTCTGTACCAGAAGACAAGGCTCTTTGGATCATGTATACAAGAAAGAATGTGATCACACATAGAGATTGAAAATGAAATAAGAAATGTTATCTTCCATAACAGAAGCAAGATCAAAGAAGAGGTTTTAACAGTATAAAAATGAGATGTCTACAAGAGTGAATGTGAGTACAAATAAGGATTGCATAACAGGAATTCCTGGACAACCCCTACCATTACTAAAGAACCATTGCTAAACATAGAAGTACCTCAAAGTGAGGGACTAATTTGTGGATGGATTAAGTCCCAGATAATAGAAACTCTCAATTAAACTGAGTGATTTTGAAAGAGCCATTGTTAAAATCAGAGCGATTCTAAAGTAAAGGACCCCATGATTTAAGGCTTAGATCAGAGGAAATCTGGACAAAAACATAACAAATTTTAAAGAACCATTACACGATTAGAACAATTCTCCAAGTAAAAGACACTTCTTTTGCTATGGATCCTCTTTACGTGGCCTCCAAGGAGAAGGAGAGGGAAAGGGAGAAGGAAAAGGACAAGGAAAAGGATAAGGAAAGAGAAAGGGAACTAGAGATGGAAGCAGCACTATACACCAATTGTCTTCTTTTAGGGTTAGATGTGTCTATCCTAGGGCAAGGTGGTATGCCGAGATCAGGATTATTCAGACATTCGAACCCTCGAATGGGTGAAACTCTCTTGCATTTCTTGCTCAGTGCTCTTCGAGGTCCTGCCCAGTCTGCCAAAGTGAGTGAAAAGTTTTTCTTGTTCTTTCAGCAAACTACGTACAATTTCTCTCTCTCATTCTGATAATTTTTCTGTTATAATTGGTGTTGTGTACAGGATTTTGCTGGTGTGTGGCCTATTTTTGATGCAGGCCAATCTAGAGATTTTAGGAAGGTAAAGTCTACTAACTTTTATTTTCATTATTAAAGTTCATGCTAGTTTAATTTTAACTTATATAGTCCAGAATATATTTACATACAAACAGGAGGGTATGTTCATCATTCATATTTTTATGTTGACTTAATCACTTGTAGATAATTTACGTCGTTTTGTTTGTAGATTGTACAAAATCTTATAAACGAACTTGAAGCACAAGGGGCATTGCCAAGAAGCAACTCTCGGGTATCGTCACTTGCAACTTGTTGCGGACCAAGGTATAAAATTTAAATGGATATGCACTATATACTCCTTCAAAATATAAGCATAACTAAAATTTAAATGGAATGAGATGTGAAATATAAGTATAACTAAAATTTAAATGGAATGAGATGTGAAATATAAGTATAACTAAAATTTTAATGGAATGAGATGTGAGAAATAACAATGATGATGGTGATGTATTAATGTGCATGTCTATGTATTAATGTCTTCAAGAGGCTAGAATTGGCCTATGAGACAGAACAAGAGATTACATCTTAAAATGTTGTGTTGCCGTTGAGAACAACGAACCTAAATAATTATAACATAATTAGCATAACTTCGTAAGGTACCAGAGAATCTCATTGGCTAAACAGTTAACATTCTAAACTTGGTGAACTGAAACTTTTGCCTTCGAAAGACCTCCAACATGGGCTGATCCAAGATCGAGAGGTTTCTAAAGAGAGGGAAATGGCTTTAATGTTGGGTAATAATGATCTTTATTTATCAATGACAAGGATGATTGGGTCGTGATCGAAATGGGTGCGGCCTATGTGTACTACAAATTGCTATTGCCCAATCTATTGTATCCCCCTTTTGAGTGTTGTGGTCAAGACCCTAGTTGTGTAGCAGGAGTGATGGAGCTAAAGAAAGTTGTGATGGTTTTTTCTTGACAAGTTGTTGTGGTCATGCTGAACTTGACTTTCAACAACTTCTCTCAATATCTCTGGACTTCTACTGTTCTAGCAATACAGTAGTCCCAAACACTGTTGGACTTTGTATTCCATTACAGCCTTGTTGGGAAGAGATGATGGTATCTCCTTCTTTATGTCTTTTAAGAAAGAAGAAAAGATACGTTACCTTGCAAGTGTTGTGATCAAGACCCTAGGTGTGTAGCCCTTGATTGACTTTAAGCATTAGAAGTGATGGACCTAAAGCAATCTGTGATGGTTTTATGTTGGTGAGTTATTGTGGTTGTATTGTCATCATTCTACCACTTGTCTCTATGTCGCTTGAGTTCTAGCAAGAGCAGTCCCAGACACCATTAGTCGTCGTATTCCCTTACCTTGTGTAATGGGCCAAAATTGTGTTTGAAGAGGCGGGGGCATCTCCCTCTTAACATCTTTTAAGAAAGAAGGAAAGGAAGATCCATTAATTTATTTTAAGAGGCTAATATGGACTCTAAAACCAAACAGGAGATTACATCTTAAAATATTGTCTCATCTTTGAGAACAGCACCAAATAAACATACCTAAGTAAAAAAGTAAATTCAAATAGAATTAAGATGTGACTAAAGAATCTCTTCATCTATATATGTAATATTCTCAAGCCAGATATATTGTATTTTTTGTCTTCGAAAGATCTCTAGCATAGGTTGATCCAGAATGGAGAGTCTCCAAAATTTAGGGAAGCACTTGTGATGACGGGAGATAATGGCCTTTATTTGTTGATGACAATGGGGATGAGATCATGATCCACGATGCCATAGCCTACCTATGTGCATGAAAAATTGCTATTGCCCAATCTTTTGTAACCCCTTTGCAATGTCCTGGTTGGGCGCCCATTTATGTATACCTTGATTCACTTGTAGCATGAGTTGGAGTGATGGGCCAAAGAAGGAAGTGATTGTTCTCTGAGCTTGTGTGGCTGTTTCTCAACAACTTTTCCTTGTACCCCTTGAGCTATAGCAAGAAAAGCCCCAAGTATTGTTGGTCCTCATATTCCGTTACCTTGCATACTGGGCCAGATGATATCTTAAAAAGGCAATGATATCTTCCTGTTATTTCATAAGAAACAGCACCGTGACAAACATAATGTTCTTCAGATTCCACTCCCAGATGACACAATTAGCAAATTCTTTCTTCTAGAGGTATTTGTGCATATATGCCTACCTCAATCTCTAACTTATGCGATGAAGTTCGCAGCTGCCCTATCACACTGTGCAGCACATAGGATAGATGTATGTGCATATTAGAGGACCTGACGATGAATCCATCCTCTGACGCGTGTACAAAGTGAGCCTTATAGTGGGTCATTTTCCTACAAAGAGATGTTGTGGGGCTGATCTATTTTATTCTGTTCAGATCAGTTCGGATCACACTATTCTTTGACAAGTGTATCTGAATAGCCACAACTTAGTTTGTGACTCTTGGAACTGCAAATGTGCATGTTGTCTTTCAAGAGCAACCAGCAGCTGCATATCCATCAGAGAGTTGAGCAAAAGCCCTCTCCCTCAAGGAGAACTGAGGCCCTTTGAATGTTACTCCTAGGTATGTGAAGGATTGTGTGCTTTCCTTCTCCCAAGAAGAATTCTGGTTCTGATATTGTTGCCCATGCTTGCGTGGTGTTAAAACACCATCGTTTTACTTTTATCTACCTACAAACCATTGTATAAAATAGTTTAAAGGCATTGAGATTTCTTTGTAGTCCTTCCAAAGTGTCAAAGATAATCACAATATCATCAGCATATAATCATATTTGTATGGCAATATGCTCTTGAACCGCCAAATCTCTCTATGTAATGTGACACCTCATCTATATACAGACCATAGAGAGTGGGTGATTGGGCTAGCCACAGCCTCCATCAACCCTTGGGAGACCACAAAATTCCTGACACGGATTCATACAGTGCATATATTCCTCATTGCATATTGATAGGAACTCCAAGGGCTTCTAGTCGTTGCACAGGTTGAGCACGTGGTATTATGTCAGGCTTTTTGGAAATCCATGAAGCAGCAATAAATACTCTTATTATGGGCTTTGCCCTCCTCAATAAGGGCTTGGAGGGTCAATACATGATTGAATTTTGTGAATCTCTTCTGAAAGAAGAAAGAAAGAAAAATTAACATCTTTTAAGAGGCAAAAAGGGCCTATAAGCGAACAAGAGGTTACATCTTAAGTATGAAAGAAAATGTAACTTCTTTTAAATGTCCAAAATGGTCTAGGATACCAATCAATACATTGTAAAATATTGTCTCATCTTTGAGAACAACAAAGCAAATGAAAGAATGAAGAAGATAGATTTAACTGGATTATCTGGAGGCAATTAGAGAGCATGAACGTTTCCTTTTCACCACTTCAAGAAGGTTGATTGGGATGGACCATGGATGCTTGGTTCTTTGTGAACCAAAAACCTTTTTTTGAACTGAGAACAAATACTTTGATTGATGACCAGTTATATTTGTTTGAAAAGTTTTGAGGGATTGGAAAATAAGAAAGTTTGAAAATCAGAGAGATGGGGATGAGAAGTGATTCCAGATGGCATGCCCATCCTATAAGGCCAAACTCTTTGTATGGAGTTGATTCTTACATTACATTGTGGTTTCTTTTTTTGTTTTCTCTGTACAATGTCACCCAAGATAGTATTCACACATTGTTCATTTTCCAATTAACCATCATTTGTGGATGCTTTTTAATTACTTGAGTTTCTTTATCTCTATTTTAGTGGGGATTTTGCTCAACTGAATTCATCAATAGCGTGTCATCAGTACTATTTTTTAATTTGATTATCTTTGATATTGGGGATTATTTCATGATTGGTAGACTCACAATGCATCCCTTTTTTATGCTATGGCACTGTGTGAAATGCTAGAAATATTGAGAATTGGCTTGATAGGCATATAGAGTTACACTCATAGAGATGTATATGTGTCAATAGAAAGTTTCTATTACATATGAGAGTAGCTCACAATGGTAGTCCTCCCATGCGCTCACACCCTAGAGCATAGATGGGATCTAGACTAATCGACTACATAGTTAGTTGACACAGATAATAGTCGCAGCAGCCGTGCAAGAGAAATAGGGCGTATACTTATGGTATGTTTGATCGTATTGTCAAATTAAATGTGCAAGTCAATTGATGGAAGTGAGGATATTCCTTTTTTCTGTCAACTGACTTGTGGTTTAATATGACCTAGCTCCATGGATGCAAGCTAGTTCTAGTTAGTAATTATCTTAAAGTCAATGGCACATACTTCAAGACTAAGTATATCTTAACCTACCAATAGAGAATATTCTTCTAGTCAACCTGACTAGTCAATCTCATTACCCTACTTCCCTCTTTCGTAAATACATTTTGTTCTACTCATTTACAGTTTCTCACATTGACACCTCATATGGTCAGGTTGCACAATAGCTACTCATTTGGGCTGTTATCACAAAATGTTGACTCTAAGAATACATTTGGCGATAAACTGACAACTTGGGGGTGATCATTGACCATATCTTACAAGTATTTGTGGAAGTATTTGTGGCATCAATGTGTGTGCTAGGACAGTGAACCAGTCATCCAATGTGAATAAAACTTCATACACTGTTGAATTACATACTTCAGCTATTCTTGAAATAAAAATATAGGCTTGTTCATGGTATCCATGTTTTCAGATCATACAGTATACTCTGCATACATGGCCTCACTTCGATCATATAGTATACTTTGTGCGCCACATGTGTGTGCATTAAAACATCGAACTAGCATGATACCTTCCATGCTTGCAAATCTCAAAATTTATGATAAAAATTAGTTGGTAGGGAGATTCCCCACTTGGTGCAAACCTCAAGTATGCAAGTAAAAAGTAGTGCCTGCCTAGTTGCATAGTTAAGGCATAGAATATTGTTTTTTCTACCTGACTTATATAAGATTCACATGGTTGTAACTTTTGGTCCCATAGGATACTTTTGCTGTTTGAAGATGCTAATATGACACTTCGCATTATTTCTAATTATTTGCATTCACATATAATATGATCCTGCATCTTTATATATGACCTGAATTTGGTTTGACAAATCTCATCAATGTGATGTAGCTACTCCACTAGATAATCTAACGTGTTTGCCTGTGGTTAATACACTTACTCCCATCATTAACCTCATTCTTCTGTAGTCTCTTGCCTAGAAATTGGTGTGTCCCAATGACATAATGATTTGAGTATTTCTGAGGGTCTCCTCAAACTATTCTACATCTGTTCTGAATTGCAATTCCATAGGTCAGTTAAACTGCAAGGTCTCATAGGCCATACACTGTCATCGGAACCTTCCCCTTTGTCTGTAGATTGTCCACTTCCTCTGTTTCCTTGCCTCAAGTATGTGTAGCGTCTGACTCTACAGTGAGCCACTTCTGTGGTTGCAAGCTCCTTATAAGTGTATTTCTTTTGTCTTTTTGAGGGCTCCTTATAAGTGAGCCACTTGTGATACTCTTTGTTCCGTTGATAGAAAAGAACTGATGACTTAGAAGGATTAATGAGGATGATGAGGCCATTTTCAGGTTGATATGGTTTGTATATATGACATAATCCTTTCTGCATGTATCACACAATCCATGGAGTTTGTATTATGTTTGGTATGCTGATGAAGGCTTGGAGAATTTGGTTTTGCTCATGACTTCTAGGAAATTCTCTCAATGCTGCTATAGTAATAATAATAATAATATTCACAGATATGTTTGGCCCAAAGCCCTATTTAACTTTGCTGAGAGGCGTTATATTTCTTAACTTTGCTGAGAGGCCCAAAGCCCTATTTAAAGAGACAATCATGCCATGCCACTTATGTCATAGTACATTCCAGTGCAATGCTATGCATGGTGTTCCGCTGATTCCATCCTTTGCTGGAACAATTAGCAGATACAATCTCCTACAAGAAATATCTGTCCCTGACATCTGCATATGGGAGAGTTTCCTATTCTCCATTTCACATGTCAAGAACTGAAGAATATTTATGATCCATACAGCAACCGCCATTATGAAGCGTAGACGTGTATCTTTTCAGGTGCAAAAGAATTAGGTTAGACATGGAGATAGGGAATACAGACAGATTTTATCAAATGACTGCATTGGGTGATCAGCGAGATGTGCTTGATTATTTTCAATACTTGCAGCACATTCTTTTGCCTTAAAATCTTTGCACATTAAGATGCCATATTGATATTATTTTGACTTGGAGTATGTACTAGTCGGGCAGGGATTCTTTGTCAAGGGAGTTTGTCGTTCTGCTGTCAAAATATGATCATGGCCAGTAACGAGAATTATATTCAAATTTCAATTATGGTTTATAATTTAAATCCTTAGAAATATGTGACTTGATCAATTTAATCTGTTAAATTCAGTTTTTTTACCATTAATTTCTGGGTTTGAGAATGGATTTATATATGAATCATGATGGCTGTTGCAGATTTGTGGAGCTCTTGTGGCAATTATCTGCTCATGCCTTACGTGAAGTTCATAAACGAAGTTTTCCATCGGACGTGTCAGCAAATCCTTTGCCAACATCATTGACTGAAGTTGCTCAGTGTAACCATGCTTCAGCATTGCTGACTGTGACAAAGGTGCACCACAAGAGATTGTTTAGAAGGAAAAGGATTATGAGTCTATGGCAATTATTTAAAAAAAGTTGACGAAGATATATTCTACTCGGGAGATAGTATAATTGCAAACTTTGATTTCATGAGTAATTCTCATTTTCACTGAGATTTGATGCACGTGTCTTTCTTTTTTTTGGTATTTTTCAAGAAAAGGTTCTTCCGCAGGTTCAGAAATAAAACTGGCCAAATTCCAGATTGTTGATAAGATGATTTTAAACAAATAAAAAGAAGATTTGTATCCATATAAGAGGTTGTGATGATGAACCCATCCTCTGATGTGTAAAAAGGTTGCCTTATAGTGGGCCATATTCCTACCAAGGGATGTTAGGGGGCTGATCCAAGGTCCCCAGTTATCCAATTTCATTATATCAATTTGGATCACTCTATTCTTTTCCACTTTGGTTATGTCAGATGGGGACAATCCAAGCTATGTTGGAATGGGGGTAGTGCATTTATGCTTACTCCTAGGTATATGTAATTTCATCTGTGCGCCATCTTTTCGTCTCCCAAGAAGAATTCTGGTTCTGATGTCATTGTGTTAACACCATCACTTCAGTTTTATCCAGGTTTATCAATGAACCTTTGTTGGTGCAAAATGCTTTAAAGCTTATAGATGTCTTTGTAGTCCCTGCAGAGAGTCGGAGATCAACACAATGTCATTAGCATGTAGTAATATCACTAAGCATGCTCCTGAATGGCCAAAGCTTTCTAGGTAATGCAATACCTTATCTACATAGAGACCGAAGAGAGTGGGAGATGGTGAGCATCGGACCAGTAAACTACTTAAATGACATGAAGGCAGTCATAGATCCTAGCATGCTAAAGTATTAAACATGAATCAAAGATAACACAATATGAAGCTGGTAATGGTTTGTATAGGCCATTTCATATGTTGAAAACAAAATGTGTACTACCCATCCTCCACCTACAGATACTAAAATTATGAAGTGTAGAACTGGGTTTGCTTTGTATTTATCTAGGAAATAATTCTCTTGTATATTAAAGTAGAGGTTCAGTAAAAATATTCTATGTTTTGTTGGTACTTTAGTATTTGAATACTGGATTATAGATAAATATCTTGATTTTAACATGGGATATCTGAGTTTTAGTTTTATTCAGTCAGTATATAATATTGCAGGCTAGAATTGCACTGGAGCGTCGACGTTTTCTTGATGATGCTGCAGCAGTTGTTCGCAGACAAGCAGTATGGTCAAGTCTTGCACACGATATGACTGCTGAATATCGAGCATTATGTGCAGAAGAGGTGTCATTCTCATGCAAATACTCATACACCAGCTGCTCTTCCATTGTTTAAAATGCTTTTTTAACGGATCCTCTTTGTCAGGCATATTTGCATCAAGAGTTGGATAAACTTGAGGAACCTAAAAAACTGAGAGATAGAGATTCGCAAAATAGCTCTGAAAATTCTACCGAAGAGCGTAGGTTGCTTTCTGTAAGCAGAGCAACTCATCATTGGGATTCTTTACTCAATCATACAGGTGCTTGGCCCCAGTGTGAATTATGGCCTTGTAGGGTTTGTACTTTTAAGTAGCTTTTTGTTATCGAGTACATTTTTCTGAGTTATATCATATATGCAGCTCAGCATGAGAAATTAGCATCTGGACCTATTGAGGATCTGTTAGCGCACCGTGAACACAGGTATAAAACTACTCAGAATAAAAACTCAGAAGTGAACAACTCTAAAATGCATAACTGTTATACAAACCTCCAAATGTAGTAAGTAATAACATGCCCACTAATAATTTAATATGTTGGGTAATTGATGGCACAGATATCGTGTATCTGGACCAGCTCTTCGAGCAGCAATGGAGAGAAGTTCTAGTATCTCTTCAAATGACGTGTTATCCTTTAGATCAGATGAAGTTGCTGGTAGTAAAATTGATCAGATGACATCAGGAGAAAATGATACTCATGCTAATGGAGAGTTCGAAATGACTGTTAGCATACTTGATGACAAATCACTTAAGGGTGTTGCATCTCTTGATGTTGCTGAAGTTTTGAGGCGTTGGACACATTCTTTGCAGCGAATTCACAAACAATCTCTTAGACTGGTACTGGTTCTGTAGGGTTGAATTTATAATTAACACATGTTTTTCTTGTCTGGTTTAAGAGTTAATAATGTCCGCCAGTGAAATGTTTTTATTCTTATATGCATCATCTTGCTTTCCTGTTTTCATTAAATCTACTATAATCCTCGTACAAATAATATTGACATAAAACATCAGTAGAGATCAGTGCAGGTTCTCTCTTTAGATTTTCTATTTTAACCTTCCTAAAGGGTTCCCATAAGGCACAGTTTATATTCTTAGTGAATGATTGGAATTTCTATTTTCTATCCTTTTATCTTTTGAATGTAGGCCATGACCATCTGGGTCATAGTCTCATTGCCCTTGTCATCACAATTAAAGGCCATTATCTCGCAACAGTGAAGGTGCTTCCCTTGCTTTGGAGATCTCTCCATCTTGGAGCGGTTTATGTTGATTTCTAGTTCTCAGATATGCTGATCCTTTATAATTATCTATTTGATTGTATTTAATTTGGCTTTTTGTTCTCTTGGAGTGGCCCATGTTAGAGATTTTTCAAAGACAAGTTTTATTATAAGTTTAGAATCATGTTCTCAGATAAGAGTGGATTCTTTAGTACCATATTATTAGTAGTATTTATTTAGATTTTTTGTTCTCAAAGATGAGAAAATAGTAAGATGTAAGATCATGGTCTTACAAGGCTTTGGTTCACTATGCAAGATCATGGAATATAAAGACCAGCAATGCTTGGGACTATTCTTGCTAAAACTCAAGCGACAGAAAAGTTGTTGAGGGACAGCAATACAACCACAACATGTCATCAACAAAGAATAATCACAACTTTCTTTAGCCACATCACTACTTATCATACTACAAGTCAATGGTGGACCACACAAGTGAATTCTTGACCAAGACACTCTAAAAGAGCTACAATATGAGATACCATTGCCCCACTATAATATGAGATACCATTTCGCAAACCATTTTATGAGATACCAACGCTTCTTCAAAGATGGCTTTCGCCCACTACCTACGTAAGGTAATAGAATATGAAAAGCAATGGTTCTTTCTTTCATGTCACAACTTTCCTCAACACCATTGCTTTTTCTCATTCTACAATTCAATCAAGGGCCACAGAAGTGGAGTCTTGACCGAAACATTTGGAAGGTGTTACAATATGTAGATTTAGCAGCAACAATTTGTGCACATATACAATTCAATCAAGGGCCACAGAAGTGGAGTCTTGATTGAAACATTTGGAAGGTGTTACAATATGTATATTTAGCAGCAACAATTTGTCTCCATCGCCTTTGTCACTAAAGGTTCTTCTTGAATGCGAGAGCCATCTCCATTTTTATCGGCCCCTGATGGAGATCGTTTGAGGAGCCCAGGATATGACCTATGCAAACATGGGAGCATCCCCAATGGTGACCAAGGCATTATTCTGATCAGTGGCTGGTATCTAGTGGATTTGAGATTATGAGGCATATTATATGTAGCCCTTGATTGGTTGTAGCAAGAATAGGAGTGATGGGACTAAAGAAAGTTGTGGTTATTCCCTGTTCATGAGCTTGTGTGGTTGTATTGTTGTCCTTCAACTTCTCCTTGTATCTCTTGAGTTCTAACAAGAACAGCCCAGGCACTGTTGGTACTCATATTCCATTACCTTGTACAATTGTGGTTAAATAGGTAATGGTATCTCCGTCTTAGTTCATAAAAAGCAATATAGCACCAAATATAGTATCCTTAAGATTTCATACCCTGATGACACAAGTGGTAGATTCTTTCTTCCAAAGGTGTACATGCATATCTCTCCCTACCTCAATCTCTAATTGATATGAAGAGGTCTGCAACCACCCTATCGCATTGCACAACGTACTTTAGATGTATGTGCACATAAGAGGGCCTGATGATGAATCTATCCTCCAATGTCTGTAAACATTGTGCCTTAATATAGTGGTTCGTCTTCTTACCAAGAGATGTGGGGCCAAGTTGATAATATAAGTTTATCCAAGTTGATAATATCAGTTTGGATCACTGTATTTGTTTCTGCTTGGTCATGTTTAGATGGGGAAAATCGTGTTGAGAATAAAGGGCCATCGTGCCTTTTATTAGTGCACGAGTGTGAACACACTCGTAGCACACTTTCGACTTGTATATACATAATATCTAAAAACCGAAAAAGAGGTACACTCTTTGTACCCAAGACATCGTGCATCTCTCTCTCTCACTCAGACTCTCTCCCTCTCTGTTTTTGGCCTAAACCATAATACTCGTGCTACCTTCAAACTGGTATCAATGCTGGGTTTAGGGTTTTCTGCAGAGCAGGTCACGTTTTTTGTAGTGCAGGTTTGGTCCTTTGTTTGGGCTAAGAAATCATGACTAGTAGCAGTGATAGTAGCCACCTTATGCACATCAAGAAGCTTGAGGGTGCACATAACTTTGCAGTATGGAAAAAGCAATGCTACAACATCCTATTGCAAAAGAAGCATGCAAAGCCTATAAAAGTCAAAGGGGTAAAGCTTATAGATATGGACCAAGATGATTGGCAAGAGTTAAACGAGCTTGCACGCTCGACTATTGAGTTGTCAATCTCTGATGCCTTGCTTTTTAATATCGAAGGTTTGGACCCCGCCTATTCTATATGGACTAGACTAGAGGAACTGTATGCCCAAAAGACGGCAGCTAGCAAAGTTTATTGACTTAAGAACCTTATGGATTTGCGCATGACAGAGGGTACACCCATGTCAACTCACCTCAGTAAGTTCAAATCCATTTTCAACCAGCTGGTTGCCTTGAAATTCATCATTGATGGTGAGTTTAAGGCCACGTTTTTCCTTTGCACCTTGCTAGAATGTTGGGATACTTTCAGGACTGCTATGAGCAATTTAAATGCGATGCTTCTTTATGCCGATGTAGAGAGTTCTCTACTCATGGAAGAGATGAGCCGGTGAAACAATGCATCCAATAAGTCCTCTAGTGCGTTGCATATGAGGGGTAGGTCACAACAAAGAGGCAAATCTGATAGTTATGGCCGTAGTAAATCACATGGTAAAGATGTAGAATGCCATCATTGTGGCAAAAAGGGTCATTTTAAACGTGATTGTTTCAAATGGAAGAGAGAGAAAGGAAAGGGCAAGAAGATAGATGATTTCATAGAAGAAAAAAGAGACATTCAACCGAGGAAAGGAAATACTAAAATTGAAGAGGTGAATGTAGTCACTCATGATAGTGATAGTGGAAATGATGTACTCTTGGTTTCATCATGCCATAGAGAACATGCTTTACTTGCAGATACCGATGGTGACATGCACACTTGGATACTCAATTGTGGTGCTTCTTTTCATGTCACCCCTCATCGTGAGTGGTTTTCAAATTACATAGGGGGTCGACATGGTGTTGTCCATCTTGGGGACAACTATGCATGTGAAATTGCAGGTATTGGCATTGTGCAATTACAGTTTCAGCATGGTTCTGGTTTCACACTTCAGCATGTACGGCATGTACCTCAGCTTAAGAAGAGCTTGATTAGCACAGGACAGCTAGATAATGATGGATTTCACACAACCTTTGGTGATGGGAAATGGAAGATTTGTAAGGGATCTAGAGTTATTGCCAAGGGTAGTATAAGTGATACTTTGTATCCTCTCCATGTATCTAGTGTGAGTGACCATGTTGTTGCCATAACTGAGCAGCCTAGTGTTTCTTTGTGGCATGGCTGGTTGGGACACATGAGTGAAACTGGTATGAAAGTATTGTCTCGTTTGGGTTACTTGCCATGTCTTCATTATGCTGATTTTGAACATTGTGATCATTGCATTTATGGTAAACATGTACAAACATCTCATAAAAAGTCTCTTTCGCTGAAGTCGTCCCCGCTTGAGTTAGTACATTCAGATGTATGTCAGATGCTAGGGCTGTCATTAGGGGGAAAGAAATACTTAGTCACTTTTGTCGATGATGCTACACGGAAGGTATGGGTTTACACTATTCGTAGCAAGGATGAAGTGCTTGACAAGTTTCGAACATTTTTGGCATTAGTTGAGAATCAAATTGATAAGACACTTAAGTGTCTTCGCTCTGACAATGGTGGGGAATATGTGTCCAAGGCTTTTCAAGCATTTTGTGACAGCAAAGGGATAAAGAGGGAACTCACTGCCCCTTGAGCGTATGAATCAGACTATTCAAGATAAGGTCCGTACTATGCTGTCTCATGCTGCGTTACCCCATGGTTTTTGGGCAGAGGCTGTTATGACAGCTGTTCACTTGATTAATCGGTCACCTAACAGGTCTTTGGGAGGGGGAATACCCCAAGAAGCGTGGTTGGGTAAGCCACCTTCATATGCTCACTTGAGAGTGCTTGGCTGTGAGGCTTTTGTGCACATTCGTAAAGAAGAACGCAACAAACTTGAGCCAAAGTCTTGCAAATGTATTTTCCTAGGATACAGTGACGAGGGTGAAATGGGGTATAGATTGTGGGATCCCGAGAAAAGGAAAATAGTACGCAGCAATGATGTTATCTTCCGGGAAAATTGCATGCATAAACAACCCGAAAAGACTGAGGAAGTACGTAGGGTTGTATTCCGAGAAGAAATACCTTTTAGACAGGAAAATGTGCCCGCTGTACAGCAGCAAACACCTGCTGTAAACTTACCTGCAAATGCAGAAAATGAGGTTGGAAATGATCAGCCAGCCTTTGCCAATAATGATGAGCCACCAAATGTGCAGGAACAGCTAGAACAGCAAGCTGTCAATGCTGATTTGCAGGCTGAAATGCCTGGACTGCAAATTGAAAATGATGATTTGCAGGCTCAACAGCTACCAAACAATGAGCATTGGGTTAGGAGATCGTCTAGAGTTACTAGAAGGCCTGACAGATTTGATCCTGATGCAAACAGTGTGGCTGATTATGTCATGGTAACTGATTGTGGCAAACCGACTTGCTTCAAGGAAGCAATGGACAGACAGGACAATAAGAAATGGTATAAAGCCATGTTGTTAGAGATGGAATCTCTTGAGAAAAATGACACTTGGGATTTGGTGCAGTTGCCTAAAGGGCAGAAAACACTTCCATGCAAATGGGTTTATAAAATTCAGGTCATTTTTGATTCCTCGCCAAAGTACAAAGCAAGATTGGTTGCAAAAGGATACAACCAGGGATATGGAGTTGATTTTGATGAGATCTTCCCGCCTGTAGTCAAGATGACTACATTAAGAATAATTTTGGGCTTAGTTGCAGCTGAAGATATGGAGCTCATACAGATGGATGTGAAGACCGCCTTTTTACATGGCGATCTGCATGACGACATATATATGCAGCAGCCTGAAGGTTTTGTTGCTAAAGGCAAAGAGAAGATGGTTTGTAAGCTCAAAAGGAGTTTGTATGGGTTGAAACAAGCACCAAGAGAATGGTATCATAAATTTGATGCATTTATGCAGTCTCAAGGTTTTCGTAGAAGTCAAGTGGACCATTGCTTGTACACCAAGAAGGCAGGAGATGGCAGCCTGATTATCTTGGTTTTGTATGTTGATGATATGTTGATTGCTGGCAAGGATATTCATGCCTTGGATTCATTGAAGCAAAGCCTTCATGGCAGCTTTGATATCAAGGATCTTGGTGATGCAAATCACATCCTTGGCATGCGAATACTCCGAAACCGGTCGAAAGGGGTACTCTTTCTATCTCAGCAGGAGTATATCTCGAAGGTTTTGCAGCGTTTCAATATGTAGGGGGGGAACAATTGGGGTTCCATTGCCTCCATATTTGAAACTTAGTGCAGAAGACAGCCCTACATCTGATGATGAGAAGGCTGAAATGGCTAAGGTTCCATATGCTTCAGCCGTTGGCAGTTTGATATATGCGATGGTTGCTACACGCCCTGATATTGCCTTTGCAGTGGGAGTGGTTAGTAGCTACATGGCAAATCCTGGCAAAAAGCATTGGGAAGCGGTGAAAGGTATTATGAGATACCTCAAAGGCACAAAGGACTTGGGCACTTGCTTTGGAAAGCAAAAGGCATCTGTCGTTGGTTTTACGGATGCGGGCTATGCTGGTCACGCAGACTGCAGGAAGTCTACTTCTGGGTATGTGTTTACTTTCACAGGAGGAGCGGTCTCTTGGATCTCCAGACTACAGAAGTGTGTTGCATTGTCTACTACAGAGGCAGAGTATGTTGCTGCCACTGAGGCATGCAAAGAGACTTTATGCCTTTCATATCTAGTGAGAGATCTTGGCATTACAGAGTTACCTATTCTTCATTGTGACAGCCAAAGTGCTATCATACTAGCTCGGAATCCCGTCTTTCATGCAAAGACGAAGCACATAGAGGTGAAGTATCACTTCATCAGAGATGTACTTGACAGCAAGAACATTGAGCTTGTCAAAGTACATACAAATAATAATCCTGCAGATCTTCTCACGAAGGGTCTTCCAGCTGAGCGATTTGCTCATTGCCGACAGATGATGGGAGTTGGATAGATGTATGTAGTTCAGCTTTGTACATACTTGGACTTAGCTGACTTTTTTTTTTTTTCTTCCTTCTCACGGCACATTGCCTTTAGGTGGGAGGTTGTTGGGAATAAAGGGCCATCGTGCCTTTTATTAGTGCACGAGTGTGAACGCACTCGTAGCACACTTTTGACTTGTATATACATAATATCTAAAAACCAAAAAAGAGGTACACTCTTTGTACCCAAGACAGCGTGCATCTCTCTCTCTCACTCAGACTCTCCCTCTCTGTTTTTGACCTAAACCCTAATCCTCGTGCTGCCTTCAAATCCAAGTATATGGGAACGGGGGTAGTGCATTTAATGAGTCATTGCTATGTGAACTTTATTGATGCTAATGACACTTTGAATCTATCCTCCAATGTTTGTAAAAAGTGTGCCTTATAGTGGTTCATCTTCTTACCAAGAGATACTTTGGGGCTTGTCCATGTTCTTCTGTATCCAAGTCGATAAAATCTGTTTCGATGACTCTATTCGTTTTTGTTTGGTCATATTTAGATGGGGAGAATCCAAGTTACATTGGAATGGAGGTAGTGCATTTAATGAGTTATTGCTATGTCAGCACTTTATCGATGCCTATGACTCCTACTAGCTGCACAGAACATACCATTATAGTGAACTTCAAGAGCAGAGATCCCATGATACCTAGCAACTAGAAGACACTCATGATTGGCCATTACTTGGGCCAAACTATATATGGTTTGATCCTAGATTCAGAATTGCATGTATGAGTAGAGAGAATTTGCTGCCATTCATCTGTAACATAACATTAAATATAAATGCACTACCTCTTTTCTGTGTAGCTTGGATTGTCCATACCTGAACATGACCAAAATCGAAAAGAGTAAAGAGTGATCTGAATTGATACCATTAAATGGAAAGAACCTGGATCAGCCCCACATCTCTTTGTAGGAAGATGGCCCATTTATAAGGCATTCTTTCTATACACATTGCAAGATAGATTTATCTTCAGACCTTATATGGAGCACACCCGTCTCATGCGCTCCATATTGTGACAGGGCAGCTATGAGTTTTAGATAGGCAGACATGTACACAAACCATTGTTTGGAAGAAATCTATGTTTACCATTGTGATGTTTTTTATGAATTACGAGGGAGATACTCTTGTCTCTTCAAACAATGTTCTTTATGGACAATAAAAATTCTAATTCTTCAAACAAATGAGTCAAGGTCTACATAAGTAGGGTATCGATGCAATGCCCAAAAGGGGATATCATGGATCGGATCAAACAATGCTTTGGTTCACTACTCAAGGTAATGGAATATGAAGACCAATGGCGCTTAGGACTATTCTCAGTAAAACCAAGTGACATAGAGAGAAGTTGAAGAATACAAATGTAATGGCTTATGAATAAAGAACCATCCCAACTCCCTTGAGTTCCATCACTTCTTCTCATGTTACAAATGAGTCAAGGTTTACATAAGTAGGGTATCGACTCAATGCCCAAATGGGGATACCATGGATCGGACAATAGCAATGTGGTGCATGTAGGCCACATTCATTTGGATTTGATCTCCTCATCCTTGTTCTTGATTGTTAAAGGTGCATCCCTTGCTTTAGAGACCCCTCCATCTAGGATCAGCTCGTGTTGGAGATCTTTCGAAAGCAAAAGTGTCAATCCACATAAGTTCATAATGTTAAGTGTTTAGCTAACGAGATTCTCGGGTATATTAGGCAGTTCTTTGAGTTTGTTCTCAAAGATGAGATAACACTTAACATGTAATCTCTTGTTTGGTCTTATACGCCATTTTGGCCTCTTCAAGTGTCATCGCCCAATGATTTGTCAAAGGTTGTGGCTAGCACAATTGGCGCCATCACATGTGCTTACCTTGCTTTGGACACCTCTCCACTCTGGCTCAACCTATGCTAGAGCTCTTTTGAAGACAAAAATTACAATATATCTAACTTGAAAATCTAATATGTACTGATAACAAGATTCATTAGTCACTTTTTATCTTATTTACTTTTTTTACTTTGTAACATTTATTTTGGTTTGTTGTTCACAAAGACAAGATATCCCTTGAGATGCAATCTCTTGTTTGGCCTCTTAAAAGTGCCGTGTAGGTACTTCCAATGGGTTGTCAGAGGCTGTGGCTAGCACAGTTGGAGTAAAAAGGTTTGTTGATAAACATGGATAAAACTAAAGTGATGGTGTTTAACACCACTCAAGCATGAGTAACAAAATCAGAACCAGAATCCTTCTTTAGAGAGGGAAAGGTGGTGTACACATGCTCCTACACATACCTAGGAGTAACATTTACAGAGCCTAGGTTCTCTTTACAGGAGGCTGCTTGTGCCCGACTCTCTTGTGGATATGCAGCCCTTCATACTCTTGGAGGACAATGTGCACATATGCAGTTCCAAGAGCCACGAACTAAACTGTGGCTATTTGATACACTACTAACACCAACTCTTCTCTATGTAGTAGAAATGTCGGAACTGAGTCTTAACAAGGCAAATAACTGGAAAGATTTAGAGAAACCTTTCTTCTCAATGATTTCCTGCATGATAAGGAGCAAAGCATTAGTGGCCCATGATATAATCCCGGTAGAGATGGGGGCAGCCCCTATTATCATCGGGGAATTAGTTCGATCGTTGAACATTATCCAATGACTTCTGGATAAATGCCTTAAGGTTGGCACTTATGTCGTCAAAACAACTTGTTGAACATTGAGATGTTCATTGTTGGTATGCTGAAGTGCTACAATGGTTCGAGTCACATGACATTACCGTAAATCCACTAGCCCCATTCCAATATAGCGTTGATTATCTCCATCTAAACATGACCAAAGTGGGAAAAAATAGAGTTATCCGAACTGATATTGTTAACTTGGAAAACAAGCTAATATGGACCAGCCCCAAAAAATCACTTGGTAGGAAGATGGCCCACTATAAGACACTGTTTACACACATTGGAGGATGGATTCATCATCAGGCGATTTTATATGGACATATGTCTATCCTTAGTGTTGCAGAATGTGATAGGAAGCTATGAACCTCCACATTTATTAGAATATTCTTTGTATCATTTGTATAATGTTTTGTTCTTTTCTCACTTCTTTTTGGCTTCCTTCTCATGCTTCTAAAATCATCAAATTTATGTAACCTTTATTCATGTAAACTCACTAAAATTACCAATCTTCAATGATATAGTTAACCCAAAGTTCCTTATTTCTTTACAGTGAAGTTTCTTGGTTGCAAATCAGCTTTGGCATGGCATTCAATGGATGATGTATGCATGAAACGTTTATGTTTTTTACTTGAGATAACTGTAATAGAAGAGTGTATCCTTTCTGTGGATGTAAGACTGTTTCTGATCTATGGATTATGTGATTGTCCAGCTCAGAACTTCTGATATATTTTATATTTGCTTCATTGTATCTTATTGAGTTGTTCTTGTTTTTAACTCTGTAAAAATATAATTTCCCCATCAGTTAAGAATAAAAACTGCCAAAGCGCTACACCCTCCATAATGTGATTTTGAATGAGGTTGCACTTGTTTCTTCATGTGTCCATTAGGGAAAATCAAATGATGGAGCAGGTCCAGATATAATAAGAGACACTTCTGATGAAACTGGAGAAAGTGGACATGCTGAAGCATTGCGAGCTACTGTTGCTGAACATAAGCAACATCTAGCGAACATTCAGGTCTTTTGAGATCTGCATCACTTAATTTTCTTTCTGGAGTTTCAGTGGTGATATAATTTGGTACAAAAAAGAATATCTATATATTTCTGACTTTTGCTATTTTCTTGACAGACTCTGATTAGGCAGTTGAAAGAATCACTGCCTGGCATGGAAACATCAATTGCGTCACTTAGAGAGCAAGTGAGTCGGACAACTCCGCTCATGGTTCCTCCAACTTCACTATCACTTCCTGAGAGAATGGTATGTCTTTAGCTGTAACATTGAAATAAAGGCATATTCACCTTAATTGATTTAGCCTGAAGAAACTAATATAACATTTCACGAAAGCTCATCTATCTAGTTCACGGCATTGTTGAAGACTATTTTCAAAAGGTTAAATAAATCATGTGATTTCAGGATGACTTTATTGGTCATGGCACTGACACTTCTTTAAAGGCTAGCACATCCCATTTGGAGTTGACGCCAGCAAGTTCCTTATCAAAGCTGCCTCACATTTTCTCATCTTCTTCTCCTACAAAGACAAAGACTTCACAACCACAAAGAACCCGCACAACAGTGCATAGTGCAAGACGAATAGAATCCTCCAACGGTGATCGTTCAGATAGCCTAGTTCCTACACATGGGTTAATCAAAGTAGACCTTCAAGGTTGCACAACCTTTTCATCTATATGATATAAGAGTTACTAGATTTTCTTCACATTTTTACCTCTTAAAAGGCGTTAATATAACTTTCTTTCTTTCTTGAAATGCCAGGTGAAAAGGAAGATAATCTTACATCCTTGAGACAAGCTGTTCATATTGCTGCCTTATCAGCAAGTAGGCACCCGGTTGAGGAGATAATAACCGAAAGAAATGATCATGGCACGGAACATTTTTTCACTCCAATACTGTCAGGTGATATGCTTACAAACGGACATTTAGCCTCAAATTCAGTAAAAAGCACTGCTAGAAAACTGTCTCCTAGGACCCCACAGGAGTATAATGAATATCATGGCAAGTCTTTACCAGATACACTAGCTAGAGAACAAGATCATAAAAGTATTGATGTCCAGGATCTTCAGCAAAGAAGTTCCAAGCCATCCAGCAAATCACTTAACTCCAATGGTTTTTTAAACAAGACTCCTGCTATATCAGTCTCTGAAGCAAAAGCTGAAATTGGATCTGAAAGCCTCAGTGGTGAATTTGTACGGCCATTTTCTCCACCGCTTCTTACAGAATTATCATCATTTACGGAGGGATATGATGATCTACTGGGTATGTGTACTTATAACTGACATTACTATTTGGGAAAATTTCTTTTTATTTCCATAAATGCCCCTAAGTTTTTGTTATCTCCCAAGTGTCCCTAAAGAGATAAAACAATGGAAGAATCGACACTGCTAAAATTGCACACATAATTGGAGAGTGGGTGAATTGACAGTGTAACTGGTCTAATAGAGCATATAACTGCTTGAAGGGGTGTTAACCAGGGGCATTTGGGAAAATAACAAAACTGTGCGGGCATTTGAGAATACGAAGCAAAATTTGAGTGTATTTTGGAAAACAAAATTGCTTTGGAATTTTCCTGATGACTATTACGAAACTATATATATGCTAGGAATAACTTTGCTAACAAACACTAGTGTGACAGGAGCTGAAGATTTTCTGCTCTCTGATGTGTCTTTGGAGGGAGTTTGGTTTAATCCTGCAGGGTGATTTTTGCGTTTCCTGGAGTGATGATCTCAATTATATGGCTTGCCTTGTATTAGCAAAAAGGGGCCTATTTGATATTTGTAACATATGGACTTTTGTGCTGTCACAAGGTTTTATGCGTTGTGACCGGATGCAAATCACCAGTTGCTTTTTTCTTTGAAGAGTTTTTTTTTCATATGAGAAAAGCCCCTTCATTGTAAAGGAAAATTAAGTATCAATAACTCTTTCGAGGTTTGTAAGCCAGTTGATAAAAAGGAAGCAGCTATTTGTGTTGTATTCATTACTGAATTGTGATATTCTTTTTCAAATCTATTTTCCTTGAGACTATATCTTGTTTTTTCTTCCTGCCTTTGGTTTTTTTTTCTGATCACTACGCATTTCACTGCTCCACTAGAAATTCCCTCTGCCCCTACACACGCTAACCCAATAGTTTCCTTCACATGTCCAGGGTCGAGCCGCAGGATATGCTAATGGACATAAGAAACCACTTATTGACTAGTCTCTTTCATTAAATTTGACTAAGTTGAACATTTCTTTTATTTGTCTTTCTCATTTCATGCAGAAATCTAGGTATATGCCAAATGCATTTTCGTTTGTCAGATATTGGTTACCGTTGAGGAAACACTTGAATAGACATTCAAATTTTGAACATGCCAATTAGATTCTCTTTGTGGGTATCTATTTCTAAGTAAAAGCGTTATTGGGTGATTCAGCTATTGAGTAATGGAGAAAAACTTCATTTTATGTGTTCATAGAGCAATACCATCATGGATAAACGTGTAGTCTTATGAAAATTCATTGATTAGGAAAAATTTTGAATAAATTTCTAGCCTTCCAATATGTTGAGGGAAAGAATGAGTGGTTGGTCTAAATAAGGATGTATTTCTTTAGACAAATGAAGAATGGAAACCAAATTGATAAGAAACATACAAAATGTTTTTTGGAAAAAAAAAAGAAACATATAAAATGTAGTAGGTATCATACAAAATAGAAATATATGAGAAGATGGATGGTCAATGCTAGATATATAGCAATATTCACATACAAACCAAAAACATAGCTAGTACCACTAGCTTGCTTGAAGTGGCCCTAAATTCTGAAATAGGATTAGAAATGACAAAGATGGAATCCTCTTGTCGGATACACAACCCTTTCTATTAGTTATAAACCCTTCGAGATTGAATTCTTATTTTTTTTATCAATTTTTGTTTTCCTCTTGATATTATAGTAATTTCTTACATCCATAGATTTCATGGGCTAAAGAGATATGAGTTGTAAGCAATGTTAACCTTAGCATATTGCCTTTATGTATCATATATGACAGCCCTCAAGCCTTACCTTCCATGGCCCTTAACAATCATACTTGGGAATTACAACATAGGCACATGCCAATATGCGCAACATCCTCTTTCTCTTCTTCCTCAACAATGGAAATGTGATGCAAAACGGCCGGTTTGTCTTTCAATGAGATAGCCCTATGGAACTTGCCACATAATGTACGATTGTAATTGTAGTTCTATGGATCCCACAAGCTTCTTATGCGACTTTGGATTTGATTAGATACAAGAAGAATATGATCATTTGCATTTGCCTTATTGCAACAATGTTTTTACTTACCGATTTCTCTTTCATATTAAGCCAATCATTTCATGATTCCTTTCATTATCTCAAGTTTTATGTCACTCAACTTATGAACTAGCCAAACTATTGATGCCAACTTAAATATGCTTTTATATTATATTTTTGCGATCATCCAATGTGTAAGGCATTTTGTTGACATCTAGTTTGGAGCCCTTTAACAATGCTCCATTGTAAACCCAATCTCGAGAATATAAGTTTCTCTAATAATGTGCATCCTAATGTGAAAGGAACCCAACCCCATTGTAAAAAGCTATAAAAGTGACCCTTTAGTGACCTTTATAGTTTTTCTCCATTCTTGGATATCTCCTTTCACTTAGTGTAATAGAGTGCGCGCTCTCTCTCTCTTCTTAATCTTTCATTAGAGTTTAAGAGCGATTAGGGTTGATGAGCTACTATTAGTCAAGCTCATCAACCATAATCACTTGACTCTTGTATGTGTGCCAAAACGTCTTTGATAATAAGAAATGGTGTTATGTTCTTTAAACTTCTTCTATGTTTATTGATACTATCTTCTATTCATTAAGAGATTGAAGATGAGATGGAGTGAGTGTATGTGTTAATCACTAAGGTTAGTTAAGTTAGTAGCTCAATATGGTATATGCTGGTCCGAATCCCTGGCCCAATAACATCAATGAGAGGAAGAACTCCATCGATCTATAGGCGTGTTTTGTTGTCGTGGAGGCAAAAACCACACAATCCCTTGTAGAAGAATAAATCACTCTTGTTTAAGAGATCTCAAGGCAACATATAAGACGTTCTAGCAAACATTCTAGACCAACCATAACACGATCACGCATCAAATGACTAATGCCAAACAATGTGTCATATCACCAATACAAAGGCGCAAAGCTCAACTTCGGGGATGACTTGCATGAGAGTGTTGCTTGAATGGAAGGAGAATTGAGTGAAAGTCTACAATTGTAGGTGGTATGGTAGTCAGAAAAAATGACTCAAGGGGTAGAAAAATGGAGTTCACAATGCTTGTGCTTTCTTTGTCGGGCTTTGTCTTGATGGGGTGGGCAAAAGGGGGGCCCATCCATAGCCACAAAAACATAAATAACTATACATATATGAATAGATATTAATTGACTATGTACAAGAGGTGTAGGGTTTGAATATTTGTTAGCTCGTATTAAGGAACTATTACCTATTTTTATTTCAAAGCATAAATGGAACATAAGTATTTAATGCCGAAAAAGGTGCCTCTTTCTTTCTCTATGAAAAGAGGAGAAGAGGGCTTATTTGTTGCGTATTTGTGTCAAGCTCCCTCCTTGTGTATTATTAATTAAGTAATTACGTAATCATTAAGTAAGGAGGTGTTAACTCAATGTTGGCAACTTGTGTGACCAAGAGCGAGCACCAAATGCCACTGCACCAAGTAACGACAATCTTTCTCTCTTGTCTAGTTCCTAATCGACTTCCCACTCTCACCAATAAGAAGTGTGGTCGACCAAAGAGTGGCCCTATAATCAATGGCAACTTACATCTCGTGATTGTCATTCTCCTTCACAACCCACAAAAACATTTGGTAACTATAATAAATTGTTTTTCTCGTAGAATAAGAACATAATGGATGTTGTTAGACTGTCGTGATTCAAACTCCACAACTGAGTTAGACAACTTTCATTCTCTAGAGATTATATTACATGATGTTTACATAGGTGGATACACTAAATGAGCCCTTTAATTTAACAGTGATCATTTATTTATCGAAAGAGGTTGATTCCCCTTAATACTGAAAATGCCCCCTTTCTCTTTCCCTTTCTCCGAGCAAAGTAGGCCACCAAGTGGGCAACGATGATGAGCCAACGAGGGGGCCCACAAGTCCATCACATTGGAAAGTTCCATCCATCCATAGTCACACCCCCTATGTATATATTTGCATCTGGTTGGTCAACACACGTGTCATAAACACATGTTATGTATGTAGTACAATGAAATGCTGCAACATGTCTAATACTCGATTCATGCGAGGAAGCCACTTCCACGGTGTCTTTCCCATGATGGTGTGTTTGTTACAGATGTATGTATATGTGTTCGGTTGTGCTACCAACATGACATGAGAGACTCTCCTCTCCCCTCCCCCACCCCCAAAAAGAAAAAGAAAAACATAATCAGTCACCCTCCAACATGAAATGAAGAGAAAGGGAAAGACGGAGGTGTGTATGTATTGAACCCCCCCCCCCCCCCCCCCCCCAACACACACACACTGTGTGTGCGTGTGCGTGTGCATGTGCATGTGTGTACGGGGGGGGGGTTGTTCGTAAGGGAGATAGAGAGATGCAAAACGGCGTTCAGAATTGTCTGCCGTTGTCTTCCGTCTCTGTCTCCGTCTCAGACATGCTCCATCGCCATCTCCCTCTCCTTCTCTTTCCCGCTGTTTCTCTTCCTTCTTTTCGCGATGTATCTCGTCTTCTTACACGCAAGTTCATAGGCTGCTCTTAAAATTCTCCTCAGAAACATTGAGAAGAAGAAGAAGAAGAAGAAGAAGAAGAAGAAGAAGAAGAAGAAGAGGAAGATATTCTACTCTATATGGACGTACCTCCAGATCCTCCTGTATTAAGTGTTCCTCAGCTCTTCTCATTTCAGGTCTCTTATACTAGCAGGTCGGATTATCGCAACTCTCTCCTCCCTGAAGGATCTAAGGTATTCTTTTCATCTATCACTGATTATTATCGTAATATGATGAAATATATGATTACAGAGAGGCTTGTTTTCGAAAGTACTTCCAGTTAACTGTATATTTATACGAACAGAAGCAAAACGTTTGAATTGTTTGTCATGTAAGCGAATGTAAAAGAGTAGACAAAACGTCTTGAATTGTTTGTACATATGAACTATAGATAATCATTTTCAGTAATTTCCATATAAGATGGAAAGGAAACGTTTCTGGATAGTTTGTGAGGAAAATAAAGTTTGTGAAATGAACAGAAAAATGACAGGAAATGTTTGAATAGTTCCTACACAGAATTAACAGAATTTCAAATTGTTTTTGAGGTAAACGTGTATACATGAATAAGAAAGTTGTAGAAATTTTGCTTGAATAGTTGTCCAGTAAAATGTATATGAAATTAATAGAAAACATGTAGTCAATCGATAAATGCATATAAAATAACTATAAAGTGTAATTTCGTCTGTGAAGTAGGGTTTTGCTTGGCGTTCCTTCTGACTCATGACTTTTTGTTTAGCATAAAGGAGAATGGAGACATGGTATCCTGGAAGTGGATTTCCCAATGGAGACGTTCTTTCTTCAAGATAGAGACAGAATTTTGCTGGTATGCTATGCTTGTTTTCATCCTTTCTTCATATGAACAATATAATTTTTACTTCTGATTTTTTTTTCCATGTGGACAATGATGAATTTTTTTACGTATCTTGTATTCTGATGATAACATTGTTACATTTCTTTTGTTTTTCTTTCTTAAACTTGTGAGTAATGAAAAACTTTTGACATGTCTTTTCTTCCTTTCTACATTGTGAACATTGAAATAATGGCTATGTCTCATTTATTATATATGAAGCTTGTATAAAAAGGATAAAATTGCTACATTTATTTTCTTCCTTTTTACACCTGAACAATGAAAAATTGTTTTATCTTGTCATAGTTCTCCCTTTTAGGTTTGAATAATGAGAACAGGAACATAAATATATACAACCAGGCAGTAGGATTTGTAAAGAAAGTTAGAGAGAGGCCATTCACTGTATGTTCTGGATGAAAAGATAATAAAGAAAGATTAAATGCATTTCTTTTTGGAACTTTATTGTTATGAGCATATACATATTTAAACTGTAGGAACTACTAAGAGATATGCTCATTTAGCATATGCATATAAGGGAGGCCGTATGAGTTATTAAGAGGCTAGAGATAGGGTCATTTAGCAGCATATGGTTGGGACAGTCTATTGTGAATTCATCATGGAATTATATGTGGAAAGGGAGGGCAATATGAAATTATAAGAAGCTAAGAGATTGGCTGTTTAGCATGTGGTCTTGACTTGGGATTGGATATATAAAAGGTTAGTCCCTGTAGCCTCTCTGGAAGCACAAAATTTTTACTCTTGATCATTCTACTCTCTCAGTTCTATTTTAAAGGATGCTCCTTTTCTACAACATCAGTGGCGATTGGCTATATCCTATTGTGATCCCAAGCCCCATGAACTTGCTCGTTGCCTTTGGGTGTAATATGGGATGCTCCGACCGGCAGGGTGGCCTCAGCTCAGGGTTCATAGTTTGCTGGTGAGCTAATCCTCTACCTTCTATTTGTTAATCAACTGAGGTCAATGTTTGATTAACTATATGATTAGGATTGATAACAAACGTGGATTTCTCTATATTGGTGGAACAGTTTTGCTTGTATTTCTATGTACATTTATATGTGAAAAGCATGTAGATTTAACTTTGGATTTTTATTTGTTGCATATGTATAATCATAAGATGGTCTGCTTTACAGTCACAAACATTTTCATCCTTCAACAAGCATGGTGATTTCGGCAGTTCCGAAGGTTGCAGCTTGGCACTGAAATTCAAGTAATTCTTCCATCCAATTGGCAAAAAGTAAAAATGATTAAAACAGTCTGGATTTTACTGCTTACGAAAGTTTGTTTTTGCCAGTTCTGATCACTGGGAGATTGTCGCTCAAAATATTGCAGAGAAGTACTGCATCCAGCACCTTTTAGATGTAATATTCTACCCTCTCGATTAATTTGCATTTTGGATTTCAGCAAATCAAAAGTTTCAATCTGTGTCAAAGAGATTTATCCTGCATATACAATATGAAGAAAGCTGTTTAGTTCTCGTGCATGTATGTGCATTTCCTATTGTAGCATGATGGAACTAAAAGCTAGTAGTTACATTCTCACAGTGCATCATAAAATCAATACCTGTTGATGATGTTGTTCAAATTGGTAAAGAGAAAGGCATAATTGGACTGGTAAGAACTTATCAACAACTAATATTCTCAGCTTCACTGGAATCGGCACATCAAACTGAAAATGTTGCTTTTCTTTAGGATAACAGCATCATCAAGCATGGGAAAGTTAAGCGAAAAGCTGTCAATCAAAATAGATTGGATGAGCGTTACATTATCCTTGTTCCTGGAAAACTGTTCGTTTTCAAGGTTTGCATAACCCCTTAATTAGAGAAAGTACATTAAAAGATAACCTCAGAATTGTGCTTTAAAGCATCCCGTAAGGCTTGCATAATCCCTTTTTTAATGTTAACGAAACCAATTCTGCTCCTCTAATTTTAATCACGTTCATGATTTTCAGAGTTATAATATAAAGGGAAAACATGTGCGGTATGTAACCTCAGTACTTGGAGCAACTGTTCGAGTAAGTTAAGATCATTGAAATGTACCTCTATAAATTTATCAAAGAGTTGGTATCAATTCATGGAAAATTGTGAGTTTTCCTATAAGCTTTTGGAGTGAAGATTTTGTTTGATGTGTGCAGATGCTACCGGAGGAACAAGAATTCCAGATTTTGGCACCTGGTTCAAAAACAATGTCTCTTATTCCAGAAACCCCAGTGTGTAGTGCTTTTATTATTTGTCCATAATTTGCTTCTGCTAAGTGCCACCATAAAGACATGTTTATGTATTTTTACAGGAAGAGTTCCATTCATGGGTGGAAGCACTTGGAACTTCAATTAGTCATACAAAGCAAGCAGTTGACTGGTTAGATTCTCTTAGAAAAGAGGGAGAGAAGCAGCCAGAAACAAGATCTAATAACAAAATAGAATATCAAACTGATATGACAAATCAGGACCAATTTGATGGAAGCAAACTGTCTGGACCTTCAGGAGAAATTGATCAGGATGGAACATATGGCCAAGAGTCAAGATGTGATGTATTAGAAAGCTTGAGTGAAATTAAGAACACGGCAGATACCATCAAATCTCCTCGGGGAGTACAATATGAGGCACCATTTCAAAGGCAAGGAAGATTTGGACTGCAACAGAAAGAGAACAACAAAGAAGTAAGGAGATTTGACTATTCTCAATGCTGTAGAACTAAGCAATCCAAAGCCATGATGTACCTTGAGAACGCATTGGATGAAATGGAGAATATGGTCGGCAATATCAAGAGGGGCAATATTGAGAAAAATAAGAAAAGCAAGACTTCTTGGATTTCAAAAGAGAAAGATTTGCGATGGGATAGAGAGAAAGAAAGAGAGCTCCTCAATGGGGATGGGATAGTATCTAACAAGGTCTCTATCAGCCAAACAGGCAGAAAATGGCCAAAAAGCGATGAATATGGACCCTCTTGTAATGTACGGCATTCAATTGATGACAGTTCTCTTACTAATCGAGGTATAGAGATGCCTGAATTGACAAAATATGGAAAAAACTCTCATGATGACCAAAATAACATGATGCAAGGCACTGAGTTTAGGAAAAGTTTTTCAGGAGTAGGATACCATTCTCCGCCGAGGGTATCTTGTAGTTACACAAGTAAAAAATCATCGACAAATCTCCAATGTGATCCTTCGAATGAGAAGAACCCTTATGGGCCACATTCAGATAGAGGAAATACATATGTCTTGAAGCCTAAATCACCTAAGATATCAAACAATGAAATACAGCCTCACACATCCTCTTCTGAAGATGAAGAGGATGAAGAGGAAGAATTGCAAGCGACTTGGAGGCGTTCTGGTGGTGGCATGCCTGATGCATTGAGGATTACCAGTGAGAACCAAAAGCTACTTGTAAATGCTTTCCCTAGTAATGTTTCTCTTGAACAAAGAAGTACCATTCCAGGTAGAACCTTAACAGATTGTTCTTCTATGAGAACAGGGAGCAAGTTTGACCAGAAAGGAAGAAGTCCAGAAGGAACATTTAATGTAAATCAATGTTTGGACACATGTGATCAACATCGAAGTCCAGTTCAGCCTAAAATAATTTCTGCCCAGAAATTCTATCGATTTAATGCATCCAAAGATTCCTATGACACTCCACAAGAGTATAAACCA
Source organism: Azolla caroliniana (assembly GCF_043228905.1). Classification (NCBI taxonomy): domain Eukaryota; kingdom Viridiplantae; phylum Streptophyta; class Polypodiopsida; order Salviniales; family Salviniaceae; genus Azolla; species Azolla caroliniana. Next base: position 15,464,406 of record NW_028230438.1, read on the forward strand.
CTTTCACCGAGATTTAGGAGTATCAATTCTGATTGTCAACCCAAGACTCCACGAATGACAGGAAATCAACCGTCAAATTACGTTTTTCATCAATCGTCTTCAGGCTTAAAGGAAATTCAAAACCCGTCTGAAAAGAGGTCATTTGATTACAATAGAGGGCTAAAGGAAATACCAAAGACTGAATTCAAGGAACCAAAAAATCCACCATTGGTCATCTCTGATGACTTCAGCACGCTCCATGACCCTGTTTATGATTCTGAATTTTCCGGACCTCAGATTATTAACAGGAAGCATAGCAGCAGAAGTATGCAACAAGAAAAAAGCTTTGGGAACCTCCATGCAAATGTACATAATAAAGATGATTACCTGGATAGAGAGCAGGTGCCCAACACACATGGCCACTTGAGAAATGAACCTTTGCCCAATACACTTGGAGAGGAAAGTAATCTACCTTATAGAGTGAATGATGGAACTGACAGTTCAATGTTTACAGATGATCACACTAGAGTTGGAATACACCACACTCGACAAACAATTTCTTCTTGTTCTCTAGAGGCATGGCAACATGGCCAGCCTTCATCAAGCTGCGAGCCTGAACAGACTGCAATTAATAAGAGAGATCTACAAGGATACAAAGGAAATCAAGAAGAGATACTTGCAAACAGAACTCATTCCATTAGTCTTCAATTGGATGGTTCCAGTGGGAATGATGGAAGTATGAGTGCTAGAGGCGTGAACTCGGATAATTGGTGGTCACCATCAAGGCCAGGTGTCCATGGGTTGGGAACACCACAAGGAGGAATGACATCTAGGTCATCTCTTGGGAGATCCAACAATAGGAAAAACCAAGATGAAAATAGAGATTCGACCAGGGACAGTTTGGATTTTTCTATGGTAGCTGGTGCAGGAAGGTCTTGACATAAAAAGCATATCATATAAATAGACGAGCTTGATTGGCATGCAGGTTCGTAATGTCAAATGCTAGCTCAGATTATTTATCCTCTCGGTTTTAAACTAGTGTAGGACCAATCTTCTCTTATTTATTGGGTGAAATAGATTGGAATTGGTAGGTGGAGTGGAGCTTCAACTCTGAGATTGTATAATATGTTTTTCATCATCAAATAATTTAGCTTCTCAAAACAATATGTTGCCTCTGTAGTAGAAAGATTTGTTAGCATCTCTAACAAGAGATTACATGTTTTCATCATCAAATAATTTAGCTTCTCAAAACAATAGGTTGCCTCTGTAGTAGAAAGATTTGTTAGCATCTCTAACAAGAGATTACATGTTTTCATCATCAAATAATTTAGCTTCTCAAAACAATAGGTTGCCTCTGTAGTAGAAAGATTTGTTAGCATCTCTAACAAGAGATTACATGTTTTCATCATCAAATAATTTAGCTTCTCAAAACAATAGGTTGCCTCTGTAGTAGAAAGATTTGTTAGCATCTCTAACAAGATATTACATTATAAAATGTTCTTTCATCTTGGATAATAAACTAAAATAGATCCGGATATAAAACTGCCTAATGTATATCCACAATATACAGACATTCCATGTTCTTGAGAAAAATGTACATTTCTCTTAGCTATGTTGTGAGCTTAGATGAACTGAACCCTGCCTTCAAAAGATCTCCAACTTGGGCTGGTGCAAGATGGACAGGTCTCTGAATCGAGTAAAGCACCTTTGTGTCTGGTGATAATGACCTTGATTTATAGATGCATGGGTGATGAGAATAACGGGAGGCATCTGTGCACAATATTTGCTATTTGGCTGGTCATAATTGAGATTCCACTTGTCTGTTTTTTATTGACCTGTAACGTGGATTGGAGGGTCGATCAAGGGCAATACACAAGCTGGAAAAGAATAAAAGCTCAAGGTACGGAAGCTAATATATTACCCACGCTTGCTTGGTGTTACACCATGACCTTACCTAGATGTACTGTCCAATCTTTCTTTCTAGAATGTGATTCCTTTCTTCATTAATTTTTTATTCTTTCATATCCATGTATAGATCATTGTCTCCATGGGTGCATTTTGTGCATTTTCTCACCCTGCTGGATACAGATAAATCTCCTTGAGATTTAGTTAATTGGTCTCATTATAAGAACAATGCTACCTATCTGATGTAGCTTAGGCGCCATTCTGTAAAAGCATCCAGATTGTATTGTATAATTTTGCAGTATATGAAATTAGCACAATAACATCCGCAATAGGTTGTAATATGGGCATGAGAATCCCTATATGAGGAGTTTGGGTTCATGAGAGATCACATCAATATAAATGGCAAAAGAGTGAATTCAGGCCAGTTGTCCTATGTTAGAGGGAACATTTGGTTGGAGACACATTCTAACTGACACTAGACTCGTAAAAATCCTAGTTCTGATTGACCCCAAAACCAAGGTCTAGTCTATGGAGTCAACATGAGCCAAGAACTTGGTACTGGCTTTGAGGAAGTTCAGAATGCAGCAATAGATCCTCATTTTATGGGCTTTATGGGCAATACTAGGAAAACTTTGCTGATAATGTAACTTGTTTACATGCGTGCTCATTGTCAAGGCTAATAACCATTAGTTGAATGTATGTTGACAGGCTAATAAGCTGTAAAGTTTTATGGATGTCACTGGACACCTGTGTATGAGACCAGCAGATAGTTTTATGAAGTTTGTTATTTGGTATTTTGTTGTATCATAATAATTCTGGTGATGTCATTGTTGTATCCTACTTGTGTATAATCGAGATTGAGAAAATCAATAAATAAAAAGTTATGCCAAAAAGTTCTGTGGAAACTCTTTTTAAGTACTGTACATTAAAGCATTGAAATGCAAATACACTTACGAACCTGTAATAATAGTGAGGGTCTTATGCCAATTTAAACCCTATTAATGCAATCCAAGACTCTTTTAAGTACTGCATTTTAAAGCATCGAAACACAAAAACCCTTGATGTACCTATAATAATAACGAGTCTCTCTCTCTTTTAAGTACTGTATTTTAAAGCATCCAAACACAAAAACCCTTGATGTACCTATAATAATAATGAGTTTATCTCTTTTAAGTACCCTGTTTTAAAGCATCCAAACACAAAAACCTTCATGTACCTATATTAATAATGAGTCTCTCTCTTTTAAGTACTGTATTTTAAAGCATCCAAACACAAAAACCCTTGATGTACCTATAATAATAATGAAAGTCTTATGCTAAGTTTAGCCCTATTAATGCAATCTAAGACTCTTTTAAGTACTGATATTAAAGCAAGCCTTAAAACAAAACCCTCGATGTACCTATAATAATAATGAGAGTATAATGCCAAGTTAAACCCTATTGATGCAATCTAATATTGGTTGACATAGAAGGGACTATTTGAGGACATGGTGTGCCCAAACCTCAACTCCCAAATCAGTTTTCTTTTTACCTTACTCCATGAAGAATCAAATAAAAATCCATTTTGCATACTCCAATTGTACTATAGGTTCCAATATATAAGGTAGTAATTACCATAAGATACTAAGGCTTTTAGCTCCTTAAGAGAAAACCAATTAAAAGGATGACTACTTTTTTGTAGTCAATGATGCCCTAATTTACAACATAATGGCCCAAATGGTTTTGGCGTTTGTCCAACATAGTGGCTGAGATGAATCTGGTCCAAAACGGGTGAAAACCCACATTTTAAATCTGACTCCAACCAAGCTCTACATCCTCCCCCCTCTCTCTTGTTTGCAATGAATGGAGAACACCTAACTAGATGATCTTAGAAAAAGATATCTAAGTAGCATTTTATTTTAGAGCATATGGCAGAAGAATGAATGTACATCCATCTAAATGACAAGGTAAAGTCCACGTGACTTTTTTCTGTTGATTCCATATAGAGCATGTAAAATTTGGCAAAACATAACTAAAAATATATGACCAAAATAGGGGGCATCTAAGATTAGGCATCAAGACAATAAACCGAAGTCAATAGAAATATTGGGAATCAATTAGATAGGTGTATAGAGTTACAACCATAGAGATGGATATATGAAAACAAAACTTCAATTACATATGAGAGTAGCTCATAATGGTAGTTCACCCATGTGCTCAGACCTTAGAGCTTAGATGGGATCTGGACCAGCACACTACAAAATTAGTGGGGACTGATGATCAATCCAACCACTGTGTAAGAAAGTGGATTATATTCTATGTTTGGTCTGAGTATAACATTAAATGTGCAAGTCAGTTGATAGTAGTGGAGATATTCCTTTTCTATCAACTGACTTGTCATTTAATATGACCCAACTCCCTAGATATAGGCTAGTCCTAGATAGTACTTATCTTGAAGTCAATGGCACATACTTCAAGACTAAGTACATCGCAACTTGCCCACAAAATATTCTAGTTTACTTAATTAGCTAATCCTATTACCTATTTCTCTCTTTCCTAAATACATTGTGTCCTACGCATCTACGATTTCCTAGATTAACACCTTATCGACCCATATGGTCTAATTGCACACTAGCCGCTCCTCATTTGGGGCGCTATCACAAAATGTGCACTCTAAGAGCACATATGGGGATAGATTTACAACTTGGGGCTGATCATTGATTTATCTAACACAAAATAGGGGCCATCTAAGATTAGGCATCAACATAATAAACCAAAGTCAAGATAATAGTGGGGCATTGACATCATGGATAACAATAGTTTGGAACTTCTAGATTCTAAAACATTTTTCCTTCATACCTCATACAAGGGATTGTATTTTTGTTTGACATCATGGATGCACACTTTCCAACATTGAATGGTTCAAAGTTTATGAAAATTCGATTCCTTGTAGATAAATAGACCAAACTTGACTTGGTAAACTGAAAGTGGATCCCCAACAACACACCTTGATGTATGACATAGCTTCGACAAGATTGGATGTCTTAGATCAAGCCTTAACTACATAAAAGAAGACATGTTTTTGTTTTTTGTCTTTGCAAGCAAGCAAGTATTTGTACTCTTGATCAATTGTCGATGCCTAATCTTAGGTGCCCCCTATTGAGTTGATGCTTGTTTTTATATTAGACAAGTTTATTAAGGTTCTTTAAATTTTTGAAAAAAGAATAAGTCTGATTTGCACCATAGTAAGTTTATGGATAATATAGCCACATGACCAACACCTCTATACTTGGACTGCAATTTGAATTGTACAACATTCAGAAATAACACTATCGTTTAACCAAGTCCATAGTACAATAACATACTTAAGCACTCATATGTATTACTTCCAATTTCAATTTTTCTTTTACCTAACACCATACAAATACTCAAATGTGATATAGATGAGGATTGGCATGTTGGATTTCAATACCCATCTTCAAAAAAACAACTATTCATTTCCCAATGACAAATATCATCTACAATGTATACATAGATCTTCCTAATGACCACTAAATTGACAGCAATGACATATACAATTTCTTAAATGACCATTGAGGCATGAACATGTCTACACAGCATTCACCCAGCCAAATGCTAGGACTACTTTGTAACCTCTCACAAGTAACATACATAATTTCAAAGCATATCAGGACCCAAGACACTAGTTTGAATGCATGAACAATGTTTGTGTTGAGAGATGGATTGCAGTTTCCTCCCCAGGGCCTTAGCATAACTTCTACCCAATCACTTGGCACACCACGTCTTTTTTTTGTTGTTGCAAGCTAAAGTTACACAGTCAGAGTCAGCAAATAAATATTATCACCCCTCACCATATGTTCGGGTATCCCAATTTTGATGAAGTTGACACTATTCCAATTTGATTGAAGATGACAGTACCACTGACAGGTTTTTTAATGCTCCACATCATCTTCTTACATGCAAGATTGCAATGTTTTTCCACATACATCTTGATTTATAGGCATCTAAATCTACAAAAATGATATGGCATATAAATTCCAAACTCACTACATTACCATAGAATTAGGCATCACTAACCCGGAATTAGTTTTCGATACAAGCCAAACAGGATAATCTGATGTTAATATGATGAACAGGGACAATAAAACAGAAAGAAATATAAAAACAAAAAAATATTTATAGCCTGAAACCAGTACTCCTTGGAGAGTATGAAGAAAACGATTGGTCGTATATTACTTAGATCAACGAAGTTCAGTCAAATCCAAAGAGTACTAAATAGACATTGAAATGTATGATAAGCCCATTCTCACTCTGTAGAAAAATGGTTACAATACATTATTGGATGCAATATCCGTTAATAAATAAGGAAGTTGTTTTATATATCTTATTTTCCATCATCATCATTCATCCGAAATTTCTCCTTGAAACTATCCTGTTGTTGCAACCACATTATATGTGCCTGCATACAAGTATCACATTAGAAAAGAATACATGTACATCTACATACCCCCACAAAGCAGAGCATAACAAGTAAAAAGAAAAAGAAATCTTTTCTTCACAGAACTGGACCAAAATAATCAAGAATTTAGTGTGTATGCATGTGATAAGTGAACTAGAAAGAAAGAAAGAAAGATATATTAACGTCTTTTAAGAGGCCAAAATGGCCTATAAGCCAAATAAGAGATTACATCTTGAGTGTTGTCTCGTCTTTGAGAACAAATCAAAATAAAATAAGTACTACAGAGTAAATATAAAAGTAAATAAGACGAAAAGAGAAGAAATGAGGGAATCTGGTTTTTGGCACATGTGAGATTCTCAAGTTAGGTATATTGTAGCTTTTGTCTTCGAAAGATCTCTAGCATAGGTTGATCCAGAATGGAAATGTCTCCGAAGCGAGGGACGCACCTACGATGGCGGGAGATAATGGCTTTTATCTGTCGATGACAAGGGTGTCGAGGTCGTGGTCCATGGGGGCGGGGCCTTCGTGCACGGCAAATTGCTATTGCCCGATCAATTGTAACCCCTTTGTTATGCCCTGGTCTGGAGCCCATTTGTGTATCCCGTGATGAACTTATAGGAATAGTAGGAGTGTGATGGGGCTAAAGAAAGTTGTGATTGTTCTTTGTGGATGAGCTTGTGTGGCTGTATTCTTCAACAACTTTTCCCGATGTCTCTTGAGCTCTAGCAAGAAAAATCCTAGGCATCGTTGGTCTTCATATTCCATTACCTTGCGTAGTGGGCCAAAGCCTTGTTTAAAGAGGCAATGGTATCTCCCTCTAATTTCATAAAAGACACTACAATGACAAACATAGTGTTCCTCAAATTCCACTCCTTGATGACATAATTAGCAAATTCTCTCTTCTAGAGGTAGTCGTGTATATCTGCCTAACTCAATCTGTAGCTGATGTGATGAAGTTCGTAGCTGCCCTATCACACTATGCAGCACATAGAATAGATGTATGTCCATATAAGGTGGCCTGATGACGAATCCATCCTCCAATGTATGTAAGAAGTGCGTCTTATAGTGGGCCATCTTTGTACCAAGTGGTATTTTGGGGCTGATCCATGTTATCTTGTTTTCCAAGTTAATAATATCAGTCCGGATCACTCTATTCTTTTCCACTTTGGTCATATTTAGGTGGGGACAGTCCAAACTATATTGGAACGGCGGTAGTGCATTTATACTCATGCCATGTGACTCGAACCATTGCTGCATTTCAGCATACCAACAATGAGTGTCTCCATTTTCAGCTAGTTGTCTTGATGGCATAAGTGCCAACCTTGGGTACCTTCGTTTAGGTAGCTCCCAAAGACGTTAATGTCACTGATCAGAACAATGGCTCGGTTATTATGGGTGCTGCTCCCATCTCTGCCCGGATTATATCGTGGGGCACCGATGCTTTGCTCCTTATCATGCGAGCAATCATTGACACTAAAGGTCTCTCTAAATCTTTCCAATGATTTGCCTTGTTAAGACTCGGTCCCCACGTTTCTACTCCATAGAGAAGAGTTGGTGTGACAAGTGTATCAAATAACCATAGCTTAGTCCGTGGCTCTTGGAACTGCAGATGTGCACATTGTCTCTCGAGAGCACCAAGGGCTGCATATCCACGAGAAAGTCGGGCACAAGCAGCCTCCTATAAGGAGAGCCTAGGTCCTGTAAATGTTACTCCTAGGTATGTGCAGGAGCGTGTGTATTCCACCTTTTTGGAAATCCACAAAGCAGCAATAAATCCTCTTATTCTGGGCTCTGCCCTCCTCAATAAGGGCCCAGAGGGTGAATATGTGATCCAAAGTTGTGAACCCCTTCCGAAAGCCTGCCTGTCCAACTGAACGGCAGCCATTTTGCTCTGCCCATATACTCAATTCTGATTCTAGAATCGACCCATATAGTTTAGCCAATTAATGGCCAATCATGATTGTCCTATAGTTGCTTGGCATCATGGGGTCTCCACTTTTGAGAATTAGCACAATGGTATGCTGAGTCCATATAGTAGGTAAACCTTCACACATGGCTCAATTAAAGATGTGTGCTAGCAATGGAAGCAAGGTGTCGTGTGCATAGATAAAGTGCTCACCCACCAATCCATCATGATCTTGGGCCTTCCCAAATTGTAGTTGATCAATGGCATTTCTTACATTTTGTGGTGTAAAGAAGGTTGATTCATGTGGGCGTGAGGCATTCGGGTGGGGAAGAGGAGGTTGCCCTGGGATATCATATAGAACCTTTGCATATTCATGCCACACCTGAGGTGAGGTCAGTTGTGTGGTGGGTTGCCTCTCATTAAACATTTTCCATGCTCTTTTACTCGAGTTTCTATTGGCCAGAAAACACAGAGGAATAGATTTGGTGGAAAATGCAGGGAATCAGATTTGGCAAAGAACGCAGAGGATCAGGCATTGCAGAAAATGTAGAGGACATACATTGCAGAAAACGCAGAGACAGAGACAAAGCCTAAACCCTAAACGCACAGAGAGAGAGAGAGAATTATATACAAAGGAGCATAAACTATACTAAGAAAAATAAAATAAAATAAAATTATAAAGAACTGTCCAAATTTGGCTGCAAAAGAGGCAAAGAAAAAAGTTTGCAAATCTTGTGCAGAATGAAGAAAGGGCATTTACTACTATTTGCAGTTTTGACCCATCTTCACTTGAACAATGTATGTCTGTTGTACAATCAGATGTTTGGTACTTCGATAGTGGGGCAACCAAACATATTACCTCGCAGCGCAATTTCTTCACTTCATTGGAGCTTGGCATGGCCAAAAGCCATCTGTTGCTCATCTGCGTGTTTTTGGTTGTTTGGCATATGCATTAGTGCCTAAACAACAATGCGAAAAATTGGATAAAGCAGTGAAATGTATTTTTGTAGGATACAGTTCTGAAAGTAAAGGCTATTGTCTATATCATCCACAATCTAAACGCATTTTGGTTAGCCATGATGTTGTTTTTGTGGAGGATGCAATTCAGCCACTTCTTTCATGTACGAAGGAGACATCAGTTAGCTCCAGAGATGTGTATGACACTTTGTTGCCTCTGTTTACAAGTGGACAGTTAAGTGTTGGCCCACTTGAGGCACCTTCTCAGCCTTTGGAAGCTACTCATAATGATGCAGATCATTCCATTTCTGATGTAGATCATTCTATTTCTGATGCAGACTTACATGACGCACTTATTAATGAGAGGGCTGATATAGAGGAGGCAAAAACTGTGCCTAAATGGCTGTTGCAGACTTTGCAAGACAGTAAATTGGACTTTCCTTTCTCATATCGTACTCATTCAGGTTATCATAGTGCTTCTTTTGCATCAGATTGTTATGATATGGCTGCCTCTAGTCTTTGCGATGAGAATGAGCTTGTTTCTTTTGAAATGAAGCACAAAATTCAGAAAATTGGATGGCTGCTATGCAATTAGAATATGATGCTATTATGAAGACTGGTACATGGTCTTTATGTGACTTGGCTCCTGGCAAGAAGGCTATTGGCACTAAGTGGGTATATAAGCTAAAGCATAAACTTGATGGAACAATTGACAGGTATAAGGCTAGGCTTGTTGCGAAAGGTTATGCCCAAGAAAAAGGCATTGATTTTTATGAGACCTTTGCGCCCACCTGCCGTATGACTACTATTCGTAGCATCTGTGCAATTGCAGCTCATCATGGTTGGAATGTACATCAGTTGGACATTAAAACAACATTTCTAAATGGTGATCTTCATGAGAAAGTGTATGTATCCCAGCCCCGTGGTTTTGTGCAGAAAGGGCATGAACACAAAGTGTGCAGGTTGAGAAAGGCATTATATGGTTTGAAGCAAGCACCACGTTCTTGGTATGAAAAGATACATGCCTATTTGATTGCATTTGGGTTTGAGAATAGTCCAACTGAAAGCACCTTATATGTTAAGCATGTTGATGATATATTTCTGATCATGGTTGTGTATGTCGATGATATGTTGCTCATTGGTCCCAATGAGAAGCATATTGCTGACTTTAAGGCTGATTTGCATGCCTCTTTTGAGATGTCAGATTTGGGGCATTTGCATCATTATTTGGGCATTCAATTTATGCAAGTTGATGGTGGAATAGCTTTGTGTCAATCAAAATACATTGACATATCATTGCAGCGTTTTGGCCTTGAAGACTGTAAACCTATTGCCACTCCCATGGAGACAAGTTTACGTTTGAGCCTTCATGATGCTGGAGATGCATTTGATGCTGTTCTCTATCAGCAAGCAGTTGGATGCTTGATTTATTTATGCATAACCCGACCTGATATTCAGTTTGCTGTCTCTCCGATGAGCAGGTTTATGCATTACCCAGGAGTTAAGCATTGGCAGGAAGTTAAGCGCATCTTTCACTACTTGAGTGGTACCCGGTCACTAGGGTTGTTTTATCCCAAGGGGGGAACACTACCGCCAGACCCGCATGCTTTTTCTGACTCTGATTGGGCTGGTTGTTATGACACTCGTGTGTCCACAAGTGGTTTTTGCTTCATGCTTGGTAGCTCATGCATATCTTGGTTGAGCAAGAAGCAGCCTACTGTGGCCACTTCTAGTTGTGAGGCTGAGTATAGGGCAGCTTTCACAGCTACAATTGAGTGTGTGTGGCTCAGATGCCTTTAAGCTGATTTGGGTGTTGGTCAGTCTTCTACCACCACCATCTTCACTGACAGTCAAAGCGCAATGGCAATTGCGAGGAACCCTGTGTTCCATGCTCGCACTAAGCACATTGAGGTGCATTATCAATATGTCAGGGAAAGGTTCTCCGCCAGAGAGATCAGTTTGGCTTATGTGCCCACGCAAGAGAACATTGCAAACCCCTTCACAAAGGCTCTGCCTAGGGAGAAGTTTGAAGCTTTCCGCAAAGCTTTAGGCCTACTTCCATTTGTGGATTGATCTCTATCCACATAGCTTGGCCCTTGCTTAGCCATGAGTGCTAGCTCCATGTTCACCGCATCACTCCCAAGGGGGATTTGTTGACATATTTCGGTAGTGATGTGTGTGAACACACTTAGGACAGTGCTGTGTGAACACACTTAGGATAGTGATGTGTGTGAACACACTTAGGACAGTGATGTGTGAACACACTTAGGACAATGATGTGTGAACACATTTCGGACAACAGGGGCATTTTTTCCCTCTTTAGGAGGCTTTTTCCCCCTGTCTATATATACTCTCATAACCCTAAAGTGGGTAAGTTTTTTGGGATTTAAAGCAAGAACCCAACACTCTTTCCATAAATTAAAACCACTGCCTTCAAATCTCTTGATCTCAAAGAAGCTCTTGAGATTAAATGATGTAGTAGTCATGTTTGCACTTAACAGTTTAAAAAAAAAATCACCAAAAAAGGTAAAATCATCTAATGTTATGTGCACAATCACTTGATGAGATAGAAATTCTTCACGATGAAACTCTCTTGCTCTATTACCATTTGAAAGAGAGATGATGTGATGGCATGGTCAGATCCAAAACACAAAGGGAGTGGGCTATTGTGTGCGGAGAAAGAAAGTAGAGAAAACTGTTCACAAAAATGGAGAGGAAACTCTAGCCGCTAAAGTCCCTATCTCATTATTATTCATAAGTAACTTTTAGGTCATTTTCGCATGTTCACACATGGCCAATGACCAAAAGTTATAAAAATAATGTAAATGTCTATAACCCCTTAAAAGGGGACCAAAGATAAAGTAAAAGTATGTCTAGAATGTCTAGAGAGGTCTCAAAGAGAGCTTTCACATGGAAGGGTCAAAATATACTAAAATAGGAGTCCTTGTGGCCTTTATCCCCAACACAATGCACTTCTTCACAGGCCACTCCATCCTTAATAGTTCATGAATGGAGCCTTCTTTACAGGTTCTTAACATATAAATTCGCCGAATTATTTGTGCTTACTGAGTCCTTGGCGTGTGCAATGAGCACACCAATGTAAATAATCGTAGAGCATACCTCGAGTGATGGGGCGTGCATAAACTCTAGCTTGGATGCACTTAAAGATTGAAAATTTAACACTACTAATAGTAAAGGAATAGGAAAGACACAAAAGACAAATAAAATCACAACTCATATACTGCTATTTTCTGGGGAAAAGATTACTGATTTGATTACCCCTAGGATTAAGGTAGTTGTAAATTTATATTTAAAGCATGTGAATAACTGATTCTTCTATCTGAAGGTTGGTAAAGGTGATCGAGTCCAAAAATTGTGTTGCATAAGCATGATGGCTGGGACATAGGGCCCGAGTCAAGCATGCATGCTTACTTAGATCTACGTCAAGACTGCTAACATGTGTAAGCAATGTTAATAGCTTCCAATACTTGCAATTTTCTTGCAACCTTTTATATGATAGCATCCGCTGACCAGATAGGATTGAATTGTTTGTCTAGGGTAATGGAACAGAATCTATTGGTTAACATGCAGTTTTCATCTTCAGCATGGCCTCATTTTCAAAATAAAATTACACCTGGTGTTGATATTTACTCCACACATAATACTTTAATAGGAGTATTTACATCCCAGAAGACAATTTCCATGACCAATCGAGTAGGAGTTAGGTTGGCCTGCAACTGAACACCCTCATTTCGATATGTTTAGATGAAAACCTACACCCATATAGTTGTCCTTAACTTGGGTGGCCTAAAACCAAGTTATGACCTATTTATAACTATTTCTCCCCCCTTTGTCAGTCTTTCATCCATCTCTTCTCTCACTCCTCATGTATGTTCATTTCAGTTTGTATCCCCACAGCCCATTCACATGGTTTCTTGTTGGCAGTTCAGAGACTTGTACACTCAGTTTCTTACGGAGCTCCTGATGTTGTATCTGTTGTACCTCATCTCTAATATAGATTGGGAGCTCAGCTCTCAGTCATAAATTTCTTTGAACGTGGTTTGCATTGACCATGTTCATTTGCATCAATGTCTCCATCCTTTTCTCTCTGTTTCTAGTGTCCAGTATTAACAGCCCAGTGTTGTTTTCTTAAAATGGCTCTAATCGTATAGCAAATCTTTCAGAAATCATTGTTGACACTGCACAGGCATGATGGCATCCAACTCCCCATGTTTTAATTTCCCCATTTTTCTACGAAAATCCAACCTAAATGGATGATGAACTATGACATAGGGAAATCATCGATAAATAATAATTGTGTCTTTAACAGCATGTTGAACATTGTACCTGGCCCATTCTATTACCCAGGAACTTGGAAGTTCGGGTGAAGGATCAGGGTCATGTCCTATGTAGGTGGATCACGAGACATTTGAAGACAAGGCATTCCACACATCATGTGTGCAGCGTGGGAGTTCAAGAATATCCAATTAACAGGCTTTAACTCCATCAATAAACTCCATTATGTGTGCAGCATGGGAGTGGTTCCGATCGAGGTTTGACTTTGGGCGTAGCCATTACAGCTCTCAGAAAGTTTAATAGTTAGATAATATTTGGGCCATCAAACAGAAATAGTGGACTCCAAACGCACAGAGGCCTTATTGCTTTATGTTCAGAGTCCTTTATTTTTGTTAGATGGCTCAGTTAAGGTTGATGTGTACTCAGAGTCCTTTGTTTTTCTTTTAATGGCCCAAATATTGTCTGACCAATCTTAAGTACCAGATTTCATTCTTAATAAATGAACAAATAAACATATGTGCAATAAGTTTTCCACACATTCAAATTGACTATTCTCTCTCACGCCATACATCAAAGTGCACCTAAATTTATCTTCTTATTCAAAAGAAAAATTCACTCTTTCCAGGAACTCTGAGAGATGTGCACGTGTGTGTGTGTATATATATATATATATATATATATGCATTGTTACTGTCTGGTTATGTAATCTATGTATATGTGACTATGGTGCGTGTGCACAAGTATGTATGTGAATGTATATGTAATGTGTGTGTAGCGTTATGCACGTGCGTATATCTGCATGCATGTAAAATGTATGTCTGTATATGAATGCATGGCTCTGGCTATGCCCTACCTGAAGAGCTGCGGCCCAAAGGATTATGAAGCCCCCAGCAACCATACGCTTGTCCATGAGATGAGCTCTGCTGCTCTCTGCGAAGATGCTCTTTCTCTTCAACGCTCTAAACCAGCGTCATGTGAATGACACACATACAGAAAAATCAAAGCAGAGACCCTCCCCTCTCCTTCCCTGTTTCGGAAGGAGCAGAGCAGTCTAGTCTAGTCTAGTCTAGTCTAGTCTCCAAGAGAGTTAAGGAGGTAGAGGGGGCGGGCGATTTCACATAACATCCTCCTCTTATTGTCCACAAAACATATACATACATACATAGAATGAACCATTCTTATCATACGTGCATTCGCATTCGCGAATGATTCAATAATACGTGTATGGTAAATCATCTTAACGTTGGATTGGATACATAAGAATGGTATTGATTGAATCACATATAATAGGTTTCAATACTTTAGAAATTATTAAAGTACTAAACATTAGAAAGAGAGAAAAAGAGGGAGACAGAGCAAGAGAGTGGCAGGTAGTTTTAATACTTTAGAAATGCTTAAAATACTAAACATTAGAAAGAGAGAGAAAGAGGGGGACAGAGCAAGAGAGTGGCAAGTGTTATGAGCTAAAGCTTCAACTTCTATGGCAGTATTCCCAAGACCATTCACTTCCTTCTCTTCGTCGTCCTCGGATTCTTCATATTTTTCTGATCATCGCCATCATCGTGATGACTCTGATTCTGATTTTGTTTTTGAGGATCACCATGGTCTATGATTATCATTCATCTGATTATGAGGATCACCATGACTATGATTCATCTGATTCTCGTCGACATGGTGGATCAAGCTTTTGTTCTTCTTGCTCATCATCACGGTGTTCTTGAGATTAATGTTGGCTCTGAGCATGTCCCTAGCTCTAAGGATCTCCTCCCTCATCCTCTCCACGATCATGAGCCACACCTACTGCCCAGATCTCCCCATCGCTCCCCATGAATTATACTGAGGAGGCTGAGATGTAGCAGAAACCATGGATCACTGCATCCATGGCCTGACGGCAGAGTCGTTGTAAAGAAGAATGCCATAGCCATACCCGAAGACACAATAGAATCGTGGGAGAAATCATGGTCACCAAGATATGGCGGATGAGTGGCGTTCTGATCATGAGTAGCAAAAGAAGATTCATGAGGAGGAGGAGAGAGAGAGAGAGAGAAGTAAAAAAAAGTTAAAAAAGTAAAAAAAAAAGGAACACGTATTTTTCCCCTTTCCAACATGTTCATTTCCAAATGTATTCAAACGTTTGAATGCTACCACGAACACGAATATTACGTTCTATGCATACATACATACATAATACTATCACAACACAAGAAAGACATGTACTATGAATTTATGTATGTATGTATGTATGTATGGCTTGTGTCTAACTGCTACCAAATATTAAAGAGGGCAAGTGAGGGAAGTTACTTAGCTGAGGGCGCATGCGATTTGCATCCTCCGATGTGGATAAAAAAATGTGAGTGCTCAAAATTTCACTTTATGGGGAGCTCGAAGAGCCCGACTCACCTAAAACAAGAGGCCGAGGAGTTCGACTCACATGAAGCAGGAGCCTGAGGAGCCCAACTCTGACCCATATGTATAAATTGTGGTCTAGGAAGAGAAATTTGAAATTTTATTTTTGTGGTGAGCGAGGGCATGGAAAACAGAGAAGATGACTACACAAATTGAAACCCTAGCAAACGGTTTAAGTTTTTAGGGTTTACGTTGCTGCTAATGATTCTCTCTACTAGGTATTTCTCTGATAGGACTATTTCTTGTAATAACATAGTCAACAATGTTGATGGAAACAACACATGAAGGGACCGTCATGTCTCAAATTTTGGGACAAGCCAAAAGGTTGGGTATAGTTGAACAGTTATACTTGTGCCTTTCAAGTACAGGTTCAAATCTTACTTCAGGTTCTTGTTCTTCAACACCTATTGTTACTAAATCTTGCAAAGTTATGTGGGGTCTTCTTAAGAAACTCAATATTTGGGTTCAAAATCTAGATTTTCTTTAGTTACACGGGTTTGGATCTCCCATTGTCCTTGGTGTTACAACTTTTTGATTTGACCTAATATAACTGTCAATAATCACTCATGTGATTTACAGATTCTATTAAGATGTATGCCATCACTAGTACTGTGCAAATGTACTCTCAGGTAATCTAAGTTTTACTAATTAGACTTCTCCCATGTAATGATTTCAATCGTTTATTGACGTGCTCATCTCTCTGACTAAAGCATGTGAATAAAGTTAAGTTTCCACTTGTTCTGATGGCATGGCACAGGGTTAGTTTCAAACGATAGTGATCAATCTTAGCAAGATTTGGCATGTTTGGACGAGTTGCACCCTCCAAATGACTTTGTTGCCCGACATGAGCGATGAAGAGTGGAATTATTTTTTGAGTTGTTTCAATGGTTATTTGGATGAAGTACTAACAACTAGATGTCCCCAAAATCTGAATTATAGGTTGAAGCTTGGAACTTCTTGTCAATTTTGATGTGGAGCCAATTTTCTCTTGATTAAGCTCTTTTTCATTAGTTATTTATGAGAGGAAAATTTTGAGCTTGTTGACATGTATTCTCAATATCATGATGCCTATGCTACAAGGATAATGTTTAATAAGTTGCAAAAACAAAATAATGTTTCATGTAGTGCATTTGTTTCAGGATATACACTATAATTGTGGATGTGAAGCCATACAAGTCTATAAGGATATGTGTCATGCAGGATACAACCTTATTTAGTCATACTTGAGCCATAAATGTTTTCTTCTAATGAAGTCTTTTTGAAATTCTGATGATTTTGAGTCATAATTTGGCTGAAGATTGATGCTAATTTATCCTAATTTCTGCATAATGGCAGATCTAGACTGCAAACGTGAGGAGATCAGACAACATTTTAGATCATTGTTACTTAGTTGTGATGACATTCGAATGTTTCAATACAGAACTTCGCCACATTTAATGGAAGGATTCCTTAACAACTGCATGGAGAAGAATCTTATTAGGTTCGAAGAAGACCGAGTAGACTTGACACGGATATGTGTTTATGTAAAGGTAGCATAGACGAATATGAGACTCCTTAGAGTTCTCAAATTTCTCATCGTATGTAGTTGAAATCAGAGATTGCATATTTGATCTAGTGACTATACTTGTACAAATCTTGTTTAATCTCAACCGATTTTGGTAGCTCCTCTAATTCTGGTCTCTAGGCTGATATGGCCTTCATTTCGATTTCTTCTGTTTTGTGTACTCACACAAATCACAATACAACAAACTATTTTCCTTCAATTTGTTGTTTTGTATTATGGTCTAATTATATCGTTTGGTTTCTTCCATGGTTCAAAGAATTACTTTTTTTGATATTTTTTCTTAAAATTTCTATTGAGTATAGGATTTAGTGAGAAGAAAGTTGTGAAAGGGAAAGTTTCGAGTAAGATACTTTGAAATCATCACTATTCTATTTGGCACAAGTAGCTTTCCATTGGTCTTTGGTAGAAAATGTCATGTTAACAACTCCCTCATTGTTTAATTAATATCCTTCTGGATTACCACCTACCTTTGAAATTGATCAACACACATAATTAACAATGGTACTCTACCAATTTAAAATGTTACGATCGGGTCATTGTGTGTGTAAAATGAAATGTTGTTGGAAGTCTAAGTCCTTCCCATTCTTGGTATCTTGTGGTCATACTATTCTATTTATTTATTTAACTTCTATTCATTAATTTAGTAGTGTTAGGACAACTATATACAAGTGTAATCCCTATTGATTGGTGAAGTTGGCAAAAGGAAGTCATACATTCTTGTCCATGATGAGATGGGATCGTAAAGCAGTGAGGAAGATATGCTGAAATGTACAAACAGAATGCGAAAACAACAAAATGGACAAATACACAGTACAGTGCACACAATTTTACGTGGAAAACCCTAAACGGGGAAAAAAAAACCACAGGGACAGAGATCCATTATATTAAAGAATATACAGAGATAAAACAGATTACAACACTCTTCACACAGAGCGTATCAGCCTCACAGGGCTCTTGGCGTCATAGTTATGGCCCCTGTGTGTGTGTGTGTGTGTATGTGCGCTTCTCACACACACAGTCTACAACGCGTCATAATGTTCTATTCAACACTACTATGTTCTCTCTCTATGTTACACATTATGTTTGCCCTAAGTGTATTTATACTTATACACTTTATGGGCTATTTACAAATGTAGCCTCTACTATTATAATTCCTATTATTATAGTAATAACAGTAGCAGTTAATCAACCGATTGGTCAGCTAGTCGATTTGACTAGTTGACTCCTGTGTCAACTATCCTATCAGCCTGACAAATCGACTAGCTGACTCCTGTGTCGACTATCCTATCAGCCTAACTAATCGGCGTTGTCGTCAACCATCCGGTTGGCCAGTCGATCTAGTCTTCGACTTGTATCATCTACTGTCGACTCTCCATGTCTTTGATTGTCAACTCTCATCTGGACCAGTCGGCTACTCCTTGTCTTCGAATGTCGGCTCTTGCTCATCCAAACAATGGGCTCAGCCAAACAATCGGGAGTCAACTAGTCCTATCTCTTGTCGATAGACTCTGAGTTTGTCCATCGGTAGGTTCTTCGTGAGCATATCGGATCTATTGTTATCAGTATAGATCTTTACAAGGGTAAATTCCCCGTCATCCACTTTTTCCCGCAATTAGTGATACCTCCTTTGTATGTGCTTGGTCCGAGAGTGATATGCAACGTTCTTGGCTAGATGTATGGCACTCTGATTATCATAGTGAAGTAGGAACCTCTCTTGCTTCATTCCTAGTTCACTGAGGAAATTCTTCATCCAAATAAGCTCTTTGTTGGCCTCTACCATTGGCATATATTCTACCTCTGTGGTCAATAGAGCCACAGACTTCTACAATCTTGACTACCACGACACTACTCCCCATGCATAGGTCATCACGTACCCTAAGGTGGATTGACTTGAGTCTACATCCCTCAACATGTCCGAGTTGGTAAAACCTTCGAGTATAGGTTTTCCGACACCATACCTAAGGCATACCTTTGAGGTGCCTTTTAAGTACCTAAGTATCCATTTGATAGTTGCCCAATGTTCTCTTCCTAGATTACTCATGTATGGGCTTACTGCTCCCACAACAAATGCTATGTCTAGTC
The DNA here is from genome assembly GCF_043228905.1 of Azolla caroliniana. NCBI lineage: Eukaryota > Viridiplantae > Streptophyta > Polypodiopsida > Salviniales > Salviniaceae > Azolla > Azolla caroliniana. The sequence continues at coordinate 15,483,959 of NW_028230438.1, forward strand.
TCATACAGACCATAGCATACATTAAACTGCCGACGGTTGAGGCATATGGTACTTTCCTCATCTCGGTCTTCTCCTTCTCGCTCTTCGGGCATTGTTTGGCATTCAGCCTGTAGTTTGTCGGCAATGCCAAATTGACCAGCTTTGCTTCTGACACGTTGAATCTTTCTAGGACCTTTGTCACATACTTCTCTTGTGACACCCATAGCACTTTCTTAGTTCTATCCCGAACTATGTGCATCCCCAAAATCTGTTTGGCTGGCCCAAGATCTTTCATGGCAAATGACTTGCCTAATGTTTTCTTCAAGCTCACGATCCTCTTCATGTCTTGTTCGACTATCAACATGTCATCCACATATAATAGGAGAATCAAGAAGTCACCTTCATCGTATCTTTTGACGAACACAAAGTGATCTGCCTGTGTTTTGTGGAACTTGTGTTCCAGCATGAAGTATGCGAACTTCTTGTACCATTGGCGTGGAGCTTGTTTCAAACCATACACACTTTTCTTCAGTCGACACACCAGGTTCTCTTTTCCTTTCTCCTCAAAGCCTTCGGGCTGATGCATGTAAATCTCCTCGTCTAACTCCCCATGCAAGAATGTTGTCTTGACATTCAATTGTTCAATATCCAAATCCATATTGGCAGTTATGCTCAGAACAGTTCGGATGGATGTCATCTTCATGACTGATGCAAATATTTCGTCAAAATCGACACCCTTTTTCTGTTGAAACCCCTTCACCACAATGCGGGCTTTATATCTAGGTGTGCTCTCGACTTCTCTAGTTTTTACCTTGTAGACCCACTTGTTTCCGAGTGCTCTCTTCCCTTTTGGCACCTGAACTAGGTTGTAGGTGTAATTCTCATGCAAGGAGTCCATCTCATCTTGCATTGCACTCATCCATTTCTCTTTGTGCTTGTGAGCTATGGCCGCATCATAGCACTCAAGCTCACCTTCATCAGTCAAGAGGATGTATTGACTGGCATACGTAGTCGGTGCTCTCCTTTCTATAAGTGGGTATCTCCATCCACCTGTAGTCGACTTTGGTTCGGATGTCTCTACCGACTCTTCTCTTGGCTCAGGTTCATACATGTCGATCAGTTGCTCAGGGTTGGCCGATTCCGACTCGTGTTCCTCGATCGACTTCAATAGGGCTTCCAATTCCGACTCATATGTATTGGTCGGTTGCTCCGAGTCGACCGACTCAGATTCGGCTGTGCCGACTGGCTATCTCCGAACAACCGACTGGTCTTAAGTCAGTGGTAGTGGGAATCGACTGGGAAGTTGATTTCGACTTCTGTTGCTTCCAGTCCTCAATCATCTTGTCTTCCAAGAAGACTACATCCTAACTCCTCACTACTTTCTTGTCGATTAAGTCCCACAACCTGTAGCCGAACCCGTCCTCCGAGTACCTAAGAAATATGCATGGTTTCGACTTACTGTTGAGCTTCGACCTTTCATTCTTAGACACATGCATATACACCAAACATCCAAACATCATCAGGTGTCAGTAGGAGAATTCCTTTCCTGTCCACACCCTCTGTGGGACATCACCTTTCAATGGTACTGAGGGAGACCTATTGATTAGATAAACAATTGTATACATCGCCTCAACCCAATATGATTTCGACAGCTTTGCATGCGACAACATGCTCCTTACTCTCTCCATAATCGTCCAATTCATCCTATTTGCAAGCCCGTTCAAGTCAAGGTCTTCGGCACTATGTATTCGATTCGAATACCTTGGGCCTTGTAGTATTCTTCAAACTGCCCTCTATATTCACTACCATTGTCGGTTCGGACAACCTTCAACTTCCGACTCGACTCTCGTTCTGCTCTAGCTTGGAACTCCTTAAAGAACGACCGTATTTGGTCCATTGACTTTAGTACGAAAGCCCACAACTTCCGATTGTAGTCGTCAATGAATGTTATGCAGTACTGTCCACCTTGATGCGATGGAGCATCTACATAGCACACATCTGTGTGTACTAGTTCCAACTTCTCTTCTCCTTGGCGGTCTCGAGTGGAATGCAACTCTATTATGCTTTCCGACTAGGCAATCGACACACTTGTCTAAGTATACTTTCACTTCTAGAAGAAGAATCTGGTAAACAAGGATATGCATTCCCTTTTCACTTTGTTGGGAAGCGGGTCCCTCCGGACGGGATCCGGATGAGAACTGGATGAGCCAGAGCAAACAAGGTGAAGGAAGTAATCGAACCGGACGGATCCGTAAGGTATCCGGATGGACATATTTGTAATTATGTTCAGATGTGACTATTGAGGTCATATTTGTAAATATACCTAAAGTTATATAAGTATAAATATAACTAGGGAAATAGTGTAAGAAAAAGTAGTAGAAGACTTGTAAAAGATATTGTGAGGAAGCTAAGACAAAACCGGCTAGTCCGGATAACAGCAGAACACAGGACTGAGGTTTAATAGAAACCTTCATGGCACAGGAGAGATAGAGTTAGAGAGACAGCAGAACAATTGATGGAAAAATAATCGAAACTTTCCAAACTTCACCTCTCGGCCACAACCAAGGAAAACACACGAATCGTTGTTGCAGAAAATGGGAGACGCAGTGGACACACGATTTATCGTGGAAAACCCTGTACGGGAAAAACCACGGGAGTACCAGACTCCGAACCAAAACTATGCACAGAGAAATATACAATGGCGAGCTGCAAGGCGACGACCTTGAGCTCGCTGTCCTCGCCACAGGCGGCGGAAATACACAGAGGCGTCGACCTCTTCCTCTCTCACGCTCTATCTCTCTCACGGCTGCTCTCTCTTCACTCCTCTTGAGTGGAAAAACAGAAAAATGAGTAGCTACATTAAAACTGTTTGCCCTAAGTCATATTTATACACATATGACTTTGGGGCTATTTACAACTATAGCCTCAAGGGCCCTTAGCAAACATATTCACGGATATGTCCCCGCATCCGGATCTCTCTCCGGGTACATTCGTCATCCGGCTCCGAAGCCGGGGTCTTCATCATCCGGTTCCGAAACCGAAACCGGGCTTGTCGGCATTCATCTCCGACATCCGACCATCCCATCCGAAGGGACCGTAATCCCAACAAACTCCCCCTTCACTTCGGCATGGGATGTCTTTCCAATCCGATCCTCTTCCGGCATGCTTCCAGCTTGTCGGGTGTGAGCACCTTGGTCAGCATATCCGACCCGTTCTCGTCCGTGTGGACCTTCGTCAGCACGAACTCCTTGTCTTCTATTCTTTCCCGGATCCAGTGATATCTTCGCTGGATGTGCTTCGTCCGGGAGTGATAGGCCGCGTTCTTCGCAAGGTGGATTGCACTCTAACTGTCGCAGTAGAGTCGGTACTCCTCCTGCCGGATACCGAGCTCTCTAATGAAGTCCTTCATCCATATTATTTCCTTGCCGGCTTCAACAGCCGCCATGTACTCCGCCTCCGTGGTTGACAACGCAACCGTCTTCTGCAGCCTCGACTGCCATGAAACAGCCCCCCCTGCATACGTCATCACATACCCTGATGTGGACCGGCTGGTATCTGCATCAGCCGACATATCCGAATCGGTGAAGCCGTCAAGTTCGGGCTTACCGGAGCCGAATCGGAGGCACACGTTTGCCGTGCCCTTCAGGTATCGGAGTATCCACTTGGCCGCGTTCCAATGCTCTTTGCCGGGATTGCTCATGTACCGGCTCACCACTCCGACTGTATATCCAATGTCCGGTCTTGTACACACCATTGCGTACATCAAGCTTCCGACGGCAGAGGCATATGGCACTTTCATCATGTCCTCCTTCTCAGCCTTTGTCTTGGGGCTTTGCTTGCTGGACAGCTTGCAGTTTGCCGGGAGGGTCGATCTGACCGGTCTTGCTTCCGACATGTTGAACCGTTTGAGCACCTTTGTCACGTACTTCTCCTGTGACAGCCACAACTGCTTCTTGCTCCGGTCCCAAATGATGTGCATCCCTAGTATTTGTCTCGCCGGACCCAAGTCCTTCATTGAGAAGGTTCGGTGAAGAGCCTTCTTCAGCATCCGTATCTTGACCTGGTCCCGTCCGACGATCAGCATGTCGTCTACGTACAGGAGGAGTATTAGAAAGTCTCCTCCTTCGAACTTCTTCACAAACACGCAGTGGTCGGACTGCGTTTTGAGGTACCCTTCGTCGGTCATGAAGGAGTCGAACTTCCGGTACCATTGCCGGGGAGCCTGCTTCAGACCGTAAAGGCTCTTCTTCAACCGGCATACCAGGTGCTCCTTCCCTTTCTTCTCGAATCCTTCCGGTTGCTGCATGTAGATCTCTTCTTCGAGGTCACCGTGAAGGAATGCCGTCTTCACGTCCATCTGTTCTACCTCGAGGTCCATGCTTGCCGCTATGCTCAGCACCGTTCGGATGGAGGTCATCTTCACTACCGGGGCAAATATCTCGTCGAAGTCGACGCCCTTCTTCTGCTGAAACCCCTTCACCACGATCCTGGCTTTGTATCTCGGGGGGTTTCCGGCATCTCCCGGTTTCAGCTTGAACACCCACTTGTTTCGAAGTGCCCGCTTTCCTTTCGGCAACTCCACAAGTTCATATGTGTGGTTCTCATGCAGGGAATCCATCTCGTCCTGCATGGCACTCAGCCACCTGCGGCTATGGGTGTCATGCTTCGCTTCTTCAAAGCTCTCCGGCTCCCCCTCGTCGGTTAGCAGCACGTGCTCTGGTTCCGGAAATCTCCGGGGGGCCCTTCTCTCTCTTAGAGGATATCTCCGTTCCGGAGCTTCGGTAACCGGTTCTTCCGATTCTTCTTCATCCGAATCCATTTCGGGATCGGGGCCGGTTCCGGTATCATTTTCATCTTCTTCGGCCGGTTCTGTTTCTTCACCGTCTTCGGCCGGATCTTCGAGTGTTAACCGGTCCCTTGCCGGTCGGGACTGCTCCTCGTAGAGTTTATCCTCACCGGTCGACTTGGAGCTCTTCATCTTCTTCTCCGACTCCCAGTCGGCGAGTGTCTTGTTCTCTATGAAGATGATATCACGACTCCGGAATATCTTCTTGTCGACCGGGTCCCATACTCGGTAGCCGAACTCGTCATCGCCGTAACCGAGGAATATGCATGGCCGGGTCTTTGGATCTAGCTTTCCTCTCCGGTCCTTAGCCACATGCACATATGCGAGACACCCAAACACCTTCAGATGCCGGTAGGATACTTCCCTACCGGTCCACACTCTCTGCGGCGTGTCTCCGTCCAAAGGTACTGAGGGTGATCTGTTTATCACGTATGTCGCCGTCGACATCGCCTCAGCCCAAAACCCCTTGGGTAATTCCGCATGTGCCAGCATACTCCGGACCCTCTCCATTATGGTCCGGTTCATCCTCTCGGCCAGCCCGTTCAGTTCCGGCGTCTTCGGCACAGTAAACTCGAGTCGGATTCCCTTCGAGCGACAGTACTCCGCGAATTGCCCCCGGTATTCCCCTCCGTTGTCCGCTCGTATCGCTTTCAGCTTCTTGCCGGATTCCCTTTCCACTCTCGCGTGGAGTTCTTTGAAGACGCACAACACTTGGTCCTTTGTCTTCAGCGGTGCCGTCCACAGTTTTCGGCTATGATCATCTATGAATGTTACGAAGTATTGGGCTCCGCCATGTGACTTCGTTTCTACCTGACACACATCAGTGTGCACCAACTCCAATGGTGCGCTACGTCTCGTCGGTGGCCTTGAGTGGAAGGAGGTTCGGTTCTGCTTACCGGCCAGGCAATCGGTGCACTTCTCCAGGTGCACATGCTTCACTGGAATAAGGTTGTCTTCTGCAAGCCTCTTCATCCCCTTCTCACTCATGTGGCACAGTCTCTTGTGCCACAGCTCACCGGCAGTGTCGGCTGCCACGTTCAACTCTTCCGGACACAACCGGGCATTCATAAGGTACAGTGTGTTGACTTTCCGGGCCCGAGCCACTATCAGGCTCCCCTTGCTGAACTTCATTACGCCGTTCCGGATGCTACCTGTGTAGCCTTCATCGTCTAGCCTCCCGGCCGAAATCAGGTTCAATCGAACCTCCGGAACGTGTCGGACATCCTTCAGCAGCATTTTGCATCCGGTCGAGGTTGTCAACCACACGTCTCCTATGCCGGCAATCCGGCACGTACCTTCATTTCCCATCCGAACACAGCCATGCTCACCGACTGTGTAGGATGAGAAGTATCTTCTCTCCGGGGTCAGGTGGAACGATGCTCCGGAATCGACCACCCAGGTCGTCTCATCGCCGGCAATGTTTAGTTCACCTTCTTCGGTGATGAGCATGATTTCTTCCTCACTTGCCGCGAGTGCCGTCGTTCCTTTCCGGTCCTGCCCTCGCCGATCCGGACCTCTCCGGTCCGTGACTCCCCGGTATGCACCGTTTCTCTCCGGTGACTTCTTCGAATCGGTGTCGTCGGCTCCGTTGTCCTTTCGGTAATGCCGACAATTCTTCCGGAAGTGCCCCGGCTTCCCACAGTGGAAGCATGTGGGTCTTCCTCTTGACTGCGACCGGGTCCCCGACTTCTCCCGTCTTTGCGGACTCCGGTTCCATTGTCTTCCCCGTTCCGATTCGGTAAGCAGCGCCTTCGAGTCGGAGGCCGGTTCTTTATCTCTCCGACGCGCTTCTTCGTTCAAAATACTTGTCTTTACCGTTTGTAGGGACAAGTTATCTTCCGTGCAGGAGGTGCTGAGAGTCACCACCAAGTTCTCCCAGCTTTCCGGCAACGTACACATCAGAATGATGGCTTGCATTGCATCCTCCAGCGGGAACTTGATCGCCGCAAGCTGGTTCACGAATCCCATGAACGTGCTTACGTGTTCCACCATACTCTCGCTGTCCCGGTACTTGAGGTTCACAATCTTCCTCATCAGGGAGGTCCGGTTCAACGCATTCTTCCTCTCGTAGAGGCCCGATAGCTTCCGCCACATCTCATATGCGTTGATGTCGTTCGCCACATGTTGTAGAACGCTCACATCGACGTATTGCCGAATGGTTGCAACGGCTTTCCGGTTCAGAAGCCTCCATTCCGACTCAAGTACCCCCTTCGGTATTTCCGACCTGTCAATCGGTTCGTACAGGTCCCGAACAATCAGAAGATCCTCCATCTTGATCTTCCAGTCGGCGTAATTCTGCGCATTCAGCACCATCATCCCCGGCTGCCCGCTGCCGCCGCCTTCCATTTTCTGCAGCAGCCCGCTCTGATACCAAATTGATGGAAAAATAATCGAAACTTTCCAAACTTCACCTCTCGGCCACAACCAAGGAAAACACACGAATCGTTGTTGCAGAAAATGGGAGACGCAGTGGACACACGATTTATCGTGGAAAACCCTGTATGGGAAAAACCACGGGAGTACCAGACTCCGAACCAAAACTATGCACAGAGAAGTATACAATGGCGAGCTGCAAGGCGACGACCTTGAGCTCGCTGTCCTCGCCACAGGCGGCGGAAATACACAGAGGCGTCGACCTCTTCCTCTCTCACGCTCTATCTCTCTCACGGCTGCTCTCTCTTCACTCCTCTTGAGTGGAAAAACAGAAAAATGAGTAGCTACATTAAAACTGTTTGCCCTAAGTCATATTTATACACATATGACTTTGGGGCTATTTACAACTATAGCCTCAAGGGCCCTTAGCAAACATATTCACGGATATGTCCCCGCATCCGGATCTCTCTCCGGGTACATTCGTCATCCGGCTCCGAAGCCGGGGTCTTCATCATCCGGTTCCGAAACCGAAACCGGGCTTGTCGGCATTCATCTCCGACATCCGACCATCCCATCCGAAGGGACCGTAATCCCAACAACAATAAACTTGATTCAAAAAATAATAACACTCTGTGTATACAAATGTCCTATAGAACACTTTTTATACAAGTCCTCAAAAGGATTGACAGAAGTACTAACATGTACTTCAATGCTCATACGAGCGACTGACACTAACTCCAAGAAATATGCATACGTATTAGAGCTGAACGGGAGTTAGGTTGGAAGTTGAAGGCTATCCGAACTGACAATGGTGGCGAATGTTAACTCTTCGGGCCGGACAATGGCCTAACACAGGGTGTCTACGGGAGACACTTCACCAAAGGGTGTTACGGCCACCGGATTAGACTTCAACGCTTAATCCTACTTGGTTAAGTTACTTATTATGATCGTCTTTCATAACACACGCGTAAGATATAACAATTATGACAGAACGACAATTAACACAGAGAGATAACAACGCTTAAGCTTTCATTAATTAACCGCTAACTATTACATTGTATCCGGGCCTTTAAATAGGTTTCCGGTCTGTATTACAAAACGGTGCCATCCGCACCTGTTCGGGATCGGTCCGGATCCGGAATGGCATATCGTTTCCGGTCCGTCCGTCCACACTCATAGCTTAATTACAACCACATTCCTACTACTTAATTAGCTCTCCGTTTCCCACTCCGGACTCCTTTGCCGGCCTGTAACACATGGCACGCCCGTGGGACAGTACCTTGTACGTCGAATCCACAACCGACCCTTGCTATTCTTCGTCCAAAATGTCCAGAATGCTTTGTTTGAGAGGCTCCAATGGTTCATCTGGAAGTGGTTGTTGTTGTTGTTGTTGTTGTTGCTCTGTTGCTGTCTGCTGCGGCGGGTCCATTGGTGGTTGCTGCGGCTGCTCCTCCGTTTGTGGCTCTGACACCGGCGTCTCCGTCGTTGCTCCCTGCGTCGTAGTGGTCTCCGGTTGACTGGTTCCCGGCTGGTCCTCAGCCGGCGATGGTTCCTCATCACTAAGGTTAACCGTTGCCGCTTCCCGTGCTTTTTCTTCCCGCACCCGGGACCGCTCGTAGCTTTCAAACTGGATTTGAGCGTCCAACCTATCATCGTCCAACTGGGCTACGAGCTGCCTGACCTGCGCCAACTGTTCATCTGCCAGGACTTGGAAGTCGTCGGCCAGCTCGTCCCGTATGGTGGTGAAGTCCTCGGAAGTCAACGTATAACAATCATCTCCTTCCTTCCGCCGGTTTGCCACATCCGCCCGTAGCAACTGGAGTTCCGCCGCGTTTTGTGCCCACTTTGTCCACCATTTTACGGAGCTTTCATCAATCAAGTGTTTTGTCTGATTCAGCCATGCCCGGAGGATGGACTGAATCCGGCTCGTTCCCAATTGCGATTTGGTTTCCGCTGCTTTCCGTTCCTCCTTCAGTTGTTTGATGATTTTGACGTTGTCCTCCACATGCGCCTTGTAATGCGTCAATTGCCTTTGATATGTGCTTTGTAATTTCTGCAATACTGTTGACACTCTCTCTTTGTCTTTCTGCTGCTGCCTCTGGAGCTCCATCCGGACCTTCTCCGCCTCGTCCAAGCGTCTTGTATTTTCCGCTCGTTCGTCGGGGATCGCCGTCGCGGCCCGATCAACTGCCTGCTGGAGCTCGGCCATCCGTTCTTTATGCTCCGTTTCCAGCCGTTTGTAGTCCCGGTGCAGGTGCTCAAAATCATCCGTCTTTTGCTTGAGCCGTGCGTTGATCTGACGACGGGCCCGGTCCTCGCGGTCCTTCTACTGGCGGAGCTCTTCCTTTAGCCGTTCAATCTCTGTTTCCGCCGTTTTCCGCAGCTTGTCCTTTTCCTGCAACACTTTGTCTTTCTCCTCCTTTAGCCGGTCGTACGCTTGATGGCCTTTCCGGAGGCTCTCCTCTGCCCGGCGGAGGTTCTCAGCAGTCTTCTTTAATTCGGCTTCGGCCGCCGTCTTCAATTCTCGTTCACGGCTCCTTAGCGCTTCTTGTGTGGCAAGTTCCTCTCTCAATTCCGCAAGCTCCTGAGCTTGCGCCGCATCTCTCGTCGGAACGGTTTTCGTTGCCAGGGTCTTATTGCTATGTACAGGTCGTTCCGTTTCTTTATTCTATACACTTACCGGAGTCACCGGTGATTGGATCCGTATTTTGGCCATCTCTGTCGTGACCTGATCCAAGTCTTTTTCAAGGCACCGGATTCTGGACCGGGCCGTCTCTAGTTGTTCGGTTGTGACGAGCAACCGTTCGCTTTGCGCTCTTTCTTCCGCCTCAATATACCCCACTGCTCTGGCTATCTGTTCGCCTATCCACCGGAGCCACAGGCTACCGGTGCCTTGTTGTACTTGCACGGAGGTTTGACAGATGGGCTCACATGTAGAGGGGTGGTCCCGCCTGGTTGCGCCGAGTTGCAGTTCCGTTTCTGGCCGTGGACCACCCTGCTGTCCTGGTTCCCCTTGCGCTTCTTCTTGGCTAACCGAGGGAGGCTGCATTGCCCTTTCCGGCTCTGGCGGGATGGGACTTGCCGGTGTTGCCGGTGGTGCCGGGGCTTCTGTTTCCGGTGCCATATGCACTGGTTCCGGTTCCTTCCTTGGCGTGGGAGTCTCAGTATGGGGAGCGGGTGTTCCCTCCGTTTGAGGGTCCGAACGTTTCCCGGCTGTCTCAACGGTCCTTGCCGACGACCGTCGCTGGAGGTGCTCCGTAGGCTCCTCCTCTATTTCCTCCTCTTGAGCTCCAACATTGAGTTTTGCCGCCAAGGGGTCCGCTTCTCGATTCACCGGTCGGCGGAGTGTGACCTTTACGGGCCGTGCCGGTGGTTCCTGCGCCTCCGTTGGGCGCTTCCTGCTGCCGCTTCCTGCTGCCACCTGTTCTGCATCCGCCGCCTTTCCCTTAGTGGCCTTAGAGGCCAACAACTGTTGCCGTTTGGAAGCCTTCCTTGGGGTGCCGTCTGGCACTCTTCCTCGCTTCTTGGGTTGGACGGTCTGAACGGGTGGCACCAGCAAGGTGAGCCACTGCGTTACGGCGTGCCATATCCTTCGTCCGTCTCGGCCTTCTTTGCCGTCTTTGCCTCTGACGATCTCGATCGCCGCACACAACCCGTCTGCGATCAATACCGGCCAATCCACCTTGATCCCTTCATAGGTGGCGATGATCATCCCTGCCCGGTTCTGCGGCATGACAGGGGGTCTAGGGTACACGTGGCCGTATTCATGGAGCACACGAGCAATTTCGCGGAACAACATATCTCCGCCGCCCTGTGTCCGGTAGCCCTTGCTGGCTAGAGAGTACTCACCAAAATACCTGATGAGTTGCTCCGGGGTTGGATTGTCGATCGTGAGTATGCCTCCCTCCGGAAGGCCTGTTAACGCTCGAATCGCCTCTGCCGTTATGACCTCTGTATCGATTTCCTTGATCACTTTGTCGGCTTCTTTGTGTGGCGGTACTTCCATCATCATCAAGAAGCCCTCGAGCCCGTGTTGCTTCAGCCATGTCTTGGCGGCTTCCGACAGCGTTTGTGGGTCCATCTCTGTGTCGGGGTCGGATTGCGGTGGCGAGGATGGATGGTGATGAGAGTGGGGTTGAGAAAGAGAGAGTTCAGAAGGCGGGGGTTCTCTGTGCGCAGGTTCTCGTCTGATGATCTTGCAACGTCTTGGTGCTTCTGTGCTCCTGGGTTCGCGAAAGTAGAGGGTCTCTACGCGCAATGGTTTTTGTCTGTGCATTCTGGCGCCTTTTTCGAGTGTGTGCATGTCGCGTACTTCAAATAGCATTATGTCCTGTGGTGGCGCTTTAAATGCCCACTACGTACCTTTTCGCTCCACGCTCTTTCATCCATTCATTCCTCGCTTTTGCATGATTGTTTTTATTTATTTATTTTAGTTTTAATTATTATTATTATTAGTGTGACGTCACTTGTCCGTTGGTCCTCTCGGACCCTTACCGGCCTCATTCTCCCCAGTTACCGGCTCGCCTTCTATGCCGTCTTGGTGGTTGCCGTTTCCCTCACTGATGTCGGTCCTTCGCTCAAATGGGTTCTTAGGCATCGGTCCTCTATATGCCTTTAACCGGAATCCGTTGACCCATTTGCCTAGCACTTCGCCAGCAAGTGTCCCTAACTGGTAGGACCCATTATACCTGACATCTTGCCCATCCGGGTTTGGAATACTAACACCGGTTTGCCGATTGCGAACATTTTTTCGTTACCTTTCCTGTGTCGGTCGACAAATGCTTTCCGTCTGCGTTGCTCCAATTCTAAATGTAGGATGCTGGCCAGTCGTTGTTCCTCGAGCTCACACAGCGCTGTCAACCTTATTGCCTCCGACTCCTTCTCGTTCAACCTTTCCCGTAGCTGGATCCGTAAGCTAGGTACTTGGAATTCTACTGGCATGACCGCCTCGAGTCCGAACGCCAACCGGAACGTTGTTGTTCGGATGCTCGTTTTGTATGCCGTCCGGTATGCCCAAAGCGCGCTATGTAGCTTTGTGTCCCAATCCGTTCGGTTTTCGTTGACGATCTTCCGGAGGATATTCTGGAGCGTCTTGTTTGTTGATTCCGCTAAACCGTTTGCCTGTGGATAGTAAGGTGTGCTCCGTTTGTGTACAACGACATAGAAGGTCGTTAGGCTTTCCACTACTTGTCCGAGAAAGTGCCCCCCTTGGTCACTTATCAATTCAATGGGGCATCCGTAACGGCACCAGATGTACTCATATAGAAACTTTGCCGTTGACGCAGCGGTGTTATCCCGTAAAGCTTTGGCCTCCACCCATTTCGTGCAGTAATCCGTAGCAACGATAACGTACTGATTACCCGTTCTCATTGCCGGTGGCTTGAACGGTCCTACAAAGTCCAGCCCCCACTTTTGGAATGGCTCGAGTGGTAGTACCGGCTGGTGTGGCATACGAGCCTGCTCCGTTGGCTGGCCCATTCTCTGGCATAGGTCACATTCTTTTGCATACCGTACCGCATCTCTTAATGTCATTGGCCACCATAGGCCACTTTGCCATATTTTTCGTTCTGCTTGGGATAGCTTTCGGCTGGCATAGTACACTGGCCGGTACCACTTTGGCTCCGTAAGCTGCATAAGTACGCTTCTGATTGCGATGTCGGAGGCGTCCACGAACACGTGAAATTCTTTACTCCAATCCGGAGGTTGTACTACCGGTGCCTGCGACAATAGTACCTTGAGGGCCTTATACGCCCTATCCTCAGTGTCGTTCCACTGGAATGGTGTCCGATGTACGGCGGCATGCAACGGTGTAGCCAGGTCGGCCAAGTATCGGAGCATCCGGCTGTGCCACCGGATCTGGCCTAAGAACCGACTTAATGCCTTTGCCGTTGTTGGCGCCGATGCTTCTAATATGGCTTTCACTTTGTCCGGGTCGACTGCAATACCTTCCTGGCTCACAATATGTCCTAATAAAGTTCCACTGGACACGCCAAATACACACTTTGCCGGATTCAAGCTTAGCCGGTACGCTCTACACTTTTCTAGACAAAGACGGAGGTGCTGAAAATGGTCCTCCTCCCGGCTATAGATGGCGAAATCGTCAAGGAAAACCTGCATAAAAGCCGGTATATATTCACCAAAGATTTCCATGATGATTCGTTGAAATGTTGCCGGTGCCGTTTTGAGTCCGAACATCATCACCACGGCCACAAAGACCCCCCATTCGGTGACGAATGCCGTTTTCTCTTGGTCGTCGGGGTGCATCCGGATCTGATTATACCCGCTGAATCCGTTTAAGAAGCTATAGACCTCATGGCCGGCGACGGCATCCAACACTCCATCTGTGAACGGAAGTGGAAACGCATCCGTTACCGTAGCCGCATTGAGTTTCCGGTAGTCCACGCAAACTCGAATTTTTTCGTTCTTCTTCGGTACGACTACGATCGGGCTCAGCCATGTCGCTTTCTTTACCGGACGGATAAAGCCAACTCTTAGCAGTTTGTCGATTTCCTCCCTGACTTTGGCGGCATAATTGGGATTCATCCGGTACCGTCTTTGTGCCACTGGTTTTGCGTCCTTGCTCAAGTGCACTTGATGCTGGTATAACTGAGGGTCGAGTCCTCGCATATCTTCGTATGACCAGGCGAACACATCGCGGAATTCCGTGAGAAGTGTTATCATCGCCGTTTTGTCTTCGGACTTCATCTCCTTGGCAATGTGCACCGGTTTTGCTTCGTCCGTGGTGCCTAGGTTCACCTCTTCCAGTTGCGACGCTTTCACGCGCTGTGAAACGGCCATTTCCCGTTCCAACGCTTCTTGCGCTTGCCGTAACTCCCGGATTGCGTCTTTATCCGATTCTGCTTCAGCCTCTTCTGGTTGTGGTAAGTATGGTGCTACTGCTTCGGCAATGTCAATTTCGAAGAGGGGTATGATCTTCGGGTTTTCCTGCAAGTATTGAGCTTCTTCTTCGTCCGCTAACCCTTCTAGCATGTTGACGCATTCCGCATACAACGGTGTACATTCCTTGCCAGTGCTCGTCCTTGGCTGTGTTGGTACCCGTACCTTGGCTTTTCCTCGCCGGAAGGTAATTATATTTTTTCGCCAATTCTGTTTGATATGTGCCATTTTCAACCATGGCCGCCCCAGCAATAGCAGGTATGCGCCTTGTGCCTGTAATTGTAGCACTACGGCCGAGATGTGAAATGTATGACCGCCGATGGTGACTTCTAATTTCCGTATTAATCCTGTCGGCCGCACTGAGCTTGTATCGGCCATCCGCAACCAGAACGGACACGGCTCCCACTCGTGGATTCCTAGGTCATCACACGTCCGGAGGCTTATTACATTCACCCCAGAGCCTCCGTCTATAACTGTGCCGGGGAGTTCTTTCCCTTTCACAATGGCAGTGATTACCGGAGTGCTGGTGTCCACCACCGTTGGTCCCTCCTCCGGATTCGAGAAGAGTACCGGTGCCGGTGATGGTTCTCCTGCCGTCATGGCCGTCTTCAGTCCTTCCGTGAATCTTGGCACGAGTTGAGTCTTCCTAGTGGTAACGTAATCTGGCATTCTTGCAACGCCTGCCATGTCTCGTTCTCGGACTGACTACCGCCGGCAAGCCCTGCGGTGTTCTCCTTTTGCTGCTGTAAGTCTATGAAATTCTGCTCGTTTGCTTTCTTTACCCATTCCGTTGCTTGTTTCCGGATGGTCTCCTGTGTCTCCCATTCTTTGGCCATGCCCTTCGACCTTGTGGTCACCTGCTGCAGATCTGACACCTCAGGGACTACCATATTTACCGCCGGTCGTTTTTCATAGCTCTTCACCGGGCATTGGTTACTACAATGGCCTTCCTGTCGGCAGTAGTAGTAGTAGGCCTTCCGGGTATTGCTAGATTCGGCATTGTCTGTTGTACCCGGGGCAGGTCCTACGGCACGCGCGGGGTTTTGTACCGGTTGGCTACTTGGAGCTCCTTGTTCCGGATCCCGGGGGTAGCCGCCTTTTTTAAAATGCCGTTTTTTGTTATAGCTCTTCTTATTACGGTACTCTTGACGGGGTTGCCCGTTATATCTGCCGTATTCCTCCCGTTGCTGACGATACCCGGGGGAGTGCTCCCGGTCGTAATGTTCGTATCATCTATTGTAATCCTGGTACCGATCATGCCGGTCATAGTTATCCCGCCGATCACCGTACCGGACATCAATTTCCCGTCGATCGCCATACCGGACATCATTTTCCCATCGCTCGCCATACCGGACATCCTGTGCCGGTCGGTCACGGTCCATTCGCCGCCAGCGTTCGTCTTCTTCATCCCGGCTGCTGCGTGGCTCAATTTGTCGGACGGGCGGTGCTTGCTGATTCAACAGATTATACTCCACCTATCCGTCGTATGGCTCTTGGATTGACAGATTACACATTGCGTCCTCATAGTGCATTCTAGAGCCGAGTGTTCGGAATTCAAGCAGGTTGTGCACTGTATTGCTTGCCGAAACCGGAGGTCTTCATCGGACGGTAACGCCCGTTGAAGTGCTCCCAGTGTGAGCCAGGAGCTTGTCTTTTCCATCTCTCTCACCCGGACAATGACCTGGTCGATGGTACTTGTGCGGAAGTCGATTACCGTGCAAACCGTGCGTAGGGGTTCCCGGAGCGCGTTTAGGAATATAGTCCGTAATTCCTCTTCCGGAGGTGCGCGGGCAAGCTGACTATGCATCCGTTGAAACCGGATGACAAATTGGGGAATGCTCTCCCCTGCCTCTTGCCGGATGGTATAAAATAAGCCTACCATTACGGTCTGGTCCACCTCCTTTTGAAAAAAATGCAAGAATTTAGCTTTTAAATCTGCAAAGGTGTTGATGGTAGACGGGTCCTGCGTCCGGCGCCATCTTGCTGCCGGTCCCTCCAATGTGACGCCAAATTCCGCTATCTTAGAGCGTTCTTCTTCCTTCGGTGTCAATCGCTGGGACACATGGTTGGCTTCCCATGTCTGTTCAAAGGCGTGCACATGAGCTTCCGCGTCCGGATCATCTCTATACTTGGAGTACTGGAACGGCATGTCGTCGTCCGGTATCGGTGTGCGGGCTGGTAGTGTTGGTGCTCGTTCCGGAATTTTCTCCAGCGTCGGTGGTCTTTCCCGATTTGTTTCCGGCGTCGGTTGTTTTTCCTCTTCCTTTGGTGATGGAGGCCTCTCCTCTTCGACTTCCGGTGTCGGAGGTCGTTCTTCCTCTGCTAGTTCCGGGGGTTCCAGCGTTAGCACTTCCGGTTCCGGTGTTGGTAAAGTATCTGATCCTTCGTCCTCCGGTCCGCCCGGGGTTTCGTTGCTGCTACGGTAGTTCGTGTGCACGCTGTATTCCCCTTCGGAGTCCGATTCATATGCTGAAAAGGCTTTTGCTTCGCCTTCTCCGTTTGTCAACGCGTGGAGAAGGGATTCGGTTTCCCGGAGGCTGCTTAGGCTACTGCCGTCGTCCGGGTGCGATGTTTGCTGTAACCAGAGGGAGTCCTCCGCTACTCTCCGGATTACGTTGGAAAACGAGCGATCCGCTCTAATTTCCTGCGCCGCTTGCTGGAAAGCCTCGCGTCTCCTTTGCCTTTCAGCAAGGCGTCGAGTTCGATCTGTAACCAGGTCGTGCGTTGATCTAGACATCCATCCGTGCCGTCGTTCGCTGCAAAAGCAGGAATCGTGGTCGCCAAAAACTGTGTTAACTCTTCGAGCTGGACAATGGCCTAACACAGGGTGTCTACGGGAGACACTTCACCAAAGGGTGTTACGGTCACCGGATTAGACTTTAACGCTTAATCCTACTTGGTTAAGTTACTTATTATGATCGTCTTTCATAACACACGCGTAAGATATAACAATTATGACAGAACGGCAATTAACACAGAGAGATAACAACGCTTAAGCTTTCATTAATTAACTGCTAACTATTACATTGTATCCGGGCCTTTAAATAGGTTTCCGGTCTGTATTACAAAACGGTGCCATCCGCACCTATTCGGGATCGGTCCGGATCCGGAACGGCATACCGTTTCTGGTCCGTCCGTCCACACTCATAGCTTAATTACAACCACATTCTTACTACTTAATTAGCTCTCCGTTTCCCACTCTGGACTCCTTTCCCGGCCGATAACATCACTTTCTGGTATCGCGATGGGCTCTGCTCTTTGCCGTGTGCTACTTGCTTCCATGATTCAGTGAAACATATCTTCCTTACTTTCGCCGAAATCGTCCAGTAGCTGCACGAGTTCCTCGAAGTGCTGGTCCGCTAGCGTGCGATAATCCTGTGCTAGGTCCTCGCGTACTGCCACAATGCCTTCCTCATTGAGTTTGTAGAAACCTCGGCCTTCTTTCCTACAGTTCTCCCAGTCTGCTCGGTAGGTATGCAACTCCGCCGCTTGTGTTGCCCATGCCATCCAGCCTTTGTCTAGGGCCGCTTGTAATTGCACTATAAACCTCTCCCGATTTGTTTGAAGAAGTATGCCCACTTTGTCGGTTATTCCTTGGTAGCGGTTTTGTGCTTCTTCCAGGGTTTTTTTGAGGTTTTCGATTTCTTGCTTACTAACCGCAACTTCTTCCTCATAATGGTTTTTCATTCCTTCCCATATCTGAGATTCTTTCGAGTGTAATTCCTCTAGTTGGCCCATTTCATTGACTATTTCGGCGAAACTTGGCCTCAGTGATATCTTTCCGGACCACAAAGTCGACTCCACGCTCACCCATCACCACGATATCAAACAGGAAGTTCTGTCAATCTTTCCCTGCCCAGCATAGCATCGAGAATGGCCTTCTCCTACCCACGCTTTAATATTGAAATAGATGCCGCAAGCCACATCCGACTATTCTTGAACGTTTGGAATGCGAATCACATGGCGCAACGATTTCTAGAAGAGGAAGCGCACCAGTAAAAAATGATAGAGTTTGGTTTAACTCTGGATGGTTGAGCTGCGTTTTGGCATTCACAGATGGATCTACCAGCAATCCACACCTTCGACCAATTGCAGTCAGCATTTCTGCGATTTTTTCATCGGAGGGTACCTCAACACGAAATCATCGGGCAGTTCTACACAATCAAGCACCTACTAGCAGAATCGGTTGCGGACTTTAGCTTACGCTTCCAAAAGCTACGACGGAAATTAGAACAAGCCCTAACAAATGACGAGGCTAGGGAGACGTTTCTGGCAGCCCTGTGGCAGCCTATCAAGATGACGCTCAACACACGTAGTGTGAAAGGGGAAACAACGGACCTGGTTATCGAGCGAGCATTACAGCTTCAGTTGGACGAAGAGGAGGAAGGATTTTCTCTGTCCTCATTACGACAAGCATTGCCTTAGGAAGAGGAACGCCACTTTCGTCAGGCTATTCAATGCACGATTTGCCTCAATTCTGGGCATTTCGCGGTGGAATGCAATATGTGAATTCACTGCCCAATTTGTCACTCAAAAGCACACACGGTCGAGCAGTGTGAGTACAATATGCTGAATAGACCTACGCCCACAGTACGACGCGTAGAACCACAATGACCACCTCGCTGAAATGATCAAAGGCGCCAAGAGGAACGACCCCAATATACGGATCGAAATCCATGAGATGACCGCCACTACCGTAATCGCCAGAATAACAACGATTCCGACGAAGAGGAGCCGGAGGATGAAGAATATCGGGGCAACCACTAGTATAATAAAGGAGGGTGTCGTTACGACAACCCTCGTTCGACGAACAGGTGTGGTGGATTCAATGGGCCTCGCTCACAAGGAAAGCATCGACAATATAGGGACCAAAGGTGTTATGATGAAAGTTCGGAAGATGACCGGCTCTAGGAGGCACGCAAGGACCAACCGCAAACACCTCGGATAGACCTACGCCCACAGTATGATGTGTAGAACCACAATGACCACCTCGCCGAAATGATCAAAGGAGCCAAGAGGAACGACCCCGATATACGGATTGAAATCCACGCGATAACCGCCACTACCGTAATCGCCAGAATAACAACGATTCCGACGAAGAGGAGCTGGAGGATGAAGAATATCGGGGCAACCACTAGTATAATAAAGGAGGGCGGCGTTACGACAACCCTCGTTCGACGAACAGGCGTGGTGGATTCAATGGGCCTCGCTCACAAGGAAAGCATCGACAATATAGGGACCAAAGGCGTTACGACGAAAGTTCGGAAGATGACCGGCTCTAGGAGGCACGCAAGGACCAATCGCAAACACCCCGGAATTCCAGGAGGATGCAACAAGACTAAGAGGAGCCAACGACGCTTGGGGATAGGAATCCACCACCAGCTACAGAGAAAGGATAGTCCAGCATACATTGTTTTGTCTGCCAACAGCCCGGACATTACGCAACTCAATGTCCACTGCGCAAGGGCAAAGGACCATCCATAAATACAATTACGACGGAAGTTTCGCAGGTCACGACACGACAACAAACAAAGAATGCTGATTGGGCTGCACAAGATGAGGTACGCAAAGTGACCCAAGCATGGGTAGAAAAAGAAAATGCGGCAAATACGACGCGTATGCGGTAGGAGTCCGCAACTAATGTTGGGCCGATAGAAGAAAACATAATATCCCTAGACCCCATATGGCAAGCACTGGTAGGCTGTGAAATAACCATGACTCTGGAGAAACTCCTTCAACTAGTTCCACGATTTCGGCAGGCCATAGAAAATCGCATAATTGGCAAGCTTGGTATAAACGTCTCAATAAATTTAGCCGAAACTAGCGCCGAACCAACAGTGGTGGATCACCACAATTTAGCCATTACGCTAGTACTACACGGGCAGTAAATAACAGGCTTTATAATCGACGGGGGCTCGGGCGTTAATGTGATTAGTGCAAAGATGTGTGAGCAGTTATGAATTTTGGAATGGGAAGCTTGCCCCTTTTAGCTTCGCATGGTGGATACCCGATCTGTCAGGCCCTTACGGTTAATCTGGAAACTATGCATCGTCATTGGTGGTCACCACTTTGACATCTCAACGGTAGTACTCGCACTTGACACGCCGGGAGCGTACCCGATACTACTTGGCTGACCTTGGCTTCATTCGGGTAACATCAAACAGAGCTGGCAACATAATTGTATTAGTTTTCGACGAGGACGCAACAAAGTTCGCGTACCCACAAAAGCAATGACAACGCAACCCCAAGGAATGACACCATTGTACGTAGAAGACATAAATATGCTGCAAGGAGTGGATGATATAGAGCTAGAAGCATACCTAGAGGAACACTCGCGAATCATCCTGCTATTCGAAATTGACGTAATAGAAACTGCGGCGGAGTACGCTACTCCCACTACACTTCACGAAGAGGCTGAACCGGACTGAGAGTCGATAATGGAATTAAACTGAGCACGGGCCACATTCGAGAAAGAAATGAAAATTTCATGACGAGTCACTGCCTCAGCGTTGGAAGAAGTTAATGTAGGAATGACAGTGGATCCCAAATTACTCTCCATCGCAAAAGACTTACTACCGGATCAGAAAGAGGCGATGTTAGCTCTGCTCAAGGAATACAAAGATGTGTTCGCGTGGTCCCACGAAGAATGAAGGGATTAGACCCAAAATTCAACCAGCATAAGATCAATTTAGCTACCGACGCGAAACCTGTTTAGCAACGTCGATACTAAATGAATCCGAATTACGCGGTCGCGTCAAAGAAGAAATTGACAAACTTCTCAAGGCTGGATTCATTCGACTAGTCAAGCAAGCTACCTGGCTGAGTCTGATAGTCATAGTCCCGAAGAAAAATGGAAAAATCCGCGTTTGCGTAGACTATCGGAAATTGAACGCCGTAACTATTACATATGCGTTTCCTTTACCTTTCACTGACAGCGTACTGGACGCAGTCGCAGGGCATGACATGTACAATTTTCAAGACGGATTTAGTGGATACAATCAAGTATGCATGCATCCTGACGACCAAGAGAAGACGACGTTTGTCACCGACTAGGGAGTTTATGTCATGGTAGTCATGATGTTCGGGTTAAAGATGGCGCCTACTACATTCCAACGGACAATTACGGAAATTTTTGGGGATTACATACCCGCCTTTATGCAAGTCTTTCTGGACGATTTCGCAGTGTATGGGACAATAGTTGACCATCAGAGTCATTTACGACTGTGTCTGGAGCGCTGCTAGGCTGCACGCTTAAGCCTGAATCCAGCCAAATGCGCGTTCGTCGTCATAAGTGGAGCCCTCCTCGGCCACATCGTTAGCAAGGAGGGGATAACGGTGGATCCTAATAAAATCTCCACAATCATTCAAGCAAAAACGCCGACAACGACCAAAGCACTCAGCCATTTGCTAGGACAAATACGCTGGCATAGTCGTATGTTATGATATTTGGCAGATTTCGCCACGCCGTTACATGCCGCCGTCCACCGTACACCTTTCAATTGGACAACAACTGAAGAAAAAGCGTACGACGCGCTTAAAATAATGTTGGCTCAAGCACCAGTCATACAACCACCAGATTGGGGGAAACCATTTCACGTTTTTGTAGATGCCTCAGACATAGCGATAGGTAGTGCGTTGATGCAGCTCATGGAGCCAAATTGGTACAGACCAGTGTATTACGCTAGTAGGAAGCTATCAAAGGCAGAGCGTAACTACTCCACAACGGAACGAGAAGTGTTGGGGATGATATACAACATCAATAAATTTCGACATTATCTACTGGGCGGAAATTTACGTTTCACGTGGACCATACGACATTGCTATACCTGGTGGGGAAGCAGGCGCTAACAGGAAAATTGGCTAGATGGATGCTGTTGCTCCAGGAGTTCAACTTTGTTATCCAACATTGACCTGGTACGCAACATACTATAGCGGATTTCTTAAGCAAGATAGATAATGGAGAAATGGTGCGAAAGGATGACGACGACTTTCCTGATGTAGACATCCTACGGATCGCAACTATAGCGACACGTATGGAAAAAACATTTTCTGATCATTGGTTGATGGAGATGACATTCTTTCTGACCACAGGATTACCACCGCTGCAATTAAGGACGGACGAAAGGAAATGATTGTCTGTCCGAAGTCGTAACTTCTGTTTGGTCGAAGGGGTCTTGTATCACAAAGGCAACGACGGGATCTAGCAACGCGGAATATGCCAGGATGAGAAGGACGCTGTCTTACGCGAAGCTCACTGTGGTACGGCAGGGGGACACTACGCGGGTGATGTTACGGCTCGTAAAGTCTAGGAAGCCGGCCTATGGTGGCCGACTACAACAAAAGGATGCGTATGAATATTGCAAACAATGTGATCTGTGTCAACGGATGGGCCAACCCACGGAGGTCGCAAGGATGCCACATCAACCAATGTTGCCGTTGGATCCATTCTAGAAATGGGGACTCGATTTCGTGGGGCCGTTTACACCGCAACAGTTTGGACTAGCAATAAATATATACTCGTGGCTACTGATTATTGCATCAAGTGGGTGGAAGAGAAAGCACTACGAGAAAATACCGCGGTAGTGACGGCGAAATTTCTTTACAAACACATATGTTGTCGTTTTGGCTGCCCTATCGAGCTCATCAACGACAAAGGAAGCCACTTTCTGAATTCGGTCATCTGGGAGCTGACACAACACTATGCTATTGTCCACAAGAAAAACACGCCGTATTATCCACAAGCGAATGGTTTAGCGGAGTCCACAAACAAAACCTTACAAACCATACTAAAAAAGATCGTTAATGAGAACAGAACAGACTGGGATACCAAATTACATAGCGCGTTATGGGCGAACCGAACCAGCTATAAGACTAGCATACAATCCACGCCTTTCCGGCTAGCATTTGGGCTAGAGGCCGTAATGCCAGTCAAATTCAGGTACCCAATCTACGGATTCAGGTACGAGACCGGGTATTAGAAGACAAATCCAAACAAATACGGCTACAACAGCTGCCCGAACTAGGCGAGACACGAGTACGAAGCATGGCATACTGGAACAAGAGCAGCCTCGGCGTAAAGCATTCGTGGACCATCATCGAAATGCGCGTGAAAAAGATTTTGCGGCCTGCAAAACAGTCTTAGTCTTTCAAACACGGATGGGGCAAATTCTAGGTAAATTAAGATTCCTCTAGACGGGGCCGTATTGGATAGTTGGCATGGAAAACGACACGTTTCAACTAGGCAGTTTGGCCGGAGAAGTGTTACAACAAAAGGTGAATGGGTTTCGACTAAAACCCTACTTGGGACAGTGCCACCAAACCCGTTCCACGCTGTAAACGACACGGCCAAAGAATCCGCAGATTAATTAAAGGGACCCACTTGTATTATAGTGTAACAGTAATATTGTATTTAACCGTTAGAAAAAGAAAGAAAAAAAAGAAAAAAGAGAGAGAAGATAGTGACGCTATTAAAAGGACTTGATGCATGCGCAAACTTCTAGAGCAAGAACATGTGGCACCACGATGGCTCACAGACCAATGAACCCTATGCCACAAAAAGAAGAAAATAGAAGGTTTTTTGCACAGTATGGAAACCAATCTTCAGCCTTTAACCCTTGTCGCTCTCCTCACTCGCCTTACTCCCCATCATACTACAGAGCCCACATCCGCCATAGCTAGCAAACCTCACCCACTACCCACGAGTCTCACCCACCTACGATGCCGATCACTATTTCTGCCGCCTTGCGCAGATGGCTCCTTGAAAAGAGAGTGGATGGATACATCAAAGTCGCCGAGGCACTTGGTCACCCTGAAGCCTTGGAAATTGCCAAGAAGCTCAATATAGACACGGTCACCAACGCTACCATCCGGAAGAAGCTTGACTTATCATCGCTCGGGGAAAAAAATTTCGACATCCCTCTTGCGGAAACCTTGCAGAAATATTTCGGGGCATATTTGGTGTCCGCCAAAGCATACAGGACGAAGGAAATCCCTGACCCCTTCTTTCGCGAAATAGCCAAGTTCTTGCTGGAGGTAGGATGCATGCACGTAAATGCCTATGGGATGCCAAAGCAGAAGGCATGCATCATCATTGATACCTTCGAAGGGCGTGCAGTCGATTGAGGGGTAATTACGGGACTAGCTTTAAGGGAAGGCATGCACACGAATTAGGGCTGATGATACTATTTCCACCCCGAGGTCTGCCCGCACCACAGCCCAACAAACCTACGCCGCCGCCACGTTCCGAGAAACAGAGGTTAGCGGAGTTGGCTACCACGAAATGGGAAGATGAACCACAATCTTCCCAACCCAGCACGCGGACAACATAGGGAGAACGGCCGAAAAGCAGGGAGGAAGCTCCGCATGAGTAGGAAGCCGAGCAATGCTAGGAAAGCCCGAGGCCAAAACGGCGTAGGCTAGACAGGAAAGATGGGTGCGAACTAGTCAAAGACACAACCGTGGACAAAGACACAACCGCGGACACAGCAATGCACACCCACACGAAAGAAGAAAACACCAAACTATAGGAGGAAGCCCAAAAGTTGGAAGTGGTGATCGCAGGAGTCCGGGCGTTATTGGAAGAGACGAAAGTGTGGTACGACGAGCAACTCGTACGAGAACAGGAGGTGATGCATCAGGTTGAAGTCCGCCTGAACAATGAAATGGGCCGACTAGAGGAATTGCACTCGAAAGAATCTCAGATATGGGCAGGGATGAAGAACCATTATGAGGAAGTGGTTGCAGTTAGTAAGCAAGAAATCGAAAACCTCAAAAAAACCCTGGAATCCATGTAGCCAACCAACTATTTGGCTACGCCTGCCTGATATAGCAACGCCATGTCTTTCGTGCCGCTGAAATATCACAATATCCTTTGCGCGCACTAAAAGTGTTTGGCCGTAGGCTGTGACATAAATTGACTGATTAAGCCGACCGGGTAGCTGAGATCCGGCCGAATAATCGTCAAATAGATGAGGCTTCCGACAATTTGTTGAAACCGTGTCGGGTCGCACGCCTATCCTGAATCTCGGCGAAGCTTTACGTTTTTGTCCAGAGGGGTCGAGATGGGCTTACAATTTGCCATCCCGAACTTGAAGAGCATATTCAGCGCATAATGACGCTGACTGATGAATATGCCCTCGGGGGTGCGGATCACTTCGATCCCGATGAAGTAATGAAGGTCTCCAAGATCCTTCATGTCGAATGATGCCGCAAGCTGAGACTTTATGCGGTGGATTTCGTCCAAGTTGGCACCGGTGATGACTAAATCATCAACATAAAGTAGGAGACTTACCAGTCCATATTGACCTTGCCGAACAAATAGTGAAGAGTCTGATTTCGACGTCGTAAACCCCATCCTACGCAACTGTTGTGTAATCTTCGCGTTCCAGGCTCGCGGGGCTTGTTTAAGTCCATAGAGTGACTTCTTCAGTCGGCAAATTGCCGAGGTGTTTTGTTCGGATAGAAATCCGGGGCGCTGTACCATGTACACATGTTCCTCAAGATCACCTTGCAGGAACTCGTTCTTTACATCCATATGATGTAAGTGCCACCCCTTTGTCGCAACTACGGCTTGCAGAACCCGCACGGTAGTCATCTTTGCGACGGGCACGAAGGTCTCATTGTAGTCCACGCCGTGCTTCTGCTTGTAGCCTTTCGCGACTAAGCGAGCCTTGTATCGATTGACCGAGCCGTTGGTGTTGTACTTGACCTTGTACACCCACCAACATCCAATCAGCTTCACACCCTTTGGTACGTCAACCAGGTCCCACGTCTCATTATCAGTCAAAGCGTGCATCTCTTCCTCCATCGCGGCATGCCAGTTTGCGTCTTTCGCCGTCTCTCTGTAGCTCTCCGGCTCACGCACTTCCACCACTTGCGTCATGTATGCGTAATGGTGCACCATGTACTCATTACACCCGTATCTCTTTACGGGGTTCTTCAAGCGGGTAGATCGACATAATTCATGATTACTCGATTTCACGACCTTTTCGGCTACTGTCGACCTCTTGTGTGGAGGTTCCTTTTTAGTTTGGTCGTAGTCAGACTCGCTCAGATCTGACTCGGCATTGCCGAAGTCGTATTCTGGCATTTTCTTCTTGCCTTTTTCCTTGCACGTAAACCGTCTCCTCGATTCATTACACGGGGACATCACGACTCAGTCTTCGCTACTTGTCGTCTCTTCAATAGGTTGGCCATTGCGGCCCAACCCCTCATTCGGCCCACTTAGCTGAAATGAGATCGGACTCTCTCTCTCTCAGAGCTCCGATTTCTTCATCGTGCGGAGGCATTTCAGCCTCGCTGACTTCTTCCTCAGAATTCGGAATGGAGTCGTGAGGTATTGGAGGTGAAGGCAGGTACCAGGAAGCGGATTCATCGAACACGACATCTGGACTTACGCATACTTCCATTGTTCGGGGGTTACAATATTTACACCCCTTCTGCTTGTCTGGATAGCCAACTAAGATGCACTTTTCAGCTTTGGCATCCAACTTCCTCATCTTTTCCTTCGGCACATGCACATATGCAATGCTACTGAAAATCCTCAAGTGTGCCAAGTTCAGCTTCTTCCCGAAATACAATTCATGTGACAACACTCCTCCATTAGCAGAAATCCGATTCTGCAAGTAGACAGCCGTCTTCACGGCTTCATCCCAATAGAATTTCGGCATATGCTTCTTCGATTGTCCGATTCTTCTCTTCAAGCATTGCCCTAGTCGCTTCTTCGATTGTTCGATTCTTCCGTTCGGTCAAGCTGTTCTGCTACGGCGTTGTCGTGAAAATCCATCAATATGTGCGGATTGTGAGACGGAACCGCTGGGGTTTTGGACTAGAAGGATTTAGTGCAACACGTACAACACAAGCAAGTTTTAAGCATAAGACAAGTGGGAGAGACAAATCATTAATTTATTACAAAAGAAAATCGATTCTTTATAATTTCAGAATCATGTTACAATGGGTTGGGTATGGAAATGAGAGATTAATTTTTCAAAGAAAGGAGCCAACAACCATGCAAGGAGTGGTCCGATATGAATACGAGAGATTTTTTTTTTTTGACAAGAAAGATCGAGTCCACAAAGCTAGGAGTTTGATATCAATATGTGAGATAATTTGTTTCTCGAAACAGAGAGGGAAGAAGAAGGAAAAAAGAAAAACTAGGAGGGAAAAAATGGGACATATATCGAGCTCCCTGTTGATCCTCCTCCCCAATGTTACTTTGCATGCCCACTTTTGGTTGGATGGCCTCTATTTTTAGTTGCATGGCCTCTGCTTTTAGTTGCATGCTTCCATTTTTAGATGCATGCCTTTTACTTTTAGTTGCATGGCCTTGGCTTTTGGTTGCATGCGACTGTTCGTATAATTCGGCCAAATGACACAATCATCCATAAAGTTTAGCCCGTGCGCAATCCGTACGTGCTTCGCAACCAAACTGTAGACACGTCCGCACACAAA
The DNA here is from genome assembly GCF_043228905.1 of Azolla caroliniana. Classification (NCBI taxonomy): domain Eukaryota; kingdom Viridiplantae; phylum Streptophyta; class Polypodiopsida; order Salviniales; family Salviniaceae; genus Azolla; species Azolla caroliniana. Next base: position 15,511,503 of record NW_028230438.1, read on the forward strand.
AGTCTCGACCGCGTAGTGTACGCATCCACGCGCGCGTGCGTCCAACCCGCACCGTGTATGCATCCGCGCGCAAAAGCCTCGACCGCGCTGTAGTGTATGCATCCACGCATGCGCACGTGCGCACACACGCATCCGTTCGAAACATCCACGCGTACGCCCGAAACTTGCACACGCGCGTACATTCGAAAACGTCAACGCGACCATGCACACGCCCGTACACCCAAAACGTTAACCGCGCCGTAGTGTACGCATCCACGCATGCGCATGTGCGCACACACATGTCCGTTCAAAACGTCCACGCGTACGTCCGAAACTTGCACACGCGCGTACATCCGAAAACGTCAACGCGACCATGCACACGCGCGTACACCCAAAGCGTTAACACACTTGTGCTTACACGCGGCCGAAGCGTGCACAACACACAGTGTAGCCCAAGTCACCTTGAACATTCTGTGCTCCACACACTAATAGAATGAATATGTTTTGGTTTCTGTTATATATTCTGGGTTCCAATGTTGTCCTATCTATGTGGGATATCTCACAGTTTTGCCTTTTCTTTTCTTTTCTTCAAGCTTCATACTCATATAACTTGATACTTTTTTATCCGTTTTATGCGTAGTAAAATATGCTATGAAGCTCTTGAACATATCTATCTTTCCATATCAATATATTAAGCTAATCGTAAATAATTATTTTACTAGTTTTCATATTGTGTGAAAAACCACACGACATTCACCCCCACCAAACCTGCACATCCACCGGTATGTGCCAATTGTGGTGAGGTTCCTCTTTTTTAATTATTCTTCTTCAACCTCGATGTTCGAGGATACATCATCTAGAGCTTCGATCTCAAGATTTGGGGCTTCTCTTCTCTTAAAGATCTTGATCCTCTTCCCTGCTATCGGCAAAGCAAGTCGAGTTCCATCTAACTCCTCTATTTTCTTGACCATATACGGGCCAAACCATTCTTTTGCGAACTTTCCAGTAGTGCTATAATGATTATCGAGACTACTATCATACACAAGAATCCAATCTCCTTCTTCAATTTTTCTTTGTCGAAGACGATGCTTTCTATTAAAATTCTCCTTGTTCTTCAATCGAGCTTGGTGCAATCGTTCTATTGCCAACTCGACATCTTCGGGCCTTCGCTCTAATTGTTGAATCCTTGTGGCTAGCAAGTCTTCCCGACTCATTTCCTCTTGCCATGGAAAAGATGTCCACGAAGCAACACTTTGCTCAATAGGCATTATTGGTTTTTGTCCTAATATGAGTTCGGCGGGCATATATCCCGTAGTCGTGCTATGTGTAGTTCTATCTGCCCACAATGCATAAGGTAGTAATCGTGGCCAATTTCCCATCTTGCCGTCACAAGCCTTTGCTAGAGCTTTTACAATTGGACTATGTCCTCGTTCCACCTTCCCATTTGCGTCTGGGTTGTATGCCATGGTGAGCGATAATTTGACGCCTATTCTTGAAAAGAACTCTTTAGCTTCATTCGCATCTAATTCTCCCCTATCGGTTACTATTTTGCCGACACATCCGTATCGACAAATAACATCTTCAAGGAGAAACTTACAAACCGCCGAAGTTGTTTTATTCCTTAGCGCCCGTCCTTCTCTTGCTAGCACGAGATATTTCATTTGCCCCAATCCCATTGGCATAACCACTATGTCTACCAACCACTTATAGTGCATTGATAATGGATATGTCGGATGAAGTTCATCCCTATGTTGAATATTCGAGTATAATTGGCATTACTCACATGTTTCAACATAGCTTGCTACATCTTTGTAAACACCCGCCACCAATACTTCTCCTTGAGCTTTGCAAATGTTGCCCATATACCACGATGACCTGCCCACACACTATCATGAAATTCAGCAATTAGTGTTTGTTGATCCTATTTCTTGCACAATAGTCGAAGTGGAGTTCCATTCTTCTTCTTCGGAAACTTCCATAGATGTCCTTCTTTGAGGAAGAACTTGTACGCCTTCTTCCTAATTCGGTAGAAGTCTTCCTTTGACCATGATTCATCTTTTGTAAGAGAGCTTAAGTATTTGCCAATTTCAATGAATTCACCCTCATAATCTTCTACTTTGAACACTGCTAGCTCCCGAGCACAAGAAACCGTAAAGAAGTTTAGGCCAACATCCTCTTCATCGGAGTGCAAATCTTCTTCACCCTCATACCTCGCCCTGGACAACATATCGGCCACCACATTATGCTTTCCATTTATATGCCGAATCTTGGGGTTGAGGGACTTGATAAAGGCAATCCATCGCAACATAGCAATATCCGGTGTAGCACAACCAGATATCATTCCGAGAATAGGTAGACAGTCGGTTTCGATTATGACCTCTGTTCCTATAAGGTAGTCACGGTCAGTTTTAACCACATATACTATTCCCCATAGCTCTCTCTTTACTTGGGCTTACTTCCTTTGTCTTTCGGTTAACACCTTTGCACCAAATCGGATTGCATACCGATTCTTTTCTTTGTCTTCTTGGTTTATCACCCATCCAATTCCGGTTGGGCTCGTATCCACCGTCACATATATCGGGGTACCATCGGTGTAGTCGGCTTTGTGCAGTGTTGGAGCTTCTAATAATAGTTTCTTTAGCTTTCGAATCGCGTAGGTATGCTCATCTTCCCATTCAAACTTCTTCCTTTTCTTTAATAGTCCATACAATGGTTCAGCGACATGGGCATAATGTGGAATCCATATGTGATAGAATGCACATGCTCCCAAGAATCTTCGCACCTCCGTTTGAGACCCACATTCTTCTTTCATATCTTGAATAGCGTTCACCTTGGATGGAGATGGCTTCCGGCCATAAGACCCACATAAGTGTCCTACTACCAATGTTTCTGGTTGACTGAATGCAGACTTCTCTCCCGAAAACGTGAGATTTGCATCCTCAAGCTTTTGCAACACCTTCTCACTATCCTTTATATGATCGATGATGAATCTTCGGCAACCATCATCATCTTTCGATTCATCTTTTTCTTCCACCAAGCATCCTTTGATTGGAATGTCGTCTAAGAAGGGCATTGTGATATCAGGGATACAATCCCTCAACACTTTGTTCATGGCATTCACCATGTGGGCTACGGAATTTGTCGCACCTTGGGGTAAGGTGCACATCCTTACCAACCCGATCGGTGTCCTCATTGTCGTTATGTCTCTACTATCGACGGCCAATTGAAACTGATCATAGCCCGAGTAGAGATCACCAATGGAATAGATCGATCTTCCCGTGAAGGCTTCGGCAAATTCATCCACGCTTGGACCAATTCTGGAATTTCGGATCGTCACCTTGTTGACGGGTTGGAGATCTTGTATAAAGCGTAAGGACATGTTCTTCTTCGGCACCGTAAACCATCTATTAGAGTAGGGAGCATTGGATGGCTCAAGAATTCCCATCCTAACCTTTTCCTTTAGAAGCTCAATCAACTTTGGAATGTGAGCTCTTGGAACCGGTATCGGCTTGAGGTTCCGAGGTACATGCGGCACCGTAAAAATCACCATCGGCTCTATCATCTTCGGGTCAGCACATTTGATCTCTTGTGGAGAGAAGGCAAAGGCTTTCCCATGTCTCTCAAGCATTCCGCGGAACATTCTCTCCTCTTCGGGGAGAAGGAAATCTTCCCTTCCAACTTGTAGCTTTCCCTTTCTGCACATTCATGAGTTTCCCTTTCTGCCCGACGTGGCTGAGGGGAGCTTCGCTGACATGTTCGATGGTATGCGGGGTGTCATCTCCCGTTTCGACCACTCCTGAAGATTCCGGTTTCTCCAAGTACGAGAACCATTCCTCGTGACTCGTCATATGATTTGACGCTCCAGAATCAACATACCACACCTCGCTCGATTTGGAGGTGTTCACGGCCATAGAATTGGCCTTATGCTTCATTACGAAGGCTGGGCCCGATTTGCTTCCGGCTCGTTTAGAGCCTTTTGCGTAGTGCGATCTCTGACGCCTCTCTGCGTCTCTTTAGCTCGATCCTGCTTTGTCAAAATCGGTTAGCTTTTTCCATCACTCGCTCTCCTTATGGCCTTTCTTGCCACAGTACCAACATTCCGACACAGCCTTCTCTTGCTGGCTTCCGACGCCGCCAAGACTCCCCCTGCTTATGGAGGGTCCAGAACTGTTGTCCGCCTGTTCTGCTCTTGTCGGCTGCCTCCATTATTAGAGATCTTGGTACTAAAGTAAGCTTAAGATAAGGATAAACTAATGATAGATAGAAAGGAGAAAGAGAAAGAAGGGTGCCGATCTACCCGACCACCCCCGAACGAAGGGATCGAGACGGAATCGAGCCTCGATCGGCGTCCCATACCACCGTTGTGGCGTTGAGTCGTACCTGGTGCTGGCACGCTCGCTACAAGAGTTGACCCACCACAAGAGCAGAGTCTCGATGTAGTAAAAAAGATGATCAAATGAGGGTAGCTAGGCCTCTTATTTATAGCGATACCCAAGGCCCCCATGCAAGTTCACACTTGACCTAATGGGTTGTCTCAATCCCGAGGATTAAAAGTAATCCTCCCCTTCTTTACACTCTCATTTAACCCTCACACTTATCCACGTGTATAGAATACTACGGTAAATTCTCACCACGGGATATTAAATGGTCATGCTCGTAACATACTCCCCTTCTTTAAAACATTGCACTCTTGCAATGGAAAGTTAGGGAAGTTTGTTCTTAGAGTATTCTTGTGTTCCCATGTGGCATCTTTAATAGATTTGTCCATCCATTTAATTTTAAATTCTCGGTTTTCTGTAGTACGTAACTTTTTTGTTTTAACATCGAGAATTCTTTCTGGTACATGTGGTTTCAAAGATAAATCTGCAGAAGTAACCAGAGTTTCAGTTGTAACTTTGTTGTCGCCAGAACCTAGAAGTTCTTTTAGACGACTCACACGGAAGACTGGATGAATTCCAACACCATCGAGAAGAGCGAGACGATAGGGTGATGGCCCAATGCATTTGAGGACTGTAAAAGGTCCACAAAACCGTGGGGCTAACTTAGCACACTTACCCGTAGACAATGTCTTAGAATTGTGAGGTACATGTAAAAATACCTTATGTCCAGGGTTGAATACACGAGGTTGCCTATGATGGTCCGCATAAAAACACGCTCTATCTTGAGCTGTTTTTATATTATCTCGTGCAATATGCAACATATCTTGCATATCCCGAAGAAAGTTTTGCGTACTTCGCAACTCATCATGATGTATATTAACATCAATCGGGGCTCGTGGCTGAAAACCATACATCAACATAAAAGGACTATATCCCGTCGACATATGCTTGGGGCTGTTATAACCAAACTCCAAAATTGGGAGATAACGTTCCCATTTTGTTGGTTTTGCACCAATGTATGCTCGAAGCATGTCCTCAATAATTTGATTTATTCGTTCTGTCTGTCCATCGGATTGAGCATGATTTGTGGAGCTCATGCTCAACGTAGTTTCTAACTTCTTAAAGACTTGCGTCCAGAAGTCACTAGTAAACTTTGGATCTCGATCACTCACGATATCCATCGGTAACCCACAAAAACAAAATAATTCGTCAACGAATTGGTAAGCCAATTCAGGAGCTGTTACCGTGGTTTTAGTAGCAATAAATCTGGCCATTTTAGTTAGTCGATCAACGACAACCCAGATGGCATCATGGCCTTTTTGGGTGCGAGGAAGGCCAACAATAAAATCCATGGATATACTTTCCCACTAATTATTGGGAATGTCCAAGGGATGTAAAAGTCCTGCGGCTTTAAGTCGCTTGGCTTTGTTAACCTGACACTTGTGACATTTAGTCACATAGCTATGTATGTTAGGACGCATCTTAGGCCAATAAAATTGAGTGGAGATGAGAACGAGTGTATGATGTATTCCAGGGTGCCCTGCTGAGGGTGCATCATGGCATTAAAAAAGAATCCACTATTTGACCTCGGGTAAATCTGGAACACAAACCTTCCCATTAAGGTAGAGCAAACCATTAGCAATGTTGAAGTATTCCTTCGAGGATGTGGTGGTGTCTGTTCCAGACTCAACTCTTGCCCAATATTTTGCAAAATAATTGTCATAAGGATACTTTCCTCGAAGGTGATCATAAAGATCTTATGTTATTTCAGTGAAGCTAAGCATGTTAACTTCATGGATGCGACTTAGTGCATCAGCGACAGTGTTCATGGAACCTTTACGATATCGTATGGAAAAATCAAAGTCCTGGATGAGATCTGCCCATCATGCCTTACGACCTTTCAGGTCTTGTTGGTCACAAAAATATTTCAAGGACTCGTGGTCCGTAGTTACCACAAAGCAATTTCCATAAAGATAATGGTGCCATGTTTTGAGCGCATGTATAACTGCAAATAATTCCTTTTCTTGAACAATATACCGACATTGAGCAGAATCAAGTTTCTTACTCTCGAATGCTATTGGTTTACCATCTTGATATAAGACAACACCTATAGCATAATCGCTTGCATCGGTTTCAACCTCAAAAGTTTTGAAGGATTAGGTAAAAGAAGTGAACGAGCCTTGCAAACCGGGTCCTTGAGTTCCTTAAAGGCGAGGTCTAGTGTAGCATTCCACACAATAGGTTTTGTAGACTTACACGTTTGACCTTTTAAAAGATCAGTAAACGGCGTCGTCAATTCGGAGTAATTACGAAGAGACTTTCGCAAAAACCCGACAAAACCAAGGAATGATCGAAATTCTCGAATATTCCGAAGAGTGGGCCAAAGCCTGATTTTCTCAATGCGAGAAGGATCAATTTCAACTCCTCGTTGGGTTATGAGATGTCCAAGATAAGTAATTGATTTCTTGAAGAACTCACATTTTGAGATCTTCGCATAAAACTGTTTGTCACGCAATGTTTGTAAAACAAAGCGGACATGTCTAGCAGGTTCTTTTAATGACGGCTATAAACTAAAATATCATCCAAGAAAATAACGACAAATTTTACAAGTTGTTCTCGGAAAATGTGATTCATTTCTTGTTGAAAAGTAGCGGGAGCATTGGTGAAACCAAAAGGCATAACCAAAAACTCGTAATGGCCATAGCGCGTACGAAATGCCGTTTTAGGAACATCGTCTTCACTTATTTGTATTTGATGGTAGCCAGTATGGAGATCTAGTTTTGTAAAATACCTAGCTCTAATACCAAATATTAGAGATCTTGGTACTAAAGTAAGCTTAAGATAAGGATAAACTAATGATAGATAGAAAGGAGAAAGATAAAGAAGGGTGGGGATCCACTCGACCACCCCCGAGCGAAGGGATCGAGACGGACTCGATCCTCGATCGGCGTCCCATACCACCATCGTGGCGTCGAGTCGTACCTGGTGCTGGTGCGCTCACTACAAGAGTTGACCCACCACAAGAGCAGAGTCTCGATGTAGTAAAAAAGATGATCAAATGAGGGTAGCTAGGCCTCTTATTTATAGCGATACCCCACAAGAGCAGAGTCTCGATGTAGTAAAAAAGATGATCAAATGAGGGTAGCTAGGCCTCTTATATATAGCGATACCCAAGGCCCCCATGCAAGTTCACACTTGACCTAATGGGTTGTCTCAATCCTGAGGATTAAAAGTAATCCTCCCCTTCTTTACACTCTCATTTAACCCTCACACTTATCCACATGTATAGAATACTACGGTAAATTCTCACCACGGGATATTAAATGGTCATGCCCGTAACATCCATTGTGCGTCGATCCGCCTCGTCCACCACGACCACGGGGCCTATCTTCCTCTGTGTACAACATCTTGCCATCGGCATGCGTACTCATCGAAGCACCTGCGTGATTTTCCTCTACGAGCAACATCGATTGAAGCTCGAAAAACGAAGGTGTATTCTCCTTGTATAGACCACTGTTCGGAAAACTCCAAACCTGGACGCTAGCCCACCAAGGCAGACTTGCACCATCTCGTCCTGCTCGATGTTTAAATTGGCTGAGGCGAGCGAGTCACAGATTTCCTTGATTCGGGCCGTGTAATCGGCCACAGACAGATCTTTCTGCCGGACATTGCTGAGCTCCTGTCTGAGGTGCAGCTTCCTGACCGTTGTGCTTGCGATGAAAAGCTTTTTGAGATTCGCCCACGTGTCCTTTGTCTGAGGGGTGGCTGATCGCACGTGGGCACAGAGACGAGAGGATGGTCATCCTTGAGACAAATGATGTTCATCCCACAATGAATGCAAAAGGACAAAAGGTTGAATCCGACATCGACTTATGGCACAAGCAGGTCGACCACATCAATTATCCAAATCTTCAGGATCTGCCATCGAAACAGGTTGTATTCGGACTGCCGAAGTTCAGTGGCTAGAAATGCCAAGTATGTGAAGCTTGCCAAGTTGGGAAGCAATATAGGCTTCCATTCCCAAATGAGAAGAACTGGAGCCAGAATCGGGTCAACATGGGCGGGAGCCGATACTTCATCTCCTTCATCTACTATTTTAGCCAACACACTTGGGTCTACCTAATTGAGAAGAAGAGAAAATTCTTCTCATGTTTCCAGGATTTAAAGAATCTTGTCAAATGGGAAACTAAAAGGAAGATCAAGTCTCTAAGATCGGATGGTAGAAAAGAATACTTTTTTGGCTAGTTCACAAGTTATCTGCAGAAAAACGGAATCTAGAGGGAGTTCTCCTATAGATACACACCAGAGCAAAACATTGTGGCCGAACGACAGAACTGACAATGGTAGAAGCAGAGAAGATATGTTATTCCGAGAAATTGCTCGTGTACTCCATGAGTTCGGCCACGTATACCCTCAACCCCCCTGTTATGCCTCAGAACGGAGCAAGCTTGATCATCGCAACATACGAAGGGGTCAAGGTGGATTGGCCGGTGCTGATCGCCGACAGATTGTGTGCGGCTATTGACACCATAAGAGGTAAGGAAGCTAAAGAAGGCCAGAAAATATGGCATGCGGTGGCGCAATGGCTCACCCTATTGGCGCTACCTATCGAGCCCGTCTAGACCAAGAAGTTGGGAAGAGTAACGAATGGCACCCCGAAAGCTACTTCAAAACGACATCAGTTGTAGGTAGTGAAGGAGCGCGCCATCCGGAAGCAGCCGACGGACATGCAGGAGGAGACACCGGCACGGCCCCTGAAGAGGACACTCCGCCGACCGGTGCAGCAAGAAACGGACACCCTGGCGGCAAGAATGAATTTCGGGACTCAGGAGGAGGAAACGGAGGAAGAACCTACGGAGCACCTCCAACGGCGGCCGACGACGAGCACTGCAGAATCAGCCGGGAAGCGTTCGAACCCACAGAAGGATGGAACGCCTTTACCCCACACTGAGAATCCCACGCCAAGGGAGGAACCAGAACCGGTTTGGATGGAACCGGTCTCAGAAGCCCCTGCACAATAGGCAATACTGGTGGGTCAGGAAACGGTAAGCCCCGAAACGCAAGCGCCGATAAGGCATGTGCCACCTTCCTCTGTTGGCCAAGAACAAGCAGAACAAGCGCGGCTAGCCGAAACACAATTGGAACCTGAACGGCAAAGTGGTCAGCAGGCAGAGCCGGAATTGCACCAGGGCAATGCTAGAGGAGAAGAGCATGCGCAAGATCTATTGGGCCGAAGCAATCTAGATGGCCTTCTACATAGATAATCGGAGCTCTGCTTCTGGAGCAAATGTGACACCGCACGAGTTGTATTTTGGGCGAAAGCCAAATGTGGACACCTCTGGGTGTTTGGGAGCATTGCATATGTGCATATATCGGACGAGAGACGAAGGAAACTGGATGCCAAGGCCAAGAAGTGTATCTTGGTCGGCTATTCACAAAGTGCTACAAACCTTGAATGAAGCAAGTGCAAATGAGCCAGGATGTCGTCTTTGACGAGTCAGTGTCTTGGTACTCCCTTCCATCTCCAACTACCAAAGACTCTGAACCAATTACTGGGGATGAGGTCACTAAGGCTAGCTCAATTGGAGAAGGGGAGGAATCTAGACTTTTGGATCGTCTAATTTTCGTTTAGGTTAGTGGACCGAATCCAGATTGGTTGAGCCAGGGTAGTCAATCATATGAGAAGCCGGCCAACAGCGCAGACAAACCTCTAGACTTGAGGTAGAGTTGGCCAAGAGGGTCATGAAATCGGCCAACCAAAAATTGCGTCGATCCACCACCCAAAAGAACCCTGTAATCTGCGATGAGTACAATGAATATATGGCGAAGGTGGCAGAAGTGCATGAGTCGGAGAGCTACGCAAAGGCGGCGAATGACACAAATTGGCGCGCCGCAATGGAGGAAGAGATCCACGCATCATAAGCTTGATTGGTGGCAAAGGGCTACGTGTTGTCGTGAAGTATGAAAGCTTCACATTAAAAGTATACAAAAAGATAAATACGTAACTAAAATAAAATATATCTTAATATTGTTTTATAAAGGTAATATTCAAAACACACTATGGTAATATTATACATTATATGTAGAGGCAAATAAAACATATATATTATATTACATGGGCAAGAGAAGACTTGAACCAACAACCTCCACATTATGAACCTCAAAGCCTACCATTTAGCCAATACTGATTATATGTGAAACAAAATGTCTTGTTTTATTTGAAGTAGCATTGCATAGTCTAAACCATGTAATGTACTACATGTGCACCATATAACACACATGCAAGAGCCCTCTTTGCATGTGTGACATATGGCCCACATGCAAAACCATCCCCTTCCTATAAAAGGAGAAGGGAGTGTTGTCACGCGGATCAAGGAATAGATCAATATCAAGAGAACTATATTATGTATATCAATAGAATCAAATAGAGTTATGTTGTAAGAGATATCACAATAGAGAAAGAAGAAAAGAAGTCAATATACAAGAGAAGCTCTAAGTTGGCGGTTGTGGTGCTCAACTCTCAACAAAAAGGGTGGAGGTTCGAGTCTTATCTCATTGAAAGATAGAAGAGAAGATTGTGGTCTACTATCAAGAAAGAGAAGAGTGATAGAAGCGAAGATTGTGGTTTACCTTGTGAGACAAAGTTCGAATTTAACAATGCTCGCAACTATTTTGTAACTCTTTCATCAAATAATTATAAATCTCTTTTATTGCTTCAATTATCATTCTATATCCTGTCTTGTCATATCTTGTTGATCACTATTTATCTATTTCTACTCTTTCGTCTCTTCCGTCCAAAATCCCAATGATTCCTTGCTCACTTTCACGTTATCTTCTGTCTACGCAACGCTACGCTTCTAGGCGAGCCACGCCACGACACAATTTGGTGAACCCGACGTGAAACGGGGAAGTAGAAGAGACATCTAAAGTAAAGATCAACATCAACATGGCAAGTACGAGTACAATGGATCCGGTAAGGTTGTTTATTGAAAAATTGAATCAAGATCAATGATTTAATGGCTTACGAGAAGTCCGAGAGAAGATTGGTGTGTTTGATGGCACAAATATCTCAAAGTATGTCGATATATATTATGATGAAATGGAAATATTTGGCGTGAATGATGTCAATGTGATAGCAAACTTTTATAAATTAGTGGACATGGAATTAAGAGATAGAATTCATGAAATACAAGCATTGCATAGTTTGGATTGGAATGCATTCAAAGAAGCACTTGTGTCTGCATATTCTCGTGAGGATTTCTCTCGAGTTACTATGCGTTCATTCCATGAATGGATCTTAAAAGAAGATAAAGGGTTATCTGTGGCTGACACAAAAAAAGAGTTTGATAGATTATATGGACACTTAAAGCCAGAAGAAAGAAATTCTTTGTCTTGGCAAAAGATTGCTTTATTTTTGCAGGCAGTTGACAAGAGATATAGAAAAGAATCAATGGAATTTATGCTTGAAGTACCAAATACCGAGGATGGTATAACTGTAAATTGGAATGAGGTAACAAATTCTTGTAATAAATTTATGAAAAGAATGCAAAGGAATGGTGCAATGCTACAAATACCACATGTGGGAATCACGAATCGGCTTGAGCAAAACATCGAAGTTCAAAGACTTGGTTGAGAACCATCACATGAAATGGTCCATCAACCACGAGAAATGATCGAAACTAAGAGGGAGACTTTGCTTGATGATTTAGTTCAAAGTATGAATGATTTAACAATTAAAGTGGCAAAGCTTGAGAATGGTCAAACTTCAAGGTCAAGGGAACCATTTAGACCTCGATGCATGTGGTGTGATAGTCTCGAACATTGATTACATGATTGTGCGGAATATAAAGACATGGAAAATCGAGACTTGGTCTATTGGAAAAATGGTAACATTTACTTAACTGAAACTAGAAGGCCACTTACAAAGAATTTTGGTGATGGCGGTGTTAAGGTTAAGTTTGAAGAAGCTGAAGCAAAGAAGGCTTTTGCAATGTACTACTCGGCAATGGCAGGAATGTGTCTGATGACACGCAATACCGATCATCATTCTGGAGAAGGTTGTAAGTTCCGCACAGAAACAAAAACTGAAGATGGAAGACCTTCGTGTTGTTGGGGATTCTGTAAGGAAAAACACTGAATGTAATGTTCCGGTAGATGCTATGACAGTATATGCTTAGATGGTAGAACACCAAGAGCATGAGGTGATAGTGGAAGAAAAAAGGAAAAGGCCAAATGATGAGATTGGCTCGACAAAAAATCATGAAACAAGAGAAAGAAAAAGAAAATAGATGGACGCAAAAGTCGAGAAAGGTAAATCTGGTCCGTCATTCAAAATAATGTCTGATATTGAAAAGAATACTGATTTAAAGAAAATTTTAGAAACAAGAATACTAGACAGTCAAGTAGAATTTATACTAAAAGAAGTGTTAGGTATTGAAAAAAAAGAATTTCATGATGAAATAATTGATATTGTGCGAAGAAAGAAGCAAGTAAATGAGCAGGTTAAAGAGACAAATATGAAGGTGGCATATGAAGTGGTGAGCAACGAGTCAAACAATATCGTTGTTGACTCTCAACATGCATCAACCTCAATGATAAGTTCAATAGATGCAAGAAGCCACTACTCTCGCAAATGTTGGGCAAGAGCGACTACGGAACATCATGTGAAGATTGGAGATGTTCCCGACCCGGTGATGGCAATTATTGATCATGGTTCTGAAATAAATATAATGAGTGCTGATTTTTATAAGATAGGTAGATGGCCAATTGCTACTGAGCATGCAGTCACCGAAGATTTATTTGGTGCATGCCCAAATGTAAAGGTTACTATTGGTGATATAGAGGTAGATCAACATTTCTTTGTGCAGGAAGGATCTACCTATCCAATAATCTTGGGGCAACCATACATCACAACGGTACGGATGGAGACCAAAGTCCTCGACAATCGTTCTGGCTATGCGAAGATTCGAAGCCAAGATGGATGAAAAACTGTACAATTTATGACAGTTCGTCCCAATCATGAGAGGAACAAGGTAGACCTTCAAGATCATTTGATACCAAAAGAATGTGGTACCTGGAAAGAGAATAAAACTTTTTAAGAAAAGGTTCTAGCTTGAACCTCCTTCAATAGATCAACATAAAGATGAAAGATAGTGGCACATTATTAGAGATCTAGGTACTAAAATAAGCTTAAGATAAGGATAAACTAATGATAGATAGAAAGGAGAAAGAAAAAGAAGGGTGCCGATCCACCCGACCACCCTCGAGCGAAGGGATCGAGACGGACTCGAGCCTCGATCGGCGTCCCATACCACCGCCGTGGCGTCGAGTCGTACCTGGTGTTGGCGCGCTCGCTACAAGAGTTGACCCACCACAAGAGCAGAGTCTCGATGTAGTAAAAAAGATGATCAAATGAGGGTAGCTAGGCCTCTTATTTATAGCGATACCCAAGGCCCCCAGGCAAGTTCACACTTTACCTAATGGGTTGTCTCAATCCCGAGGATTAAAAGTAATCCTCCCCTTCTTTACACTCTCGTTTAACCCTCACACTTATCCACGTGTATAGAATACTACGGTAAATTCTCACGAAGGGATATTATATGGTCATGCCCGTAACATACTCCCCTTCTTTAAAACCGTGGGGCTAACTTAGCGCACTTACTCGTAGACAATGTCTTAGAATTGTGAGGTACACGTAAAAATACCTTATGTCCAGGGTTGAATACACGAGGTTGCCTATAATGGCGCCATGTTTTGAGCGCATGTATAACTGCAAATAATTCCTTTTCTTGAACGGTATACCGACATTGAGCAGAATCAAGTTTCTTACTCTCGAATGCTATTGGTTTACCATCTTGATACAAGACAACACCTATAGCATAATCGCTTGCATTGGTTTCAACCTCAAAAGGTTTTGAAGGATCAGGTAATAGAAGTGAAGGAGCTTTGCAAACCAGGTCCTTGAGTTCCTTAAAGGCGAGGTCTAGTGTAGCATTCCACACAATAGGTTTTGTAGACTTACGCATTTGACCTTTTAAAAGATTAGTAAACGGCGTCGTCAATTGGGAGTAATTACGAAGAGACTTTTGCAAAAACCCGACAAAACCAAGGAATGATCGAAATTCTCGAATATTCCGAAGAGTGTGCTAAAGCTTGATTTTCTCAATGCGAGAAGGATCAATTTCAACTCCTTGTTGGGTTATGAGATGTCCAAGATAAGTAATTGATTTCTTGAAGAACTCACATTTTGAGATCTTCGCATAAAACTGTTTGTCACGCAATGTTTGTAAAACAAAGCGGACATGTCTAGCAGGTTCTTTTAATGTACGGCTATAAACTAAAATATCATGCAAGAAAATAACGACAAATTTTCCAAGTTGTTCTCGGAAAATGTGATTCATTTCTTGTTGAAAAGTAGCCGGAGCATTGGTCAAACCAAAAGGCATAACCAAAAACTCGTAATGGGCACAACCCGTACGAAATGCCGTTTTAGGAACATCGTCCTCACTTATTCGTATTTGATGGTAGCCAGTACGGAGATCAAGTCTCGTAAAATACTGAGCTCCCTGGAGACGGTCAATTAGATTGTTAACCCAGGGTAATGGGTACGAATTCTTGATCGTCACTTTATTTAACCGTTGGTAATTAATACACATACGCCATGTGGCCTCTTTCTTTTTGACCAAGAGAACTGGTGCACCCCATGGAGATTTACTATAACGTATATAACCCATTCGTAAATAGTCCTTGAGTTGCTTAGATACGTCATCTTCTTCGGATCGACTTAAGCGATACGGAGGTATACTTATTGGTGCAACACTAGGTACAATATCTATACGATGGTCTATATTACGTTTAGGAGGTAACCCATAAGGTAGTTCACTTGGAAAAACATCATGAAAATCATTTAAGATTTCATCAAGTTGTTGTTCAAAATATGTTAATTGAACCGAGACATTATCGATATTATAAATGTGAATGTCCGGATCAAATACACAATAAAATAGAGTAGAACAAGACAACTCAAATATTGATGGACACTAGGAAACAATCGAGAGGGATTGTTTTTTTACACATTGAATAAAATGAGTAGAATCGTTTAGTACAAATGTAATTGAATGATGAACCCAATCAATAGATAAAGAAGAGCTTTTATTATAGAACCAGGGATAACCCAGTATTACATCGGTGGTACAAAGATTCATTACATGGAAGTCTACTTCCTCTATATAAGTATCTATAGAAATTCCTAATGAATGAATCGCCCCGTTGATGTATTATACTCTTCCATCAGCTAAGTGAACCGTGTAGGTGTGATCACTTACGGTGGGTTGGATTCCCCATATCTGAACCAAACGATCATTCACAAAATTGTGTGAGCTTCCCGAATCAAATAAAAATTGTACGGGAGATCCATTGATATACCCGTTTGCACGTAGTAAATCATTGGGACCCAATACATATTGAGGGAAAGAACATTGACAATTACTTAAATGATGTGTATAGACCTGAAGGACATTAGGAATCTGACATTTATTGTCTGCAGCTTTAGCTTTCTTGTCGTGCTCTTTCCATTGGAGCTTTCGACATTGATCTTTTGTAGGACCCTTCTTTTTGCAGAATACGCAAAAAGGATGTTGTCGCTTACAATCGCGATCCATGAATTCGTTGGGTGTCTTGCGTTTCCCAACGAATTGCGACTGGTTAGTCTCGGGCGCTTCGTTGGGTTTGTTGTGGTCCTTCTTCGAAGTGTGTTGATAGCGAAGAACTATTTCAATGGCCTCTTCGAAGGATTTTGGATCCTTATCGTGCACTATCCAGTGATATTCCGAATTGGGGATGCCATTGACAAAACAAGTTATCAACCAATTGTCCCCTTCTAGACCCGATTTTTGGATTTGGGTTCTAGCATGGTGAACATAGTCTTCTAGCGAGGAAAATTTCCTGCTAGAGAGGTTCATTAAAGCTTGTGCTGCCTCGGTTCGAGAGGGAGGTTGCAGAAATTGGCCCTTAAAGACCGTGACAAAATCTGTCCAGGTATCGAGCAATTTCCCGATAGTACGGAGCCCACGCCACCAGGCGGCGGCCGACATATGCAATCTTCGTTCTATCTAGCGTGGGATAGAGCTCAAAATGAGACTCCCATCGTCCCAACCATGTGTAGATTGCTTCTTCGGTTCTTTCCTTTCTGTCTCCCGTAAATGGCTTAACGACAAATGATGGTTCACCTTGTCGCTCATCAGGTCTATTAGTCTCACGTTGTAGACTAATGACACATGCCTCAAGAACACTCTGAGATTGCCGAAGTTCGGTTATTTGTTGAGCGGTGAAACTAAGGTATTGGGTTATTTGTGCCAGGAAGATTCCCTTGAGTTCCTTCCGCTTGACCGGATGACATCGGGTCATTAATTTGAGCCATTAAAGATTATTTCTGGAAAAGAAATAGGATAAGGTCAGAGAGATAGTCATAACATCATGTCGTGATGTAAACATATCATGGGCAAACATTAATCGATATCATGATCTCACGTTAATACCCCTCTAGACGTATGAGATGAGGTTCAAGATCAGGTTACTATGGTAACACAAAGGTGTTTTAAAAACCATGGGGGTGACAATTTAATGTCTTTCCCTGATCTCTATATCGATTTTTTCATGGTAGCTCCCCGAGGCTCAACCATGTATGTTCGTGTCATGAGTAGTTTATACACGAAAAAAATGTTAACTATAAACTATGTTTCTTTGCCCACATATGTGGTTTCGGCTCTTTAAGTCCTATTATGAGGACCCCAAGGTGCACTTAGACCTTAAGTCTAAACATGTGTTATAGTCATATGTATCAAGGATGTTGTATGGTCTTGGTCATATTTGAACTCAAGACCTCGAGAACAAATACATTAAACACTTGAGCCAACCAAGTAAGTTGCTCTTCTCGAATGCTTAATGTTTGATGCGTATAAGAGATATGCGAGGCATTTGATCATATATGATTTTTTTTAAAAGAACATATATGTCAAGGGTCCTTATTTCGCCCTCATTTACCAAAACTATGTTGGTACGTTACCTAACCTCAAGTCTCGTAATTACGATGGCATACGCCAAAGTGCAACCTAATGGTCAAGACAAATGAGCCCTCGTTTCGTAGTAGGCCCACGTGGCCCATCACATGGTCACGTCATTACGAATGCCTCTCGTAAGAACGAGCTCATGGTGGCATCGTATCCATGTAACGAGGGAGGGATGTTGGATACGTGTGTCATTGGAGCGACCTCACTTGAAGTGGGTCAAGCCCTACGTACTCAACATCATTGTGGCTATAGGTGTTTCTTTATGTAACAAAATGGAGGTCATCAACGGGGTTGTCAACAATCAAAAATTGTTGAAAAGGGGATGGTGACATCGCCATTCTCACAAAAATGTGAGGACGACCACCAACATCCTTTTCCCGACAAGGACAACTTTCGATATAATCACGTAATAACGAATATACACATATGTTTACTTATCACATATATATGATCAAATACGTATATATGTGACCACATATGCCTATATTAAACATATCGTTATATTAAATAGCCACAAATGATGTGATCGAGATACGTAATCGAGGTATATACCTCTACGCACACGAAACATCCACAAATAAGAGATCATCGTAATACGAAATTGAGGTATTGACCTCTTACGCATACGAGACCAAACGCACATCCTTTACAACAAATTAAGGTATTAAACTTATATGCAAACGTAACATATGTTCGTGAACGTAATACGTAATTGAGGTATTAACCTCGTACACATACGACACTCATCACATAGTATTTATATGTCAAACGAGGTATTGACCTCATGCACATATGTAAACATTTTAGAAAATCAATTAAAGACCACTACAACATCATTGAATTAATGAAAAAAGATGACATATAAACTAAACACATGATTAGATGGGAGAAGAGAGAATAGAAAAAAAAATTTACGGAAAGAGTTACCGAAGTTCTTTGTTGATTGTTGTCTGGATCAAGGCCGACCACACATCGATCGATCACCATCAATCAAAAGACAAAAGACAAACAAAGAAACATTAGTACATAGCTCTAATACCAAATATTAGAGATCTAGATACTAAAGTAAGCTTAAGATAAGGATAAACTAATGATAGATAGAAAGGAGAAAGAGAAAGAAGGGTGTCGATCCACCCGACCACCCCCGAGCGAAGGGATCGAGATGGACTCGAGCCTCGATCGGCGTCCCATACCACCGTCCTGGCGTCGAGTCGTACCTGGTGTTGGCGCGCTCGCTACAAGAGTTGACCCACCACAAGAGCAGAGTCTCAATGTAGTCAAAAGATGATCAAATGAGGGTAGCTAGGCCTCTTATTTATAGCAATACCCAAGGCTCCCAGGCAAGTTCACACTTGACCGAATGGGTTGTCTCAATCCCGAGGATTAAAAGTAATCCTCCCCTTCTTTACACTCTCGTTTAACCCTCACACTTATCCACGTGTATAGAATACTACGGTAAATTCTCACAACGGGATATTATATGGTCATGCCCGTAACACACATGCTGGAGGATGTGCATGTCTAGAGGGGGTGGATGTCGTGCAGTACGAAAGCTTCACATTAAAAGTCTACAATAAGATAAATACGTAACTAAAATAAAATAAATCTTGATAATATTTTATACATAAAGATAATATTAACAACACACACTATGATAATATTATACATTATATGTAGAGGCAAAAAAAAGTATATATATGTTATATTTGGACGAGTGAGGACTTGAGCCAATAAACCCCGACTTATGACACTCAAACCTTACCATTTAGCCTATACTAATAATTTATAAGAGATCATATCCGTTGTTTTATTTGAAGTAGTATTTTATCGTCTAAACCATGTAATATACCATAGTATGAACCATACGTACCATTCGCGCACTCGTGTTCGAGAATGGTAAACACCCTAGAAGAATGATAAATACCATACTTTTGGATAAATGATTTACTATAAGGTAAATATTTTTTCATGGTAAAAAAAAACACATTACCTTCTTAATAAGAATATGGTTGTTTTCATAAATTCTAATAACAACTATCCAAAATGCCTAGTCTTCAAAACAATTCTCAATGAGGTGTTACATCAAAATGAACATTCCTAATCTTCATTCAAGGTGATATCATCATCTTCAAAACCATCATCCTCATCTTCTGCATTATCATCATGTAAAGACATCACATTGGTGAGGCTCTCATTTTCAAAATGATAGAAATTATAGAAAAATTAAAGCAATTACAAGCTTTATAGAAAAATTACAGAAATTATAGAACAAATAAAAGAAAAATTACAGAAATCACAAAGAAATGATATAGAAATTTCAAAATTTATAAACAAATTACAGAAATGATAGAAATTACAAAGAAATTACAGAAATTATAGAAATTACGGAAATTACAAAGAGATTATAGAAATTACAAAGAAATTTCAGAAATTACAAAACAATTATAGAAATTACAAAAAAATTACAAAAATTATTGAAAAATTACAGAAATTTCTATACTACATAGCACATACTACATATCACATACTATGAGCTAAAGTTTAAACAACTTTAAACCGTATTATTAACCCTAAATATACCTGAATTTCGTTGGTATGCAGATCATTCAAGCAACAAATCGTTCGAGGTTAGGTGGAAGAGGAGAGGAGAGAGCAATGTTACGTTGATGTGCAGAGGAAAAGGGGGAAAAGGGGGAAAAAGAGGGAAAAAAAGAAAAGAAAGAAAAAAAGAGAGAAAAAAAACACATGAATATTTTGTATATTACATATCATCTGCCAAATCATTCGTTTTCCTACATTGGAAAATGAACACGAATGATATTCAATAACATATCACATGGGCAAAAGAGGACTTGAACCAACAACCCCAACCTTATGGTATTCAAATCTTACCATTTAGCCTATACTTGTGATGTATATAAAATATATGTGTTGTACCATTGTATAGTCTAAACCATGAAATGTACTACATGTGCCCCATATAGCACACATGCAAGAGCCTCTCTGCATGTGCACCATATAACACACATGCAAGAGCCTCTTTGCATGTGCACCATATAGCACACATGCAAGCGCCTCTCTGCATGTGCGCCACATGGCCCACATGTAGAACTATCTCTTCCCTATGAAAGGAGAAGGGAGTATGGTCACAAGGGATATCGAAGGAATCGAAATCGAAGAACTATATTGTATGAGATATCAATCAAATCAAATAGAATTATATTACATAAGAGATCTCATAAGATAGAAAGAGGAAGACAAGAAGGAAGACAATAAAAGAAAACAACTAGCTTGGCGGTCATGGTGCTCAACTCACAACAAAAGGGCGGTTACCTTGTGAGACAAAGTTTGAAGGATCAACGACGCTCACAACCAATTTGTAACTCTTTCATCAAATAATTATAAATCTCTTTTATCCCTTCAAATATCATTCTATATCCTATCTTCTCTTTATCTTGTTGATCTCTATTTACTCTATCTCTACTCTTTCGTCTCTTCCATCCATAAACCCAGTGATTCCTTCCTCACTTTCACGTTGTCTTTTTTCTGTGCAACGCTACGCTTTTGCGCAAGCGACGCCACGACAGCATAGTAGCACGACATCGATTACAATGAAACATTCAAGGCGATTGCCAAAATGACAATCGTATGGGTGTGTTGATTGCAAGGGCGATGAAGGGATGACATCTGCACCAAATGGATGTGAAGAACATGTTCCTACAAGGAGAGCTTGAGGAACATGTATATATGGTGCAACCTCCCGGATTTCAGTCCGGATTGAAAAGTCGGCCATCTATCACTAAAGAAGTCCCTTTACGAACTAAAGCAAGCCCCACATGCTTGGAATGTGAAGATCACGCGGAGATTGTGTCGGATGGGCTTTGCCGCGTCGAAATTAGACTCTTCACTTTTCATATGGCAGGGTCAGACTAGGCCAATTAGTATACTACTGTGTGTTGATGATCTAGTCATCGTTGGCGCCACCAAGAGGAAATCAGTCACGCTGTCGTGTGAATCTTCACACACTATGTAAAAAAATAATGAAATAATTATTATAGATTACATTAGTAGCTTACTATAGAAAGATGGATATACTCAAGAGCTTCAAAATATATTTTACTATATACAAAATGGAGAAATACATATCAAGTTATGAGAAAATAAAGTTTGAGAAGATAAGGAAATTAGAACTATCCCACATAGATAGGAAAGTTAAGGCCCTAGCTATATAAACACCTTGAGCTCCCTCATTTTTCATTTGTGCTAAGAGCACTTTGGCCACTTTGTCGTGATGGATGATGGTGGCCAAATTCCCTAAAACCAGAAACCGGCCGGTAAGCAAATCCGGAAAACGGGTCCGGTAAGCAAATCCGAAAACCGGCCGGTATGCAAAACCGGAACCGGCCGGCAAGCAAAACCAGAACCGGAACCGGTATGCAAACCGGAAACCGGCCGGTAAGCAAAACCAGAACCAGAACCGGCCGGCAAGCAAAACCAGAACCAGAATCGGCAAGCAAAATCGGAACCGGAACCGGAACCGGCAAGCAAACCGGGACCGGCCGGCAAGAAAAACCGGAATCGGAACTGGCAAGCAAACTGGAACCGGCCGGCAAGCAAAACCGGAACCGAAACCGGCAAGCAAAATCGGAATCGGAACCGGCCGGCAAGCAAAATGGAACCGGCTACTGGACGAGGTTGGATGCGGATGGACGAAAGATTGGATCATGCAACAAACTAAAGTAAAGGCCATGTGGACGCAAGCAACTAAAGTTGGAGTGCATGGGAAAAGTAAAGGTCATGTGAACAGTCAGATGCAACCAAAAGAAAAAGCTAGGCAACTAAAAGTAGAGGCCATGCAACAAAAAGTGGAAAGGCTATGATCAAGGGAGAACTCCATATTTATTCCATTTTTTTCCTACACTAGGACTCACTCTCCATATTATCTTAATTTCTTTTTTTTTCTTTGGGAGCTCTCTTATATTATCGAAGCCAATAACCCTAATCTTCCCTACGGAAGCTATCTCTCAAGTAAACCATAAGCTCCATACGGAAGCTATCTCTCAAGTAAACCATAATTTCCATACGGAAGCAATCTCTCAAAATCCAAAATTCCTTGTCAAAGCCATATCACTCAAGAATCATAATCTCTTATTTCCTCTAATCTATTATTCTAATCATCTCCATAAGATAAAACTTTTGTAATCCCAATCTTGGGATTGATTGTAATCTTTCTTTCCCTTTTATTCATGAAATTTGTTAATATTTCTCATTTCGGTTAATTCTTAGTACATAAATACACGAATTTGATATCCTCTAGACAAAGGCCTTGGGATCTTGCCTCAACGTTCACGTATCCTCGTCGTATTTTCGCGACAACGCCAAGTCACAATTAGCAACATCATTCAACATGAAGGATTTGGGGAATGCTGATCAGTCAAAGACATTATGTACAAAGTATGCTCTTCAAGTTCAGAATGACGGACTACAAATCCATCTCGACTCCTCTAGACAGAAATGTGAAGCTTCGCCAAGGATTGGGCACAACATGTGATGCGACACAGTTCCGGTAGATAGTTAGAAATCTAATATATTTGACCATCACCCGGTCAGACCTTGTTGAGAATCAAGCTCAACCTAGTCTAATGTGTGAACAGACCCTTGAGAGTGTATAAACACTCAAAGGTCAAAAGTCACACCACTACTCTCTACACATTAACTATGTGTCATAGAATCATATTGTATGACACATAACTAAGGAGTTTCCACATTCCCCATGACTCATTAGCTTCGGTAGTTAATGAAGAGAGAGAGTGACTATATAAACCACTCTCCTCCTACTTTGTAATATGTTGGTTAATTTCCTTTGTAAGATACAACTTCGCATCTTGGGAGTACAAGATGCACTAATACCTTGTCGGTCAAGGTTATTGGAGCTACATCAAAGGAGCACAAGAAAAGCGACCCGACCCAAAGGACGCCGACTACTCAACATGGGAGCAAGCGACAAGTCGAGTAATGTATTGCTTGGTGTGAACGTAAGTGTTTGCGAAAGCGTAAAACAGAGAACAACACAGAGAGAGAGAGAGAGAGAGAGAGAGAGAGAGAGAGAGAGAGAGAGAGAGAGAGAGAGAGAGAAAGAGAGCAGAACGCAATTTCAAAATTATATCAAAACTCTATATACACACTGTGCTAATGTGCTAAGTAGCACTATTTATACAAGTCCTCTTGGGACTGACAGAAGTACCATGTACTTCAATGCTCACATGAGCATTTGACACTTACTACGAGACTATAGCTACCTAGTAGTCTATCCTATACTAGGCTTCCGATTGGACTTCCGGTTACGGATTGCACCCGGCCTCCACTGCTTGCCGGTTCGGTTGCTCACCATCATACCAATCCGTCTCGCTTACCGGCTCCGGCTTATTCAGCCGATCCGGCTCCGGTTGAGCTTGCCGCTCAACACTCCCCCTCAAGCTCAACCTGAGGTGGGGTCGTAGTGTCGACCTCTGTGGTAGTCGGTTCTTCCAACCGACTTCTCCTGGCGTCACTCCGCCTTGCTCGCGCTCCTCGTCCGGTCCGGTCCCGTTTGCCGCGACCCCTTTGGTTCTGCGCGCCTCGATCCTCTCGGTTGGCATGTCTGCTCAATAGGCCCATCTCAGCACTCACGTTGTTGTGACTCCGGCGCTTGCCGATCCGTCGGTTCTCCCACGATGGCATCGACTTCCGCTGTGTCCGTGTCCCCTTCGCCTTCAGTCGATCCGACTCATCCGGATCCATCTGTTGATCCGAGTCAGCTGTTTCCGACTCGTTCTAGCTCTTGTCCGAATCGGTACACTCCGATTCGACTTCCGGCTTCAGGCCTCTCACCACATCGGACCACTTTCGAGTCTTGGCCTTCTCCATGCTTCCCTCGGCTTCTTCAGCCGATGAACCAAAATCAAATTCTTCATTTGACTCTGTATCATGGTCAGTACCGTCGTGATGACCTCCGCACAGCATGCACTTCTCTTCCTGAGTGCACAACTCTTTTTCACAACCACTTGCTCCGACCTGTTCGGATGTGTCGACTTCCTTCGTCGACTCGGCTTCCTTCATCTTCTTGTCTCCTCTTCTTCCGGCTCTCCTCTTACCGACGGGTTCAACAGTTTTTTGGCCTCTGCCCGTTTCGATAGAGACTTTGCCATTGCTTCTCCCCCTCAAGTGCGGCACGTCGAGATGTTGAATACCAAGCATGTCGGTAAAGTGCTGCAACTTGTCCGATCCTAGCGGCTTGGTGAAGATGTCGGCAACTTGCCGATCCGTATGAACATACCGTAGGTCAACTTCACCGCTCAGGACCCGCTCACGCACGAAGTGGTAGTGCACCTCGATGTGCTTTGTGCGAGCATGGAACACAGGGTTCCTGGCGAGCTGCAGGCTGCTCATGTTATCGTAGTAAATCGGGATCGGGGTCGGTACCTCGATCCGCAAGTCTCGCAGCAGTCGTCGAAGCTAGATGGCTTCACAAGTGGCAACGGTAGCGGCCCGGTACTCAGCCTCAGTGCTTGACAAAGCCACTGTGGGCTGCTTCTTGCCGCTCCACGCAATGGCCGCGCTACCTATGGAGAACATGTATCCGGAAGTGGAGCGGCGATCAGACGCATCGCCGACCCAGTCAACATCTGTGTAACCGGCAAGATCTTCGGGTATACCTCGCCGGTATTGCAGTCCCCGGTCCTTAGTGCCGCTGACATACCGTAATATTCGTTGCGCGCACTGAAGGTGCTCCACGGTCGGCTTCTGCATGAACTGGCTTACCATGCCGACCGGATAGCTGATGTTGGGTCGGGTGATGGTTAAGTAGATCAGGCTTCCGACAACCTGTCGGAACCGTTTCTCATTGCAGGCCGGTCCAGAGTTGGGACGGAGCTTCTGGTTCCGGTCCAGGGGTGTGGAGACAGGTCGGCAATCCGTCATGCCGAACTTATACAACATATTCAACACGTAATGTCGTTGTGAGAGAAATATGCCGTCGGGGGTCCGGATCACTTCGATCCCAAGAAAATAATGAAGGTCCCCCAGGTCCTTCATTTCGAATGCGTCCGACAACTGGGACTTGACGCGGTTGATTTCGGGAAGACCCGGTCTGGTGATGACTAAATCATCCACATACAAGAGTATACATACCGGACCATCAGAGCCTTGCCGGATGAACAACGAAGAGTCCGACTTAGAGACAGCAAACCCCAGCTTACGCAACTGGTGCGTGATCTTCGCGTTCCAAGCTCGGGGGGCTTGCTTCAAGCCGTAAAGCGACTTCTTCAGTCGGCATACCGCCGACTTGTTCATCTCCGAGTGAAATCCGGGGGGTTGAGTCATAAAGACTTCTTCTTCAAGATCTCCTTGAAGGAAGGCGTTCTTCACATCCATCTGGTGAAGATGCCACCACCTTGCCGCAGCAACTGCCAATACCACACGAACCGTCGTCATCTTCGCCACAGGAGCGACGGTCTCGTCGTAGTCAATTCCGTGGGTCTGCGCGTATCCCTTCGCCACTAACCGGGCTTTGTATCGGTTAACAGAACCGTCGGCGTTGTACTTGACCTTGTACACCCACTTGCATCCGATTGGTTTACATTGACGGGGAGGATCAACTAGGTCCCAAGTTTCGTTGGCATCGAGTGCCCGCATTTCTTCGTCCATAGCGGCACGCCAATTTGCGTCCTTTGCCGCTTCTGCGTAGCTCTCTGGCTCACGCACTTTTGTCACCTTAGTCATGTACGCATAATGATGCGCCATGTATTCATTGTACCCGTACCGCATGACGAGATCCTTTTGGCGGGTTGATCGGCGCAACGCACCGTCACCTGATTTGAGGCCCTTCTTGGCCAGTTCGGTCTTCGTTGCCGAAGATCTGCCTTTCTCCTTTCCGGAGTCGGATACACACCGATCCGACTCATCGTTGCCGGTTTCGAATTCCGGCATCTTCCTCTTCCCTTTCTCTTTGCGCGTGAACCGTTTCCTCGGTTCCTTGCGCGGGGAGAGCACGACAGAGTCTCCACTACTTGCCGTCTCTTCATCCGACTGGTCCAACCAACTCAGACGCTCGTTCGGTCCACTCAACCGAAACGATTCCGGACTCTCATCTTGAGTCCCGGCTTCATCATCCTCTACCAGGGCTGATTCAAGCGCACTGGCCTGATCTTCCG